>NC_136504.1:95189630-95212130 GCF_053919585.1 Euprymna scolopes | reverse complement strand
ACAGCTTTAAACCGTACATACATGTATAGAACTATGTATAGATATATACAATAACAAATTGAAATGGAAATATCAGCAAATTATAGTTTTGAGAAGAGTTCGATATAACAGGAAATACATAAAATAACAGATAAAATAACAAGTGGAAATAAAATTAAAACTAACTGAAACGAAAAGCAAGCAATATAAATCTAAGATAAAACGATATATATAAAAATCTAATTCAAACACGACAGTGTTTGAATATATGGATAAGTGTAACGCGTAGAGGAAAACAAAGTTTAAAAAAGGAAACCCTTTACTCGGCTGGCTTACGACGAACTTACGACGTGACGGCCCTCGAAATAACGCCTTTACATATTTCGAGGATATTCGTACAACTACACCGCACATCTTTAATTGCTAAATGGGGCTCGTTTGGTCGACGTTGTTACACCGTTTAATGTAAAGCGAGGTATATATTCTGTAACATTAAACGAATATTTTATCTTGCAGTTCAATGTTTTAAATATAAATTAGAAAATAAAACAGTTTTAATCGTTATAAAACTTCATCCTGAATTTTTTTAGAACAAGATCTACTGTAAAAGTAAATAAACATTTTATTATTCAAACACTACAGAGTTTGAATGTGTGGTTAAGTGGCAGTTTTATTCATTTAGAACTGCTTTAAAGCGTCATTGCTCACTCAATTTTTTTTTTCGACCACATTTCAAACAATTACAGTTTATAGATTACTTTAGCTATATTGTGAAACAAAAATTAAGTTTTCATTCATTAAAACACGTTATGGTCAATTTACTGGTGTTCAGAAACGTAAACATGCGTAATGTGAGGGACGTTTTTTATGACTGGTTTCCATAGCAACCACGGCGCTTCAGCGACTAGTCTTGATACTAATTCGCTGCTGTCGCCAAAATAGAAGTAACACGTGGAATAGAATGAAACGGAGATAATTGGAGGATTATATTGAAAGAAGTAAGTTGCAGCACTTTGTTAATTGGGGCAAGAAATGAGAAGGAAATTAATCAAAGAACAATTGAATTTACTAGAAGCCTGGAAATTCGTAGATTACAATAGAAAAATGCGAGCATGAAAATTAATATGGTTAAGCTTAAACATGGAAAATAAAGGATTGTTAAAACTGGAAATGAAAAGGACATGATATTCTCGTAAAAAATATAAATTTATAACTTAAAATATTGCAGAATTACGATTTTATTTTAATTCAATTCGTAACATTATATAATCCATTCTCAATGCTGCAATATTTTAAGTTACAAACTTTATATTTTTTACTAGAATATCTTGTCCTTTTCTTTTACAGCTTTAACAACTAGCCATTTACTTTTTTTTATATTTTAGCTTTACCATATTACTTTTCATGCTAGCATTGTTTTATTGTAATTAATCAATGTGTTCTATTAAAAAAAAATATGCAATGAAACGCATTGACAGTTTTAAAGCTTACAGATTACAAAATCCGGGTCTTAACCATAATAATCCCGTTATCGGTATGTTTATTTTTATTTTTTTTTATTTAGCATAAAGACAGAATTTTAGTTAGTTGTACTTTGAGAAAAAGGTTGTAAAGGAAAAAATCAAACTTTTGGACAGTTTAAAGGCTTCCAAATCACAAAAATCCGGTTTCGACTTTAATAAATCAGTGTATAAATTATGTTAGCTAATCGTAATTAAAAAATACATGTTTATATTGCTTTTAGAAAATGAGGGGGTAAATAGTTGCTATCAACAGATGAGAATTTGTCTGAAAACAGTATGTACGGTGTATTTAATCACAAATTTATCAAATCTCGACTGTTTGTTTTTGTAGGATTTACATTCTGGAATGAACGAATAGTTAGTACTCTGTTAATGAGATTTGGTGGAATGAGAAAAAGGAGAAACTCTTTTTGGAATCTGGAAAGGGAAAGATTATGTATAAAAGTATGTGAGCCTAATAAAAAGGACACAGCCCCATATCTGACCAAAATACAGAGTACCTTCCGGTGTATACTGGGAGCAGAAGGGTTACTTATTATTTAGTGGGAAAAATAGCAACTACTTTCATTATAAATGGTGGCGAATGTGATATTTTTCCGAGGATGTAATGTAGGATTTTACTATAAAAATGTAAGATTGCGTTAGTTACATACTATAATAACTAATAGTCTAGACATCAACTTACATGTCGCATCTCCTGGAGCAAACCAAGTGTACTTTGATCCAGAAGGAAATTTCTGCAATCTAATTATATATATATATATGTGTGTGTGTGTGTGTGTGTTTGTTGTTCTCCAGTTGCGTCGGTCTAATCAAATAAATTATACATTGAAAAATCCATGTGAATGCTGGGCGTATATTTACAATTTTTGAATATTTTACAACCATGTGTTTGATTATCCTGTTTGCGGTTATAGACTTTCGTACTATGTTTCGTACGTTTTCGTGTAAGTGTCGCTAAAATGATTAATTATAGTCATAATTTATTGGACATAAATGGATATTTGGATTTGTAAATACTGAGAAAATAAGGATATGTAATATGTATATAAACATTTACTATGCACAAATGGTTACACACACATGAATTTGACTGCTATGCTATATGTAGATATGTATATATATATATATATATATATATATATGTGTGTGTGTGTGTATATGTATTAATATTATTGAATGCTAAGCCTTTAGTACCAACCTATGTCAACACGGACGCGTGGTCTCTTTTATCGTAAAATTTCCCGGGAATATTGTCTAGTCTCCAGAATATTTCTTATGTTATCACGCTTTTCAAAGTGACTTCATTCACGGAATATACAAAATTATTATATTTATCGTGCCAGATACTCATTCTAAATTAAATAACCGCCTTCAGCTGAAGTCAAAGGCCACGGCTGTGAAGCGCAATGTAACCTCAAGCTTTACTGATATTGATACTTTAGAGACTCCAGATTCCGAAGTAATTACCAATAGCACAACCTATTATATATTATTGTTGTAACAGAAATTAGGTAGTTACTTATGATCATCTGAACATTTCCCCTATGATTTAGGACACATTTTACTGACTTCCAATGCAATGAATATATATCTGCAATAATATTTCTACGTCTTGTATGTAATTAGAATAGAGCGTCGTCTTGCTAAATACAGCACCCTTACTCTAACCCATTGATCTCTATGATTAGGACCGATTTTCTGCAAAGGATATACTTATTTAAATTATAGCAAGACTTGGAGAACATAAACATTTCATTGCAGTCTTATGGTAATACTAAACCTATGTTTTGTATTGCTTGCAAACATTGAAAAAGAAATGACTAATGAATTAAAATTATTTATACACACAGGCATCTTTATCATTCAACCACTAACGTGTTTGAATATATGGTTAATGGACACGTTTAATCATTTAGAACTACGTTAAAGTTTAACCGCTCATTTATTTTTTTTACTAAATTTCAAATTATTTCAGTTTATAGATCACAATCTCGCCCATATTGTGAAAATGACAATTTTCGATTTTCCTTTAGTAAAACAAGTTATGAACTTCCTGGTGTTCCAAATTGTAAAAATATGTTAGGTGAGCGACGCTTTTATGACTGGTTTACATAGCAACCACATCACTTCAGCGACTACTATTGCTACTAATTCACTTTAGTCTCGAAAAAATAACTAAATGAAACCGAATGAAAGCATGAAAGGGAGATAATTGAGAATTTTATTGAGAACAAACGAGTGTCCTACATCGTTATTTTATGTGTTTATGGGGGCAAAAAATAAGACGGGAATTAAACAAAGAACAGGTGGATTTATTGGAAGCCTGGAAAAATCATGGGTTGCAATAGAAAAATGCGAGCATGAAAAGTAATATGGTTAAGATTAAACATGGAAAAGAAAAGGACACGATATTCTAGTAAAAAATATAAATTTATAACTTAAAATATTGCATCATTAAGAATTTTTTAAATTCAGTTTATAACAGTATATAATGTTATAAATTGAATTCAAAAAATGTTCTATTTCGATCGCGATATATGTAGTAATGTTTTCAAAAGTTAAAAAAAAAACTGTCATCAGCTTGAATCGAAACCAAAATAGTTAAGGAGCTTTGCTTTTTTTATTTAAAGCATCAGCTGTTGTTATTATCGTCCGAACTATCGTCAGATTCATAATGCAGACTAAAAATAAGCAAATTAAAGCTAAAATGTAACTGTACGCATGCTCAGAACACAATTGGTTTACTTTTGCCAAATTCAACTGTTTTCTCTTATTCTGACTTAGTAGCATTTTTTACAGGCTAAAAACCAAAGTTTTTTTTTGTTTTTGTTTTTTTAAGTGTACAAATACACTATATATCAAGACTCAACCCTGGAGAATAAATATTTTGCACACACAGACAGGGTCACTTGCATAAAAACATGTCCGTATGCTAAAACAGTTTTGTCTTAAACCCTACGGAATAATTAGAATGTATAAACTATGCAAAAATACAATTCAGTGTAATAGTGAAATGAAACACATCATTAAACGAAACCATAAAAAAATACTTAAAACTAATTTTTCGAAGAAATATGCAGATTAGTTTACTTCCACGCAGTCACTCGCATATCTATGACGAAGTATATAGAGGAGTTCGTTTTAATATAAATATCAGCGCGAGAGATAACTGTATTTTACAGTTATGTAGATGATCTAGTAAACATTTGACAAATTAATACACACTTTCTTTTATAAGATACGCAGCATGCATTTTTCTTAAATGCGAGACAAAAAAAATAATAACGTTTAGCTATACATTCTAAATTACTTTTCATGTATTGATTTTGGTATAACTTGTGATTATTGTCGTCTAATTACAATTTACCCTTTTTCTTATGCATAGTGTGAGGAAGTACAATTCTTTTAGCTTATTAGTTTCTTATGTATAGCTTATTAGTTTCTTATGTACATGTGTATATATAAATCTTTAGAATATAATTAAACACCCCGAACTATAAGATGTTGCTCGATATGTGAAATGCATAACAATAAAACTATTAAAAATCTCACAATCAAGTCCTATGTTACTATGTCGTTGTATGGATCCAAAATTTATGAAAACTTATGGAAAGTAACTTCAATATACTTTTAACATAACATTAACTAATCAATTTCGTTGTAATATAATTCAAATACGAATAGCGAAAACCGGCAAACTATTGTTTCTCGAGTAGATTCGTAAAGAAAGTATAGCAAATCCCGCTGATCTGAACATTGTGCTGATTTTTATTTTTGTATTAAAATTGTTCAGAAGTGTTAATATTACCGAGCGACACCTTGGCAATTAGAAAACAATATCTATATAATAAAGCTGAATGTCTGTGTTTGTACAGGAATAGGCTGCAGTATGGTTAACTGTTCTATTAAACTGACCACATAGAATAATAGAAGAGGTATCAAAGAGCAAAAATGGGTGTTACATTTTGAACAGTTGTGGTTTATTAAAATTGTGGGGTCTGTGTACGCGCCTCTCCCCGAAGAATGGAAATATGTAACAAGGTTTTTTTTAATATAGACCCACATAAGAATATTGTGATGAACGTGTTTCAGTTTGAACAAGCGTGGTATAATAAAATACTGGGATCTGTATAGCTTTCATAGAATGATTTTAAATTTTTTTTACTAAAATATTGTTTAAGAAAAAAGTTGTTTTAGTGTAATGTTGAAACTAATTTAAGTAACCGAAATATGATTTGACCAATATTTAAATAATCTATTATCTAAAAAGCGAAGTGCGTGTTTGTATGTGTCGCAAAACCTTTGACGGACACGTCGAAACATGACAAAATCGGTATCGTTTTAGAGCGCGGTTTCTTCAAATATTGAAAAAATGGCCAAACATTAATTTCTTAACCCTCAACTAGGCAGTTTTCTATAAGGAAGGGTCGGCTTTTTCGTCGACATTTTCGCAAGATCGTCTCCTTTGGATTGACTACCCTTAATTCCAACGCTCGCAACACAGTTTCGCGATAGACGCATCAGCTAAGAGGTTTTTCGTCTTTTCCTCCTCCTCCTCGTTACGGGCTCGAACCTAATTGCCTACTACCACTTTATTTTAACACCTCTCCACCCGGCCTGCAACTGCTGTTTTGGTTCCCCCTGCCAACTACTACCACTTTTTTATACCCTCTCCCGTGTTCTTTACTATACCACCTATCCACACCCGGGCAACGGGGGTTACCCGCTAGTATAAAATAAATCCAAAAATATAATGCATTCATGAATATATTAAAACACTTGCAGCACGCCTAAATTAGGAGTTTGTAATACATTTTTGAAGCTTGATGTAAGCTTGTTTATAGCTTACATATAATCGCTATAGCAAATTATTTTTCTCAAGACGTTAGAGGAGACTTGTGAAAAGTGCTTTTCAAGATGTATACACATATATTCATTTGTTTGTCATTAAATATGTATCAGGCAAAAGTGTACATGTTTGAATGGAAATATTGATCGTCTTTGTTTTTTTTATAGAAAGTGTGCTTCAATATTAATATTCTCTCAAATGAATAATATATAGCAATAATGGATATATGTATAGTAGAGGAAATATTTGCCCACACATTATATAAATTAATGTTATTTTATATACTAGCAGTTCAGCCCTGCTTTATTCGGGCCCATATACTGTTCATAACTAGCTATGTGTAAATACTTTCATGTAAAATTCCAATTGTTTAGATCAAAAATTATCCGATTAATTTGGTAGATACCACAGTCGTAATTTTTTTATAAATTTTGACCCCAATTTTTACCTCTTAATATTTATATTTGGATCAAGTAAAGATTAGATACCCCTTAGCAGACGATAAAAATAGGCGAACAATTCAAGGGTACCGGTTGTTCAACATTGCGTTAGTTGTTTCTAAATTTGTAAACCGGTCAAATAGACATATTCGAATGTTCGCGAGCAAGATTTTTTAAAAATATATTTACAAAACTTTTAAAGATTTAAAAGAAAACAATATATATTTACAAAAAAATTTCTTTAATTAAATATGTACAAAACTTTTAAGGATTAAAAAAAAAACATTTTTTTATTTACGCAGAAATTTTTATAGTAATAAAGCGAACGTATTTAAACAAAATATATTTAAATAAATGGGTGTCTTTCTGAGTACGTTCTTTTTATATATTTACAGAACTTTTAATAAAACTATTAATAATATAAATAAATGGTAAATTTTTACGACGTGCTCCAGCATATTATAAACAGTCTAACCTCCCTATGTTAAGAACGGCTTTCGGAATAAACACCCCCAACCTCAAAAGCCGTTCTTAATATGGGGAGGTTGGGAGCTGTTTATCCGAAAGCCGTTCTTAACATGGGGTGCTTGGGGTGTTTATACTACGCTGGGGCAGGCAGGTCGTAAAATAACACTAAACACATAAACCGACGTTATAACTGAGAATTTCGGATGATGTCAATTAAAAAAAATACATAACTTAAAAAAAAAATTGAAATAAAATTGTTATAACAAAACTTTTTATGGCAGAAACAAATATAAAATAACTGACTTGTTCGAATTTTTGCGACCAAGATTACTTTTTTATGTACTGTGTGTGTGTGTGTGTGTGTGTGTGTGTGTGTATCTTTCTTCGCGTTTTTAATACTATTCAATATTTATTTAAAGTGCAATGTATGTAGGTGGTCAGTGGAAGAGACATCCTTCCAGACCGAGGCAATTTTTTGCATAATAAAATCACAAGTATAAACAATCGAGATTTAAAAAAATATTTTATTCACATATCTTTTATATCTTATAACTTATTTTTATAAAGATGAAGTGTAGTATCACAAGATAAAAAACTTTTTATGATTTTTATTTTTATTTAAAAAAAAATGCTATTTGCTTACTTCGCCATAAAAACAAATTAGGTGTAAGTTTAGCGTCCGAAAATTTCAGTTTCTAATGTTTTGCAATTAATATAGGTTATTCAGTTTATTTTTATCATAATTATTATTAGTTTTATTAAAAGTTCTGCAAATAGATTTAAAAAACGCACTCAGAAAGACACCCATTTATTTTAATATATTTTGTTACATTTACGTTCGTTTTGTTCCTATTTACAATGCCTCCCCACGGGACAGTTAGACACCAGGGTCGTTTTTTAACGTGGAGAAAAGGAATAAAAATAAAAATTGTCTCAGTCGTGAAGGATTTCTCCTTCACTGACAGAGAACAAGAAATTGAAATGCAGCATCTGAAGAACAGACACTACACTTTTACGTTCGTTTTGTTACTTACAAAAAAGTTTTGTGTAAATAGAAAAAAATTGTTTTCTTTTTATCATTAAGTTTTGAACTATTTAATATTAAAGAAAATGTTTTGTAAATATATATTTTTTCTTTTAAATCTTAAAAAGTTTTGTAAATATATTTTATAAAAATCTTGCTCACAAACATTCGAATATGTCTGCTATTTGACCTGTTTACAAGTTTAGAAACAACTAACGGCAATGTCAAGGTCGAACAACCGGCGCCCCTTGAATCGTTCGCTTATTTTTGTCGTCTGCTACGGTGTATCTAATCTTTACTTGATCATTATATTTTAGCCTCAAATCAAAAGAAAAAGTTAGACCCATGTCCAAGTTGCCTACATTTAAAATTTCAAGTTTTTTTTTACTTTGACCCCAATTTTGACCCATTAACATGTATTCTTTTGGGCTCAAATCAAATTGAAACGTTTGACCTATGTCGAAGTCACTTACATCTAAAATTTCAAGTGTTTAGACCATTATTTGCGGAGGAGTTTGGTAGTTTCAAGGATCAAACCGTTGAAATTCGACCCCATGTACAGCGCAATATCCCTTATATCAAATATCGAGTCTGTAGAGCGAAAATTGATATTAGTTTAGCAGGGAATTGTACACACACGTACAGACAATTTCACTTTTATAGATATAGATTCGTATTCCATACGAATTCTCACCTGGCTCATACAAAACGCGCTTATATATTTCTCGAATATACGAAAGGGAAACGTGACTATTGACAGAAGTATGCGAGAAAAAAAAACACGCTGTGTAAGCGAATTCATATATATATATATATATATATATATATATATATATATAATGCGCTTTTTTGACAATCAGTCAATGTCACCAGCGGCTCCGAACATCTACTGGGATTTTACCAAACACTGCCTATTTACTTAATAGGATGTCAACATCGATTGACAGTGTTCGTTAATAAGACCTTTCAACAGTTATGAGTTCTTTTTACTTACTGGCTCACACGTCATTCATTTTCTGTGTGTTTTTTTTTTGTTTGTTTGTTTTCGCGTAATAGAGGATGGTTCTATAAATAATCCCTCCGGTGTGCCTATCTTCCATTGTCTCAATATTTTCTTCCATCAAACCGAATGCTATTCATTCGTTAAGCAGCAAAAATAAAAATAGTCGCAGCTAAAATCGCTCAACGATAGTAGATAAGCGAAAACTCGTTTTAACGTGAACGCTACTTACAGTAAGACATTTTCCAAGAACAGAACAGTTTCGCACCACGCACCAGTTATGACCGTTACGAGTAAAATCAATACACAAATACAAGCTTGTACATGACCATACTGCTATATTTCAATAATATAACAAGCAATGTATATGCACCTGCAATATAGTTAGAAATATATTATCTATAATATAAACCTCACCTGTCTGTTTAAATGTATGCATGTTTGTATGTCTGCCTAAAGTTTTCGATACAAGCGGTGTCTTTTCACGAGAAAGGTATCGTGTTGAAGTTCGACCTTTCGGACGACAAATATCGGAAAATTGGCTAAAAACATTAATTCCTTAACCTTCAACTGGGAACTTTTCTATATAGAGGGGTCATTTTTTTCTCCGATATTTTCGAAAATTATCTCCCTCTTTTCGATTTATTTAAATCTATGCCACGTCCGGTTTGGTGCTGGACGCAATGCCTAAGACTCCATTTTTTTAATTTTTTTTTTACGTTCTTTTCCTCTTTGCGGTACGGGTTCGAGCCTGCCTGCCTGTCTGCCTATTACCACTTTTTTCAACACACACCTCCAAACACCCGGGTCCCGCTGGATACCACGGCTAGTCTATAATGGTTTGGAAACCTGTCTATTGGCTTCTCCTCGACAAGAACACCACTACTAATATAATGACGGACAAGCCCCAATTTCAACGTCCTTTCTCGGCTGTCAAATATTCCACTGCCTGTCTCCTTCAATTACCCCTCCTTTTAATAGTATTTCCATCATATGTGAATGGATGCAACTTATAAAGTAATCTTACTAAAAAATGTTGTTTCTTAGACTGAAGTTAAATGCCAACTTCAAAGCTGCTTACCCGTAATTTAATTTTCCATTCTTACAAAAAGCAATATTTAATTCTCTATATTTTGAAGCACATAGTTGTAACATTTACTAGTTAGTAACTCACAAATTGCAATAATTCGTAAGTAATCAAAAGTAAAAGAAACATTTCGTCAGATATAGCAAATCGCCAACGACAGGTTCAATAATGCTGAGTAAACTTTGTCTTTGTGAACGCTCAACGTTTATTCTAAAGCATGACTATATAAACGCATGAATTTGCCTAGCAATATATGTAGAGATAAAACTCCCACGTGCAGGTTTTTGTGTGATTGTGTACACCCATAAATTATTTGGAAGTTTTGTTTTTGTACGTTTTATAAAGACGCGTAAAGTGATTGGGGTAGATTCTTGACTCCCCGAGTTTATCATAAGGAATATATTTATGTAATTTTTGTTTATGGTAACTACTTTGTCCAAGTACAACTATTTCGTGTACAGATCACCTGCTGTAGAAATTTAATGGCGGTTTAACACGTATAAAAGCAGGACTTGGATTACCATAGAAAAGTAGACATTCTTGCTTGCCCTAGATTGGCCACGGTCGAATATACACAGAGACACTGAATTATAATTCAGATGCGTTTTTATTTTACCAGTGGCATTAAACTTTAGTAACTCATAAAAATAAAACTAGAAAGAAATAAAGATCAGAGTAGCCATTTTTTAACGTTTTTATTACACGTTGCTCTCGCGTCTCGACACCACTTAGTCTCCCCTTGCAACCTGTCCATCTATACTGGTGAGCGTTACTCCTTCCGCTAACCGCAAGCCGGTTACAGCCAGACCATCCTCGTCCTCGATTTTACACGTACATTCTATAGGACGACTTTTGCATTTCTCGAGCTCGTAGTGTTCGTTTTCTTTTTTTTTTTTCTTGTCTCACGCAAATTTCCTAATGTGTATATGCCCGTTTTTCAGATACTGCTTCTGCTAATCTCTTCATTGCTGCGGATGCCTTCCCACGCGCTCATATGCACTGTTACAATCTGTAATTACTCTCGACATAGCTCTGACACTATCCAATACTGCAGCTCTTTAATTCAAGGCTGCTACTACTATTGTACTACTTACTGTGGTCTGATTCATTCAACGTAAATGGAATGAAGCGACGAGATAATGTCTATTTCTGTTAAAACAGGAAGTTACGGTTCACTAGTGTACAAACGTTGTGAGAAGTGTTTAATTTCCAGTTATCCTGTTTTCCCCTTATGTAATCACCTTAGTTTGATTTAAAAAAAAAATGCCCATATGCGTATCATGTATACATGCAGGGCAGTGATTATTAGAATATATGTAATCATTGCATACATATTTCTGAAAAAGTTCAAGCATGAATTTTCAATATCCACATAGTACTACATGAATTGTCTATTTTTTTTCTATAAAATGAAAATGGCTGTGTCTATGTACGTTTTCCTAACAAATAACTCTGGCAATTTTCTGTCTATGGACTCGAGATTTGACATAAGGAGTATTTGGTATTTAGTAAAATCTTTTCAGTTAGTTTCGCGCAGAAATTTGGCTGTCAAAGGGTCGAAGTTAAACGATTTGATATTTGAAAATTCTACCAAAACTCATCCGCCATGTTAGGTCTAAACACTTGAAATGTTTTGTCTTGATTACTTGGCCATGGATCAAATTTTTAATTTGCTTTGAGCCCAACAGAAATTTTTAGTGGTCAAAATTTGGGCCAAAGTTTAAAAAAATTGACCTCTCCGAACTCAACCAAATTACTCAGCCAATTATTGGTCTAAATATTTGATATTTTACATAGTGTATTCAGAGAGAGGGCAAGCTTTCTAATCGGTTATTGGCAGAAGATTTGGCTGCCAACATGCCAAAGTTCCAAAAATTTAACCTTCGCGGCTTCTAGCAAACTTTTAAGCCATTTTTTGGTCTAAGCATTTGAAATTTTTGCATAAACGGTATTCAGACATGGAGCAAGCTTTTTAATCAGTTTTTGGGCAAAAAATTGGCTTCGAAGAGGTCAAAGTTGAAAGTCTTGATCTTTGCAGACTCTACCTAACTCCTTCGCTAATGTTACGTCTAAACACTTTAAATGTTATCTGTATGTTTCCTGGGCATAATCCAAACGTTTTAATAATAATAATTATTATTATTATAATAATATATATATATATATATATATATATATATATATATATATATATATACACACACACACAGTTATGAACACTACATAGGACGCGAGCAAAGCGAGGCTGAACTGCTAGTATGTTATGAAAGTAACATTTTTGTCTTTCTGCCAAAGCAGCGCTCTCTACCAAAGTAATCTATCAAATGTTGGTATGTAGATGTGAGGTACAATATGTATGGAGTCGTATATGTGGAACCAATCCGATTTTGTTTTTAGCCGGTAAAATAAGTGGTCAAAAATGAGAAATTGGAATTGGGTAATTATATATCAACTTTACCTGCATCCTCTACGCATGCGCAAATGCACATTTGTACGTATAAGTACGTTTTTATGTTTTTAAATGCATGCCTCTTTAGGTTAGATGGTAGTAAATACCACGAGAGAATTACATGTTTTGGTTTCGCTTATAACTGATGACAGCCAAATCATATTTTGGGATCTTTTGAAATCACTATATATTGAGTACACTTTAATCTAGAATATAAATCTCATCTGTCTGTTTAAATGTATGTATTTTTGCCTAAAACTTTTATCAAATGGGACGGATTTTCATGTGTTGAAACACGACCCTTCAGAAGACTAATATCGAAATGTTGGCTAAAAACATTAATTCCTTCACCCTTAACTTGGCACTCTTCACAGAGAGGGGTTGCTTTTTTTCGCCGATATTTTCGAAAGTCATCCACTCTTTTCGATTGATAAAACTTGATTTAAAACACAACGGCAAAGACGTCACTATCTTTTTTCATGTTTTCCCCCAACCTTTGCGGTACGAGTTCGAACTTGCCTGCCTACTACACTTTTTTCTTTGCTCAACACACCTTCATATACCCGAGCAACGCCGAACACCCAGGCCAGTATTAAATAAGACTGTTTAAAATAACTATAAAATCTGAATGAATCCTATCTTCGCATATTTTATGTTTTGTCAACAACATTCCGAGAAAAGAGTCCGCCATCGTTTATTTTGCTTTTTGATGGAGTAATACCAATATTGGTAGGATTATTTCCTGATTTGATTTGAATGTAATCTTTTAAACCGTCTGGAAAATGGCTATTTATGTTGTGGTCAATACGTACATTCTTTGTGTAGATAACTTAAACACGCTCATATATCAGAAGTATATCTCCTGTTACTCTATTGTTCCGTACAATTTTCTGTCTAAAAACTCGAATTCAATGCTTTACTTGCTGTCAGTAAAGACTATTTACACGATATTTAGTTTAAGTAGTTTCTATATCATAATGGTTTCAATAAGGTAGGTACATTCAGTGCATAGTAAAAACGCGTACGAGTTTCCTCGAAAGGAAGCAACACAATACACTCGTCTGTGCCTCATGGAAATTTAGTCGTTTTAGTTTTGTTTCAGTATAAACAATGAAACTAATATAAACTTAATAACTTCAGCTAGGTAGTTATGTATGCAATGGAATGTGCTGCTGTTTTTGTTTGTGTACAATCTAGAATCTAAATCGGCTGATCCTACTATCTGCAATGATCTAATTTAGTACCTTTTTTAATATAAAAATGGATCAAAAAACTATCAAGTCAGGTTTCTGAATATAAGTTAGGTTCGGTTAAATGAAAAAGAATCAGGTTTAAGTTTTAAAAAATTCAGTACACAGTTAAAGCGCGGAAAGTTGCCTCGGCTTAAGTAAAATATAGAACGTTGGTCACTAAACATGAAACGAAATACGGAATCAAATGAAAATAGTTAATTCCAATTATTTAAGTTTTTAATACTTTTCCCATCAAGAAACCAAAAAGTAATCTTCAATTTCGTAAGAAATCGGAGGTAGCTACCTCGTTTTATGATAGACTAGTTGACAAAATAATGTGCTAAAATTTGTGAAAGACGTTAATATATATATATATATATATATATATATATATATATATATATTTCAATGATTTGTTAACTTTATTGACGGAAATGTAAAAAAAAATAAAACATTCCCGTATGAATATATCTTAAATAGTAAAAAAAAAAATGTCATTGAAATGTTAACTCTAAAAGTTTAAATTACCTTTTTTGAAATGAAATACTTTAGTATATTCTCATGATAAAACAATTGTTTCCATATAGTTTAGTCTTTTGCTTTATGCTTAGTGATTTCCATTCCGTATTCATATAAACCTAGTCTATTTCCATTCTCTTTACTGTGTACTGAATTTTTGAATTCATCCGAAAATCGTAAAGCTATCATCCTAGCCAATAAAACTTGAATCTTATAAGAAATTGATTATGAAATGTGTAATAGAGGTATTATTCGCGCAATCAACCGGGTCTCTACTTGGCTGACCAGCCGACTGCATTGAAAAGGGAAAAAGGAAAAGTGAAACTTTAGTACGGTTTTGTAGATGGATTTTTTTTAAAATAGTAACGTAGATGCATGTAATTTACATGTGAGGCGATTGTGGTTGATTGAATGGGCTAATTAGTGAAAAGTACTAAAGTTTACGACAGCCGAGAAATAGCAGAGACGGCGGTTTACGTTGACAAATGTTCATGCCGAATAAGGTAATTTTTGCGTGTATTCCTTGTTTAGTTCTTGATGTGCGAGTTTACGATCAGTTGAGAAAAAAGGAAAGTGCTGCAGCCTAGGAAAACAAACGTGGAAACAACTTCGACGTCGTTTGTTCTCACTTCGAAATAATTTACGTGACTAAAATAGACATTTCCGGAAAACATATCATTCGGGCACGTAATACTTTAGACAAACTTTAAAAATGCTCAGTTATGTGTGACAATATCAACTTTAACTGAAATACGAACGATTAAAGTTATACAACTGACTCGTGTGAATATTCTGAATAATTGACTGCCGTTTCAGAGTGTATTCATTAAGATTCACACAAGGGCGCATCTGACACAGTGAGACTTTTGGACATTTTCTGTATTAGTAGTTGGATTAAACTTCCTTGTGTAATCATGCAGAGTAAATTAGACAGCAGTCTGGTCACTTGACTTTTGCAAAGTATACATATACCATCGAGATAGCTTCGTAGTCTTCGTTGTTGACTGATTACTCTACCACATCTTGTTAAGGATCGTCGCCATGATTTGGGCCGAAAGGTACATCGTTGTAGTGGTTGTGATACATACATTGTGGTTAAATACGTTTAAACATTTAAAGAAACCCTTACATAATGCAAATAAGTGTTAGCATATGAAAAATTCAGTTGTGAAAATATGTATTGTATATCGAGAAATAAGTTAGTAAATTTATTTATAAACAGCGTAAAGAGCATCCGGTGTATTTCGTGATACATTGAATGTTCACTTTTACTCGGTTTATAATTCTTAGCGTGTACAACAAGTGTTCAATATATGGTTCATATTAAATACCTCTGGACGGCCTCGTCCTGATCTATCATTTAGTTGTAGTTAGTTTACTGTGGAGACGAATCGTTTAAATTTCGAGGAAGGCTTCATTCTCATCTTAGCTCTGTCGTACAGAAATCTAATTGAAATTTCAATTTAAAAAAAATCCTGCATCCAATTTCTGATATCGGACGACATTGGAAGGGTGGCGAGATAGTAAAAAGAATCGAGCTTATATTGTCTATTTTAAAAACTGTTTTTATACGTTTACGACTCGTTTTATACATGATTTTAGACTTAGATAATTTCTAATATGTCAGAGTACATCAAACATGAAATGACTCGTGCTTCTCTCTTCATCTTTCTTTTTTTCGTTCATACGTTTTGTAATATTTGAGATTTTGAACTCTAATGACGGTCCATATTTCAACTCGACACTCAAACGCGAAAGAACTATATTAAATTAGCTTAAAACATTCAATCTTGGCAAATATATAGAGCAGTATTTTTGTAACAGCGACTTTGTTGCTTGATTATTAAACAGTGAGAACTAAACTGAATGTCTGATTAACCGCCAATATTTTCAGTGGATTTTACAACGAGAATACATTCAATAAAACATGAAATAATAATAATCGTAATAATTAGCGAATATCGAAGTCTTACTCAATTACCTCAATTGTTATGTCGTCTAAATGTTTTGCTCATTTTATTGAATAGATAATAATTATATAGAAACCATATCTAAATTGTCGAAAGTAATTATCTCCATTGTTTAATTAATATCGCATAACTGACTGTTTTTCAAAATAAATTTCAAATTACCTCGTGATTTTTCTGTGTTCGTTCCTTGATTATTTTTATCAAAATTAGCAGCTTACTGGAATCATTTTTTTGGTGGCGTTGTCCAGGATTGTTTACTATTTATGCTCTTTATTTAGCCCTCCCTATAGTCCAGATTTTACTGCTTGTGACTTCCCTAAATGCAGGGAAAATCTTATAGGCTGTTATGAGACAATTGAGGAAATAAATTAGGCTGGACCAGGGGTCATTGACGTGCCCACAAGACAGGACTTCTATGAGGCCTTCCAGAAGTTGTTGGGACGGTACAAGAGCATTTGAGCAGAAAGAGATTACTTCAAAGAGGACTGGAGTCCCATGTAGGTATTATCTATAAGAGTGAACGTTTGAATGTTTACAGTGGTGTCTTAATCTCTCTTTGTATAAGTTTTAAAACCCCCTTCTAAAAAGTCATATGAATAAAGCAAGTACTTTATTTGATGGCTTAAATGCTCAATGAAAAAAAGAGCGAAGAAATTCTAATTTTTAAAACAATACGTAAATGACATTTTTTTTTAAATTTCTGTGTATGGGTTTCTCACGGAGAAGATTGTTACAGAATGCACACAAGTCTTAAAAATATTATGAAAAGTTAGGCTCGAAAAGAGGAGATTACTGTTGAAACTATCGGCAAACAATCGACCTCCTCCTTGTAGAAAAGTGCCCGGTTGTGGGTAAAGTAAGTGATGGTTTCAGCCAATCTATTGATATTTGTTGGAGATCTCGGACTTCAAAACGAGAATGATACCGTGAAAATCTGCCGCCTCCCTCGAATGCTTTAGACATACATACATACATTTAAAGAGACGAATGAAATTAATATATATATATATGCATTGATATGTGTGTGTGTGTATATATATATATATATATATATATATGCATGGATAGTGTGTATATATATATATATATATATATATATATTATATATATATATATATATATATAGGGTGACCCCCCCCCAAAAAAAAAATGGGTCCCAACTCTTAGGTTCCGTTTCTTAGTGTTTTGTCCGAATGAAATGAAACTTTGGTCATAACTAGTTTAATATATTAAAAACCTCACATCAAAACACTAGGGTCTTTGGCCTTTTCTTCTCCGTTGACAGTAAAATGCTCAGAAAACCTATCGAATGTCCCCTGTTTCTTTGGGAGGATCACCCGGTATATGTATATATATATATATATATATATATGTGTGTGTGTATAGTCTTTGAGACTTTACACGACCGGTCGCCACAGCCGATTGAAAATTTCTTGGCGACTAAAAGTCGTAAATAATTCGCCCGCCAGTCGATAAAATTTCTTTAAATAAAGAAACGGGGAAAGTTCATTTATTTTACGACCCTCAAATATGCGGTTACTTAGAATGACCTATGTCTCATCATTTGTGAATCCTTTCATCTCTAGTTGTGAGACCGTTGGAATATGGTATTGAAAAGAGTGGTCACGCTAAAGGTCAACAAGAGGTCAGATTTACACATTCGGCAGGTATTCAAAATGTGACCTTCATTTAGCCCTCTGATTTTGAAATTCATTTGGAAAAAAATTCTTCGACACTACAACTACATAAACTTCATGCTCACAAAAGTAAAGACGAACATTTGAAAGAGGAAAAAAACGCATCGTGCCGTTAAGCACGCAACAAAAATAAATTATACAAGTAATCATATTTTTCTCAATTATATAAATTCAGATATTTGCATGCGTTTTTTGCTCAACTTTAAAAAAATCATCGACACCCAATTTTAAAAATAATATTCTGAATTTTAGACTGTTGTTCCGAGGTGAATTCATTGTTTTAATAGAAACAAGATACCCATTTCTGTTCTACAAGTTTTTTCCATAAATTACAAAGAAAAATTGATCGTTTAAATTTTAAAGCTATTAAACCATGCCGATTTTCTCAGACATCTTGCTGGTGCTACCAGATCAGGCTGTCCTGTGGCTTCCTGAGACGAAATGCACCTACATTGACGTTTTTTGTTTTCTGATCTTTTTTGTAAAACTTAATTATGTTCTGCAAAACCAAAAACAAAAACAACAGCCTATTCCCCCCCCTTTTTTAATTTATTTTTTCCTACCTTACTCCCGGTCCTGGATATGACCTTAAACTACATCCGATGGTGAGGTCCGGCTTGCGGGCTTGGGGAGTGTGGAGCCACCTCTTAACTGCCATTGCTCCCAGGTCCACCCTGACCCGGAGTGGTAGTACCTGTTAGGGTCCCAACTATGGGTTAAATAGAAACAGATTTTAAAAAGGAAAAGAAACAACAAAAAAAGAAAGAAAAAGAAAACAAATATATTCTATTAAATTATCTATTTATTTATTTATTTTTTTGCCCTGTCGGTAGGGCATGAGAACAAACCGACTGCCCCCCTGCAGAGGGTAAAAACCCCTCAATGGGGCAACCAGTTAGCCGTGGGTTGCTACCCGTAAAGTCTTAGGACGTGATCCTGGTGATTGAGCGAACCTAAACTAGGATACATAGAAGTTTAGGCACCGCAACGCATTACTTTGGCCCTTACTTCGATTAGACGGGCGGTCGGAGAGGCCCGATCCGACCAATCGGCCAGTCACGCCAAGCCCCACCATATATTGCCCATTCCAAAAACTCACTACTAATACAACACATCCCCCCTCTCCCACAAATAACCCTACTCCCTAATATATGATGGAAAGCGGTGGCTGAGGGTCAATCGATTAGGTGTGAATATCGATGACGAGGCTGTAAACCCCTCAGGATTGCTACAGATCCCATAGCAATATCAAGAGAGAACAGATAATCATTATGATACCACCAAAGTCGGTTATATCATCATTGTATCCCTGTAGAGGCTGGGCGAATGGGTTTCCCCCCAGGCTCTTCCCAAATAGGACTCCGAGGTTGGTGGGGAACAAAGATGACGAAAAAAGAAAACAAAATATATGGCTTATTCCTCCCAAAAACCACCCAACCACCCAAAGAGAACCCACTCTGATGTCTCTGACATCAGTAGCTCTGACGAAGAGACGATAAAACCAAGGAACTCAACATTCGTAGTAATAGAATCAATGGAGGAAACTCCTTTGAGCAAACTATCACCTTTTAAAATTGAAAAAAATCTTAAAACTCTAAAACCAAAGTCTATTAAAAAACAATTTAACGGCAGCCTACTAATAGAAACCCATAACGAAGAACAAACTAAAGAAATATTGAAATTAAAATTATTTGAAAACATCAAAGTCAAATGCTACAGACATCCAACCCTAAATACCTGCAAAGGAGTAGTGAAAATCCACGAACTTGCACTTTGTCCCTTGGAGGAAATCAGGACAAACTTACAGAAACAGAATGTGTTAGATGTTCGCAGAGTTCAAATTAAAAAAAACAGTGAGAAAATCGATACCAATACATATATACTAACTTTCGATTCCCTCACCATACCCAAAGAAGTGAAAGTCGGATATATGAAAATAAATGTAGAAATTTATATTCCAAACCCCCTCCAATGCTTCAAGTGCCAGAAGTTTGGACACCATAAAGATCGGTGCACACGATTACCAGTGTGTGGAAGATGTGGAGAAAGTTGCCCACACATTGACTGCAGAAAAGATTTCAAGTGTGCCAACTGCCTGGGAAACCATGGCGCTGGCTCTAGATATTGCGAAATATGGAAAAAAGAAAAAGAAGTGACCAAACTAAAACATAAAGAATATATCCTACCCAGAGGCCAGGAAAATCATCGAAACTAAAACATATGCAGATGCAATACAAAAAAAAAACTAATCCAATCAACAATCAAAATGGTCATATACATGTAACGGATACAACTGACAAGAAAATTGATGTCCTAAGCAAACTAATAAAGGAAATGAAAGAACTATTAGAAGAAATGAGGAAAATGAATAGTGCAATGTCTGCAACCAATCCAAGGATAATATTTAGTAAAGACACTACTGAACCACAAAAAGAAACAAAACCACAAACCATTTCTACAAAAACAACCGAACAACCATCAAACACATCACAAGCCAGAAAAGAATCAAAAATCCCCCCAGACAAAAAAAAACAAAAAAAAAACAGGAAAAGAAAGATCCCGATCTATATCTCGAACAGGGACTCCGACAGAAAATAGATTTGAGGGATTGGAGACGATGGAAGTTGAACACAATTCCAAATGATGAACAAAATATTACAATGGAATATCAGAGGGATAAAAGCAAACCAAAATGAACTCACATTATTAATAACAAATATATGCCCAGCACTTGTCTGTCTACAGGAGACCTTTCTGAAAGAAAATAATACCATCAACATAAAACACTACACATCTTACAACTACATAAATAAAGATACGGACAGAGCTTCTGGAGGCACATCAATACTTGTGAAGAATGAAGTCCCTCAAAGACAAATAAATATAAACACAAACTTGCAAGCAATTGCAGTTCAGTGACTCTACATAGAACTATAACATTTTGCTCAATATACATCCCTCCAAAAGATACAATCAACGAAACTGAGATAACTCAATTAATAAAACAACTCCCTAAACCCTTTTTTCTACTAGGAGATCTCAACAGTCACAATGTAATATGGGGAAGCAAAGAAACAAATAAAAAAGGAAAAGAAATAGAAAACATAATAAATAAAAATAATCTATGCCTCCTTAATAATCAAAACTACACCTATATGTACCCAGCAACAGGTACTTTCACCGCCATTGACCTTACCTTATGTGATCCTTCCATATATATGGACTATGACTGGAAAGTACACAATGACACCTGTGGGAGTGATCATTTCCCAATCATCCTGGAAAGTCTAAGTACTAGCACTGAACAAACAACACCCAAATGGAACCTACATAAAGCGGATTGGGAATACTTCCAGGAACAGTGCAAAAACCAATTAATTATCGAAAAGAATGATGAAGATGACCATTTGAACTACTTCATTAAAACACTGACAAACATAGCAAATAATACCATACCGAAAACAACCAAAACCAACAATCACAACAAACCTTGGTTCACAAAAGAATGCAGAAAAGCCATCAGAGCTCGATGAGCTGCCTTGAGAAAATTCGAAAAGTATCCAACAAGCGAAAATCTGGATTTCTTCAAAAACAACCGAGCAAAGGCCAGACGAATCATAAAGGAATCCAAAAGAACAACTTGGAGAAATTATATATCCAAAATTAATGTGAATACCAAGGCGAAAACAGTTCGGAACATGATGAGGAAAATAGAAGGAAAGTGTAGTAGTACACCAATATCCCACATCTCTAAAGGCAACAAAATATACACCGATCAAAAAGACATTTCCAATAACCTGGCAGATAATTTATCAAAAATTTCATCATGTGACAGACAAACAGAGAAATTCAAAAAGATTAGAGAAAAGGAAGAGAAAAAGAAAATTCTATTTAAATCACAAAATACTGAAAAATACAACCAACTTCTTACCTTGCCTGAATTAAAAGAATCGCTAACCAAATCCCATGACACAGCTACAGGGCCCGATGAAATTCCATATGAAATCCTCAAAAAACTTCCAGAAACCTCAATGAAATACCTACTTGAAATTTTCAATATTATATGGTCCAGTGGAAACGTACCCGAGACCTGGAAAGAGGCCACAATAATACCAATCCCCAAATCTGAAAACTCAAACATCCAATCCCAATCAAGTAACGTCTCAGATCCATTGAATTTCAGGCCAATAGCTCTAACAAGCTGCATTTGTAAGACCATGGAAAGGATTATAAACAAAAGACTAATCTGGTTCCTGGAAA
>NC_136504.1:95147130-95182130 GCF_053919585.1 Euprymna scolopes | reverse complement strand
TCTATGATAGTTTTAAAGTTGTTTTGTATCGCTAACATTAACAGAAAATAAACAAAATATATATATATATATATATATAAACATTAAACACATTTAACCTAGACTTAAAATAGGCCAGGACACTAGATACCTACGCTCCCCGCCAAAACAGCACACACAAAGAACGGGTGAACTGGGGGTCAAATTGGCATTTGTCCTGTAAGTGCCTTCTCATGGGTTGATTGAAGGGGTGCGGTGGAAACTAGAAAGCTGATTGGTTACCTAAGAACACAACAGAAGGTGCGTATATAAAAACGCGAGAAAACAAAATCCTCGCATAAGTCTGAATCTTAGCGTGTATGAAACGCGGAATATTCTCTGTAGTGTAATTGCCATATATATTTTATCACTTAGGACTTAGCTCTACCTACGTATTGAACACTGTTGAAGTAAATACTTAAAGTTTACGCATAATTTTATACTTTATTATATTAATTTATGTCATTAAATTAAGTAACCACGTATGTGCATGTATGTGTGTGTATTGTTTTTAAAATATAATAATCCACTGACACGAATTTCGTCGCCTACGACTCATCAGTGCCTGAATCTAGGGATATTCACTCTGATGAGTCGTAGACGACGAAAAACGTGTCAGTGGATAACTATATTTTTTAAAACAATATATACGGCGCTCCCCACGTGAGGGTACCAAATTTATTAAATAGAAAAGTATTCCTAAGTCGTATTTATGTAAAAATGCACTTTCGTAAATAATTAAATTCACACAAAACGTATCGCAAAAAACAAAAATAATCTGTAATTTATATATACACACTCACTAGCAGAGGGATCTGCCGTTATCAAATTAAATGGGGAGCAACAGATGTTTCGCCCTTCAATACATTGATAGGCGATTTCACCGAATTCGATGTCTATTTTATTGTATATTGATTGTTGCTCTAGTCGCAGTGTACCGTGGGAAATCTTCACATGCCTTCTAGCAGTGTGTTAGTTTAACTTACATTGTAGTCTGCGTTATACTGTAGAGAATCGACTATTCATTCTATACAATTAGTGATAAATGGTTTAACTTACAGTTTTAAATATAGAAGTTTAATATCATGACCTATTTTTGCTCTAAACTAGAATTCATTTCAAACGCGGCCCTCTTGTTGATTCTATATTTCGGGACTTTCTGCTTGTGCGGGGATGAAACTTCTACAATTCTTTTTCGATTTTAGGTTATGTAAATGTAATGTTTAATCAGAATTGGACTTCCATCTTACATCGGAATTTTGGATTATCGATTTTTGTTAATTATCAGACGCGTTCAGATACGAAATCTACGTAAGGACACTTAGACAGGTCAAGTACTTGCGTGTGAAACTTTAAAATAATCGACCTAGCTGTTCTTCGTATTATCTAATATATATGTAAGAATTAAATTAAATTCGTTGGAGCAATATATATATATATATATATATATATTATTCAAAACGTTTGAAAGAAGAATTACATTCATTTCCTTAATCCATGGATTTTCAATAACGGCTTCTTAAGAAAAATAATTCCTCCTTGTTCATATATTCTTTGTTTTAAACAAGAAATTCCTAGTTTGAATATATTTTATGCATATTTTAATCGAAAAAATCTAACTTTAATTCTTTCATTTATATTTTGCTCTACTCTTATATGCTGAGCTTTACATTTTTGGTTGGGATCGTTTGGCAATATCTAAGCATAGTATTTAAGAAATACGCCGAAATTTTACCTTCAAACCAACAGAAATTAGCCCAGGAATTGCGGTGAAGTAAATACCTATAACACTTCAAACTCTTATCTTTATTCAGATATGTTAGCTTTATTCCATTACTAGTTGGCAGCCTAGGTTGTACAATACGCTTAAACATTTTCATTTTTGAAAAGCTCGTACTATATAATCTATCCTATATAGATTTCATATTATGAAGAATAATTTGCCCGATGACTAATCCCCCCGCAAAACAAAATCATGGCAATGCCGTTCATCCATATTCCATGTGTTTGTTTACAATATAACGTTAGTTCGTATTTGATCTTGACGATTACTGCCCTAGAAACGTCACTTTACTTTAATGTCTAGTGTTAAAATATGTAAAAAAATATGATTTTCGGCAATTTTAAATGGTACCTATTTATCGTAAATTGAACTAATAAAAAATGGTTAAGTGCACCAGGACTTGCCCCGAAGGTTCATTCGATCTAAAGTCGAATGCTTCACCGCTATTATATCAAGATTTTCATAAGTCTGTTTTTTATAAGAAATGATTTGATGAAAATGTATCCCATTCGCTAGTGTAACGTAAAATATTTCCCTATAAAAACTTTTTATCGATAGGAGAGAAGAGACTGTTTAAGATATGATTTGTTCGATTTTAGATACTTACAGGATGAATTTCGGCACTAAACGTACTTTAAAACACTGCCAGAGATAAAGTAACTTTGTCTGAAAATTGTAAATATGCTCAGTCGATTCGGAACATATTTGGAAGACTCATACACACAATGTGAATTTTATATAATAGAGATAGGTTTGATTTACAACTGGCTTTGCTTATTTGAACATAATGGGCATGAGGGGTGGCATTTTTTGTTATCCTAATCTTCTGAGATGAGGCTTCATAATTTATGTATTAATTTCTTTGCGAACTACTGTCGTCATCTACATAGTTTCCTAGAGTAATGTTCTGATAAACATGGGGGTGTATTATGGGTATTGACGTGCATATATATTTGTCTAAATATGAATGTGCATATGATCTAGTAATTGTTTGAACAGGGTGTATAACTATTATATCATAAAGAGACACATATTTTCTGGGGTTTTACATCGGTTAATGAGAAAACATACCGGGTTCATCTTGAGTTGATCTTGATTTGAGGTCCTCGGAAAAGCTCCAACGAAGATTCGTACAACTTGAAGCCTTGATGGTATTTACGGCAGCTTTATTCGGGGTGCCCCCCCATTGGAAAGCTTCAACGCTGGCCCTAAACTTTTACTATCGATATTTTCCCCCTACTCGGAGGCATTAAGGTCCACGACCGTCCTTCTTCCTCTGACTACCGACTGGATCTGCTTACTCCGACTCGCAGGTCTAGACTAACTGAAAATTGATAACTTAAAATACATTTTTAAGTTATCTTGTCAAGTCATACGGCACAATCACGTTGAGACACCGGTTCTCGTCAGATCACTGAATTTAAGCAACGTTGAGCCTGCCCAGTACCAGATAACTGATAAATGTGAAGTCGAGGCACTATATATATATATATATATATATATATATATATATATATATATACTAGGTAAAATACCAGGTTGAGAAACTGGTGCGATCTACCCTTCTCTCGAGGGTATATGGGACTCTCTTAAGCGATGGGAGGTACCCTGGCGAAGCATCAAGTATTCAACTACCGACAAGATTTGAATTAGACTATGAACTCGTGTAGCGAGTTCAGTCTCGGCTGCGGACACGATGGATTGATGGTTGTCATTTTGTTTATGTTCTAACGTTCTTTTTCAACCAAGTTAACATTTTTGTTTGTGCTAGTTATGAAAACTAACATTTTTTTTCTATTAAAAACAATGCACATTTGGCATTGTCCGGTCAATATCTAACAGTAGTTTGTATTTTGCCCTCGTTTTGGCCAACTCATCTGGCCTGCAAGATCCATGTCACAGAGACAGGAGTTGTAACAATAAGGTTCCAGGTAAGTATTGTCTGAATTTTGTGGTCTCAGTCCTGCCAAAGCAGACCAGAGTAGCAGTGGTGGGACAACAACTATAGAAGACAGTAATTACTGTGGATACAGTTAAGGCTCAGCATTTCTATCCCGTTGGTGTTTATCACCTAGAGAAGGTCAGAGAATGAGTTTGCCAGAAAGTGATTAAACTACAACTTGGAAAATGAGAACAGTCCACAAAATACTGAACATATGAATGAGAACACTTATTTCTCTACTGAACACCACATAATTTACATTGTTTGTTGAGCTGTCTTTGATATTACGCGCTCCATTTAGAACACGTGAAAAATAAAGTAGCCATGAAAAATATTATGTAAAAGTGTAAGGCAGTATTTAAACAGATGTATTTATAATAAAATATAAGGTAATTAACATTCACATATTTAGCCCCTAAAATTAAATTCAGACTTCTCTTATGAGAGTAAACTGTAGCTCGTTTTTACATTAAAACTGTAAGGAAAAAAACGAGTAAACTTTGCCTAAAAAGGTAAATGATATTAGGATAAAAACTCAACAAAAACTTAAACAGATGAATTTAATACAATGCAAAGCAATCGGTAGCTAAGAAAAACCAATTTAAAAAGCAATACGTATTTTGTAATACTAACTAGTCTTAGTTTTTTAAATGTACTTTATCTATTCTACTAAATTACATGACGTAATTTTCCTACCTAATTATTCATAATAGATTAAATAAAAAAACTAGGAACCATCAATACTGTTAGCTTATTTATTAAAATGCATAGTACATAACCAATATTTGAGTCTAACAACGGTCTCTGTTAACAATTTTATTATCTATATAATAATACGGTAATGCAATCTTACGTACGTGCATCCCTTGCAATTGCTTTAAAAAATACGAACGCGCTATCACTTAGAAAATCTTGCGTTACATTTTATGTCGCTCTTGTGTCAAAACTCTAACACAATTTAGAGTTTAGTTTTAGGATCAAAATATGGCTCATCTTCTATCAAAATACGGTACAATACTCCCATTAGGTTTAAGTTTAGGCCGACCGTCAAGAGACTCGAAATATACTACAAACACATACAAGGGTGTTAAAGATATTCCTCAATAACAATGAAATATTCTGAAACTACTTGAACCAATATACTTATAATAGAATGTTACAGATTAACAAAGGTGTAATAAAAAATATCGTGGGGTCTGCTCTCCTTCGGGAAGAGTATGAACTAGAAATATTTCTAATTACCGCAGACAAAATATACAATAGGGGATTTGACGCAGGTGCAGCTAGTATATAGTGGGTTTTAAATGAGATACACGATTGGCTTAATCAGATTATTTCTGATACAAAATAATTTGAGTCTATCGATAAGTGTCATCGTTTTGCAACGAGTAAACATATTGGATTAATTGTCAATTAGTGTATATTCCTAGATAAACATTATATATATATATATATATATATATATATATATACACTCACTAGCATTTCAGCCCGGCGTTGCCCGGATGTTTGGATGTGTATGTTGTGCAAAGGAAAGTGGTAGTAGGAAGGCAAGCTAGAACCCGTACCGCAAAGGAGGAAAAGAACGGGGGGGGGGGAAACCCGACGTCTATGATATGACCACCGCCAAACAGGAAGTAGCACTTTATTAAAAATTTAGGCTAGACAATCGAAAGGAGAGGATGACTTTCAAAAATATCGGTGAAAAACGCGACCCCCCCCCCGTAGCAAAATGCCCAGTTTAAGGTGAAGATATTAATGTTTTTAGCCTACTTTTCGATATTTGTCGTCTGGAACGTTGAACTTTTATACGATACTGATCCTGGAAAAATCCGTCGGCACTGTTGTTGGACAGACATGCAAACATACATACATAAATTTATATATTGGTAATAAAACATTTCCGATCCAAACCGATGAAAAAGCTTGCCCTATCGCCAAATACCCTTTATATAAAATTTGAAAAGTTTAGACCAGAAATTGTCTGAGTAATTTAGTAGAGACCTCAGAGGTCAATTTTTTTTTAACTTTGACCCCTATTATGGCCCCATATTTGCTTTGGCTTCAAATCAAGTTATTAAGTTAGATCCATGTCCAAGGAACCTATATCTAAAATTTCAATTGTTTAGACCAAAAATTGTCGGAGCAGTTTGGTCGAGTTGTCAAAGGTCAAATCATAGAACTTTGACCCCTTAACAGCCAAATTACCGGCCGAAAATCGATCAAAGATTTTCCTATATCTCAGTACCCTGTATATCAAAGTTTGAGTCTGTAAACTTGAAATTGGCAGTTATTGCGTAGGGAAATGTTCACAGACAGGTAGACACACAAACACTTTCACTTTTATAGATATATAGATAAATTAATAGATTACACAAAAATATATACGTATGCATAAATATATGTGGAAACAATTTTTTGTTTAATGTAAAGATTTTACGCAAATATTATGCAAGTATAATTCATGCAGAATACCTGCATGAATATAATTACACGTAATAGTTAACTGTAGATGATTATCCCATGAGAAAACCGAAAAAAGCAAATAGGGAATTAATTAAAATGAATGTTTCAAAGAATATGCCAATTAGCTAGGTCTTTTGCTAGTGAATGCATTTCCACAACCCATATATAAGAAAACTGTATTTTCTTTTTAAATAATAGAAAAGAGGGTTTTTAATATAAATATCAATACACACCAAAGGAAAACGAATTCATAGGAGTTTATATATATTTATATTTATATACCCACACGCGTTTGTTGGTAATATGATTTGAAATTTTAGACCAATGCCATATGTGCCAACTTTTAAGAATTAAATTAGAAAATAAAAAATATACAATTGTCTGTTGGCATCGAAACTGCAATTTTGATTCCAGGCTGTGATAACTGAGTTTGGCGTTTTCGTTGTTTCACTGCCCGAACATCTTGGGTAATGAAATATAAGTATTTAAGCCAACGTACACAGCATTTTGCATATTAATTTTTTTCAGTAGCGAACACATGTTTAACTATATCTTTTTAAAACAATTTCTATAAATATTCTTCTGCAACTTTCAATCACCATAAGTAAAATACTAGTATACACACACAAGCTAAGATACATTCATACAACAATAGCTGGATACTCTATTAAAATAAATTATTTTCAATGCAAACGAAAAAAATACATGATCAAATTTATTCATGCCCAGTATTTAATAGTTAATGGCATGTTACCTAATGTCATGAGGGTTCTATACATGTCAATACTTTTGTAACCATTCTTCATTAGCATATTTCGGTTATGTTTTAAATGTATGCTCTGAAGTTTCTATTAGATTTAGATATGAACTTTTACTTGGCTGTTCCAGAACATTTAACTTGTTGTCAATTAACCATTTATTCACTATATTGGGAGCATATTAAGAATCATTGTCTTGAAACATCAATTCCGAACCCAGAATACATTTATCAGCATCTTTACCGATGTTTTCCTGGATTAATTTTTAATCAATTTCTAATTAAACTAAATAGCTCATATTATGATACTTTAGGAATAGCAGTAAATAGTAACGAATATACTGATTATTATATTGACACAAGAGTCAATCCTGTATAGATAAATATATAAACGTATGCACGTACTAAATTTTATATAGTAATTTCCTTTTGTTTGACAGGCCAATGAATAGCTACAAAAATAAACAAGTTGTTGTACGTATGTCACGCGTATTATAATAGACATTTCAGTGTTCAAGAAAACGTGGGACTAGAAACGCAAGAAAAAAAGTTGATTCTCTGCGGTAATGGTTGCTAAGCAAATATCAACAGGAAAATAAAACTAGGCAACTGATAAGTATATTTACATCTTTCGGAGAAATTAAAGTTTGATACGCATTCAGTTCCTTATGAGGAATCTTTCACAACTCTACAAAAAATATAAACATTCTGCTGGACCTTTCTTACTTGAAAACAAAAGAAAATGGGTAAACCGGGCATTAAAAAAATGGAGTTCACTATTCAATAATTAATGCAAAAACAATTATGTTTGATACAATTATTTTCGTAAAGATTTTCAACAACTCCACCAGCGCTCTCGGAAACAAAGCTTACGACATCGGCAGAATCAATTACATGATCTGTCACTGAATTCCACTTTAACTCAATGGCTAAATCAACGCTCTGTACGTGATTTCCACGCTTTGGCGATCTTTTCCGCGTGGGATTCAAAGAATTAACTGACGACTGGAAGGGAAAACTTTTACGTAAGTTTTGATCGTCGGAACACGAGCGGTATACAAATTAAATATTGCCTAAACATGCATGTGATTTACACTTTCGACGAGGCTGTGGAGACGCTGAGACAAATATTCGATAAGCAAATCTCATTATTTTATATACGTTTAAATTGTTTTAGCTTTGCGAAATGTGAGTCAATTGATTTTTCAATGTATGCAGGTATTGTAAACGGTCTCGATTCCCAAGACTTGGGTAACGCTGAGGGCAAAGCTTTCCGAGCTCGAATCAACTCATCTTACATTATGATATAACCTGTTGTGGCTGAGTTACAAGGAAATCTAATATACATTTTTGATTTTTTAAAAATTTTTTCAGGACAATGTTTTCGATTTTTAATAGGGTATTTCTTCTTGTTCATGAAATTGTTATTCTAATGAATATCTTTCTGATCCGAGCAAACATGTGCAATAATCTGAATATTTGACAAAAAAACCGTATTTCGATTATTTTCCTTGAGAAAATAACTTTTTTTAGTATTTTAACCGTGTAATGAATTATTGGTAGTTTAGTCGCACGAATACACCAGTTCAAATCCGGTTGATGCAAATAGACCGATGTATGAAGGTTTTAATGCGCATAGGCCCCGTATAAAATATCGTTTTAATTCAAATAGTTCTCGTAATGCCTTCCTAATGCACAATCTCTGTAAGCTTTTTTTTTTAACGCGGATAGTCCCGGTTTGTGATGTTTTAAATGCGGATAGTGTCCGAATGTGATGCGTTTTAAATGCAGGTAGTCACCGAATAAAATGGCTGAAAGATGCGTATACGCCTTGTATATGATTTAAGTAAATATTTTCAGATACATAGCATTGATGTGTTTATAAACATTTTAAAAAAATTGATTTATGGAAACATCCAAAAATGATCGATGCTAACTACACATCACTTTTATTCTTTGATCAATAACGTCTTTGTATCATCGGAAAAAGTTCGAGTTTCAAACTTCTCATTCTATTATCTTAGTTCTTTTTTTATTTCTCGCGTGCTTAGTTCATATCCTGTTTGCCGCTAGTGAGATACAGTTGTTATTGACACCTGAGTTTTCGCCATCCTTGATTTATGACCATTGCCTACGGACTGAAAGCAGTGACGTGTTAACAATAGGATACTTGGAACACTCCTAGCGACAACATCGCAATTACACGCATCAAAGATTTTCAAGTATATTGCTTAAAGTCTTATTTAAAGATACTGAAAAGTTTGCACGTCACACGCACACTTGTGTATGTACATAGGTATACATATGCATGCATGTACGTGTGTGTGTGTATATATATATATATATATATATATATATATATATAAATAAATATTGTTGTGGAGACGACCACTAATTGGCATACGTGGGTGAACAAGATATAGATAAAGGTATCAAGTCAGCAAGACCGGGGAGCTGTGTTCGAACGCTGTATAGGCAAGACGCATGTGCCGATTGCTCCAGAAAAGTTTTTAACACGCGCTCTGCCGGACGATCTTCCAACTGCAGTACAACTGCACCTTTGTAAATATGCATTATATTTTCGTCTTAATATATTTGTCTCACCTTTACTTTCTGCGTTCGTGTTATTGATACAGACACACCAAATATATATATATATATATATATATATATATATATATATATATATACTAGCCGATTTACCCGAGCTTTGCTACGGATATATTTGTATTACACAATACTAATTGGCATTCTTTTAATATTTATGTAATTACAGGTTCGAAACCAACACTTCTGGGTAAACGACATTTCTTGTACCACTGGTAAAAATGTAAACGAAAGTTCTACATTACGTAGAAAAAAAAACTGTACAGGTCCGTTTTCAGTTTGTGTTGCTCCCAAAAATGTAAATTAGGATTTTTGCGGATAAACTATGCTTGGTTGTGTATATAAAAAGTACCCCATTTTTAATAAAGGAAGGACATTCATATAAAAATTGAGTAAACAACAGATACGGCAAAAATTGAATTATACTTGTAAATCATATCTAAAATAATAGCACGGTTCGTAAACTGCAGAAGTACTAAACAGATAAAAACACCCGCATTTTTGTACTTCTGCAATTATTTTTCTTTGAGTGAAGCTGAGACATAAAGCGACACCCCCCTCTTCCCGAAAAAAAAACATAATTACGTCGGAACTCCCCCACACAAATATATATATTAACTAAATCAATTATCCAGACAGGAAAACATAAGATCCTTCTCAAAAGAAAATCGAAGAAAAAAGTGAAAAAAAAAAAAAAACGCGTAGGAATATGATATAAAAAGCATTACTTTACCTTGTTTCTTTTTCAAAGTATCATGGAAACGATAATAAAATTCAGACAGTCAAGTGAATAGTTGAAAAATGATTTTAAAATCGTCCGTAGGAAATAAATTTTAACCTTTTGGTAAACGTGCTCACAGCTTACAATGAGTCGACATTTATAGCCGAGACTTTAATAGAGGGCTAACGATTTAAAATATTTCGTCGAAAAATAAAATCATCCTTAGCCTAATTATTTATTTTTTTGATCAATATTTTTAACTTTTACATGTATAGAAAATAAATAATTAAAGCAAATCATTTTATCACTATATCTCTCGATTTGGTGAAAAACTATATCCGTTCATAACCGGAAGTGAAATATCAGTGAAAATTACTTAAAATGTGCCTGTTTAGCAAATAGTACAAAATAACTTGAATTAAAATAATTTAAATAAATTAACTTTAAATAATACTCTTAAATAGAACAATTACATCAATTATATTACTATAATCAGTAATTTTAATTGAGCGAATTATTTAAAAAGATTTTTTTTAATATGATATGCAAATTAGATTAGTTCTATTATGTACATTGCCTTCAATATAGTGTATATATATTGAGCGTGATGCTATTTATTTATATAGAAAATCTTATAGTAAATAAAATTTATATAACCTTTTTCAGCAGGATTTTTTGTAAATATTAATCAAATTGTGAACAAACAGACAGTTTTACGGATTTATATATATAATAGATATATACTCCAGCAAAAGTACCCGTCGTTAACGGAGTTCAAAAATAGCCTACAGAAAATGGACTCTGATTCATGAAAGTATGATAGGTTATTAAAAGGAAGGGTTGTAAATTTGGGTTGAATTTGGGGGTATCAAAACCAAAGCAAAATATGAAATTAAAAATAAAATAGACAACCCCCATAATTTATTATACCATACATGTTCACACTGAAACACTTATCACAATATTCTGTGGATCTATATTAAAAACCTTGTTTAACTTTGTGACATATTTCCATTCTAATGAGGTCAGGCGCGAACGAACACCCCATAATTTTATTATACCATATTTCTTCAAACTGAAACAATTATCAAAGTATACTTACGCAGATAGATATGAAAAGTCTTTATTAAATGCCTATATGAAAAGTCTTTATTAAATGCCTATTTCCATTCTATGGAAGTCAGGCGCGAACACAGACCCCACAAATTTATTATACCATCCCTTTTTGTTTTTCAATAATCCTGTTCCGTTTTGGGAGATACAGTTTTCCACATTGAAAGCATTGTTTACTTAATAGAATAATATAAATCCAGTATATTAATTTTCATTGATAATTTTGCCCATAAGATCACATTGCACCATTTCTCAAAACATTTTTGTTTTTCATTTTGAGTATAATTTTATTTTCTCAGTTAAACTTCAGAGAGATGACAGTGGTTAAGTGGCTAGCAACACAGATTTTAGACCTGCGTCCGTCGTTCGGTTTGGTTGGTGCCATAGTAATACCTTGACTTAGAGATATTTACAAGTTCATAGGGTCGATGGTTATACCAAGCGCGGAATAAACCCGGTCAGAATGCTTGATTTATATAGATTGTATTCATATTTGAATTATGCAAATTAGACCTTTTTTCACACAGCGTATTTCTACTGCAAATTTAATTCAAAATCTTTCTTACGAGGTTTCTTCTCTGGAGTTACTTCACTGGGCATTACACAGGATTCATCTACGCTACTTTTCCTACACTGTTGGAAAAAAGCGATGTAATGAACAAATAATAAAGTGACTCAGAGCCCAATTTTTCCCTCACCCCGAATTTAGATCTCGTCGGTAAGACATAGAAACTAGAGATCAATTTGTTGTCTTTAAATCGTCAGGCTGTAGCAGACATTTTGAACGACGCACACCCAACACGGGATAGGGACAAGATAAACCCACTTTAAGTGAATGTTCTTTCGAATAAGCAAGCAAAATAGGAACAATACTCTTATAAAACTATAAATGCATAAAAATAGACTAAACTATTTTTTGAAATTTTTCTAGTGAATTCTATTACAATTGATCGCTGGCAAAAAAAGTAAATCTATGGTAATTATTTCAGACGACACTTTGGCATCCCAGTTCGAATTTTGCTCGGTCAAATTATGCCGAAATATGTCGATGAATAACTTATGAAGATCTACATAGTTTCTTATCACATTAGTTGTATATATCTTACAACATTGGAAGCTTTTATTAAAATTCAATTATGATTTCTGAACGTAATTTTTCAATAGCTTTAGTTAGGAAATTAATGTCAGTGTTTATCAGTATTTATCTAATTTTTCTAATATTAAAGTGAGGATTAAACAGAATTGATTCTAACAAAAACAAAAAAAAGCAAGTTTCCAGCCTCAATATAAATAAAATTAGAAATGATTTTCTGATTTATTTGCGAACAATTTCCATCGTCTTTCCCGATTCACCGAATATAATCGGAAGTTGTATTGAATGAGATTAATCATCCTAGCCAATTTATTCATTTTGTATCTGCTGAGAGGTTTTGATACGCAATTATTTGCGGAGATGTATTCAATAGAAATTTTATGATATCAATTTCAGTTTCGATTATGTATTGCATAGTTAATTTTGTATTTATATTGTCTCCTAATAAATGGGAACGGAAATTGATATATATTTTACAACCAGATACGCTGTAAACATGAAATCTATTTCTTTCTGAAATCAAAATTGGAATGAAAACTACAATATTGAAGAATATTTATTGTCTTATGATAAGCGTTGATGACTTTTTTATGGCATCATCTAAAGTATTATACAAAACTAAATATTCCAAAGCATTTTAGAAACGACCGTACACTAAATATTGGAGTCTGAATCAATATTATGATTAATGTGCAAATTTTATTTATTGTAACATATGTATATATTTATGTATGTTCTATATTATATACATATATTCAGATTTTGTCTATAGATTTGCTCTGATTTGTTTCAATTTCCTTATATATATATATATATATATATATATATATATATATATATATAGTAGTTCTTTATGCTCGAAGGTATCGCTTACTAAGTAAATGCAGATCTATTGGGGATTTACGTCAGGCTCAGCCATCTGGTGTAAGTTTCGAATTTCGTTGTCTACGCTCATGCGGTTGTCATTTCCCACACTCCTTTACATTTAAACACCACCATACATGCTTATATTATCATTCCAACGTATGTTTATGACTCTTATTGCTTCTACTTAACCTCACTCACACCCGGTCATAATTGCCATGTCATCTCTATATTTTATTTGGATTTTTGTCTCTCATTCTCTGGTCATATTAAATTTATCATGTTTTACATTATTTGACATGTCCAAGTTAATGTAACCAAAGTTAGATGTCGCAATCGCGCATATCTTGAACCTAACCCTCTTCGCTTCTGATGAAAAACATTGATTCGTTATTTAAAAGACATAGCTTTTGAAAAGCTCCTGATGAAATGTCTAGTAATCTATAAGTAGTTTATGTAAACATATTCTTAGATTGTAGCTATACTAAAATATTGATGTATAAACAAATGTAAAGTATCTATTGCTCTGTATTTTACCCAGTACTTTTATATAAACCTTATAATACATTATCTGAACATTCCTTACTTGGAGCATATATATATATATATATATATATATATATATATATATATATATATATATATATAACTTGGAATTTATCCATTGCATTGGAAATTTTAAATTCGCCCGTTTTGGATTTTACCATTCTTGAATTTTTTTGCCTTTCACCGGACTATCCATTCATGTGAAATCTTTTTATCATTTTTCTTTTACCTCCTATTCGCCTTACCTCACCCTTTTTTTAACCAAGTAAAATCCGTGACTTACTTGTAGTTTCATAAAATACTTTTATATGCAAAATCCGATACCGCATGTTGCTAATTCCTGCCCTCTGATGAGGAGGAGAGTATTTCTTCGAAACTCCGCGGATTAAGGACTATCCACTTATCTTGTGCTTCCTTTTTTAAAATTGAATATGTTTGAAACTCTTTTTCAAGATGTTTTTAACATGTTTTATTAATCATTTGTTCATATATATATATATATATATATATATATATATATATATATATAGATTAAGATTGATGAAATCCGACAGTATGAAAAATAGATTGGAAGTGGAAGGACCTGAACGCTCAAGGTTTCCCCCGACTATCCCTCGTGAAAAAGCCTGCATAAATCAGGCGAAAATTGGAGCGTCCAGGTCCTTCTAATCTATTTTCATATATATATATATATATATATATAATTTCTTTGCTATTAAGCCTCATTAGTCATATAATTTTTGGAGAGTTTGTTTTCCTATTTTAATTATTTGTTAGGTGACAATACGTACTAGTTAACAAATCCTCTCCTCTTCTCTGTTTAGAACGGCTTTCAAACATTTTAACACTGGTCAAAATCGTACAGTTTCCTTTTTTTAATCGAATTTTTCGAGGCTATCAGAAACATTCTCAGACAGTACTAATGTGCGGACATTCCCAGACACATAAAGTACATTCATGTTAAATTTCAGAATAATCGACCTGCAAATAACGAACTGAAACACATATACACAAACCCAGTTTAATTTTATCTATAAGTAGACAAATGTAAAAGATATGAACTTTTTCAATGTTTTCTTTCGTCGATTTAATTAAAGAATCGGAAATCTTTAGAAATTCAAACGGTCCATTCCAACCAATTGTATCGATCAAGCACTCAAGTCCTGCGTTCAATTCCGTACATGAACATCTGCATTTTAATTCATTTTCTTTAACGGAAAACCACTTTAGATATTCCCATTAATAATGCATTAGCAGATTGGCTTTACTATTTTTACTACATGAGATACGTGCGCTTCTCTTAATTTATGATCATAAAATCGTGATTAAATGTTTGCTGCCGCGTACATTGTATTGCACAGGCGGAAAGTGTACGCAATTATCTAACCTCTAATTTTAATGATTCGAGAGTAAATTAACTAAATGCTTTAATGTACATTCCCCACAAAATATAAACATGCGTTTTTTGTGCTTGTTATTTTATTTTTTATTTTTATTTTTTTTTGCTTTTAACTTCAAAAGCAGAATAAATTTGGATGGATAAATAAATATGTTACATTAAAATAAATATATATTGCTTTTTTTTTTCTTTTATAATCTGAAAATGTTCTACTTAATGGACAACTTTTAAGGTAGGCCCTGATCCTTACTCTCAGCAGATTTCGACCGATAATGTCGATGTCAGAAACTACGTTCAATTTCGAACTTCATTCAACATCAGGTAGTGGTATGTTTTGGCGTTGTCCGGGGATTAATATCACAAAACAAGAGCATGTTGGTTACTCCTTTACATACATTTCTTTAATTTATTTTTTTTATTTTAGTACAACTAAACTCGGTTTTGAATTTTTTTGTGGGTAGGTGTAGGTTATATCACCTATGATCTAGAAATCGGCATCTCTTGCGTATTTAAAAGAAAAATATTTACGCACTTACTAAAAATTCCAAGTAATTAATAGTCGAGAATATAAAGCAAAATTATTATACAAAATGTTATTGTTTAAAAAAAAAAAAAAGCATAAATAAAATCCTGAAAACTAATAACATGTTTCTGTAGTGAAAATAATTTAGCTCAATACTACTATTTAGCAAAAAGATTAAGTTAGTCTTTTTTTATTATTGTAAGTTTTTATTCGGTATTTTCTTGCTGCTTGCGGTTTTATACGCCGACAGAAGTAGATTTGCGCAAAATATTGTTTTTAATAATTGTGAACGGGCTCTTGTCACGATTCACCAATAGTGACCTTCTAGGGTCACTGGTAATAGGTGTGAACCCTCACACACGCGTCTTAGTCGTCTTTCACAGGGAATTTTACGCAAGTTCTCTCGGCGCAGCGGGTCTGGTTGGTCGGTTGAGTGTCGATTTCACCCTCGGGTTGATATCTGTATTACACTGGAAGTGAATGGATTTTTATGCACACAAAAGAAAGACAAACTCAGATGTCTCTATTATACGAGTTAATTCAACTCAAATTTACAAAATATAATATAAACTTATATACAAATGTCCAATGTTGCTTTCTTACAAAACACACTATTGAATCTTACACTTCGTGTTTTGCGGTGGCGACGGATGGGGAAGGAGTGCGACAGCGACTCTTCGAGTAGTGTTAAATTCTCAAGATCCAGCTTCAACTTATTTTGGCATTAAATGACTCTTAGAGGTTGAAATGCCGTTAAACAAATACACTCACTCACTCAACTTATTTTGGGCGCGGGCCTTCGCCTCTCTAGTCAGATGATAGGTAGGGTAGGTTATTCCCCAGACCAATCGTCAATCAATGTCATCCCCGGAGAAGTCCTGATCCGATGCGTGTGTGATGATTCTGCGAATGTTCGCAGCTTTCAGTTCTCACGACAAGGTAGGATAATCTCTAACCTCTCATCTGGCCCAGAACCGAAATCGTATTCGCGATGCTCTCTAAACGACATCAAACTGTCGGTTTTCCCCCAACAATAAATTGTATGTCTTTTACAAAAACACAATAAAATACATAACTTAACACTTCCTTTCAGCAAGGGCGGCCGTTACTTCTCGGGCACGCAATAAGGCTTACAATAAATATAAGCGTAGGTGCCCGGCATTCTTCAGTGTTTCGGGAGTCTTAATCTCGCCCCCCAAATGCCGATCTTTCACGAAAAGCACCTGCCTAGCTGAAACCACTGTCAGTAATTTTCCCCACTCCTTATCTGTGGATAAATCAAAACGTAGATTCCATGAACAAAGGTTCTTTCTTAGAACTGCACGCCTATGGGACTTTCTTCCGTTAGCCTGTTTCCCACCTAAGTACACCTTGGATGTCTTCAAGTCCAACATATACAACTTCCTGATAAGTCGCCCCTTAAGACATTTATCAAATCTCCAATATTAACGATTATTAAAATACTATCCCAGTATTTACTGTACACGCAATAACCCTTATCCTCGAGTGGCTTCCGGGCCTTGAAAAGTGGTGACCTCCATGCAAAAAAATAAATAAATAAATAAAATAAACTCTACCGCTCTCGGAGGCGGTCACGCCACAAATAGAAAATTAGCACAGGGCGATTCTGGTTTTAGTTTTACTAAACAAAATATCGAGTAAAAGCTGGTGTTGTCTTTGAAAGAGGGATTCAATGAAATAAAAATTTAATGAGTACCTCAAAGCAGACATTCCAGAAACACTTTCGAATGTCTTGGTTTATTATTTACGGAAAAGTATATTATAGAAAGTTTTCAGTTATTTACCTATAGTGGCTTCATTTTACTTAGAAAGTCCGACTGCTCTTCTTTAATACAGAAAAGGTAACTTAGGAGGTGTATTGCACTTTCCATCAGCCATCACTTGGTAAATGTTTTAAGTAATTTGTAGTATTCTACGTGTAGTTTCATCGAAGGTCGAACCATCAAGCTCCAGGTTACGATTACTGAGCATTTATCCGTTGCACTATCGATCTAAATTCTTATCTTATAGTTGAAAGAACACAATGATATTAAAGAAAAACGATAAAAAAAATTATTACAAATTAATAAGTTTTACATAATGCAGATTAGGTTGGTTGTTTTTGTTTTACGGCATGTCAACCCTTTTCAGGTTATTTAATGCCGAATCCGGTGATTTTGAAGAAATGTTTTGAATAGAATATATTTGTTTTTTGCAAGTCGGTTTCTATTAAACCCATAGTTGGGACCCTAACGGGGACTACCACTCTGAGTCAGAGTGGACCTGGGAGCAATGCCAATTAAAGGATCGCTCCACACTCCCCAAAGCCCGAAAGCTGGGGCCTCACCAGCGGATATAGTTTAAGGTCATGCAGATTAGGAAGGCTACGTTTATATTAGTCGAAACGATGTCAGAATACATTTCAAGATGAGTAGTGTGAATATGACAAATAATATAAATTGTTAATTCGCATCTAAATATTTCGAAAAAAAATTTCGAATAAAATTAAGCTCGAAGTTTAAAAAGGGCGTGGTACATATGTTCAATAGTAAATTCGTTAATGACGAAAAATTGTCAAATTTTCTTTGTCCTTTTTTTTAATAATGATAAATGAGTTTCACTGTTTTTTTTCATTGAGATTTTTTATCGTGTTAGTTCCTTTAAATTTTTCGTGCATTACTAATACTTTTTCCTTATTTTTATTTTGCTTTTATTAATTTCGGCTTTTGTGCTATGTTTGTATCTGTTATCTTTTTAGATCTTTTAGAATATTCTTCATTGGTTTAGCGTCTTAAACGTTAAACTGAGAACTTTAAAGATCTATCATTTGGCTTGAGTATATTTACTTCTCTTCAATCTTGCCTCCTATACATTAAATGGAAAACTGTTCTTGCATCCTCTGCCAAGTCGGCTACCTCGATTGATTCATTAGATATAAAAGAAAATAGTGTTAAACGTTCTCCGCTTTAGTGTATAATACCAGATACACGTGTATATCTAAAACTTGAACTGGTAACAATGGCATGACAAATGGCGAGAATAATGGCATGTTGGTTATATGGTCAAAGAAATCAGTGATATTTTTTCTGTTTATTATTTTACTGTAGTTCATTTTTCTGATCGTTTCTGTTGCTTTTCATCTATTTCTCTTCATTTTTGTCACTGTTTTCGTCTTTTCATTTTGGAATATTTTCCAATCAAGCGTTTTTTTTTTTTAATTTTTTCGTTTACTTTTTCATTTGTGAATTACATATTTTCTGTCTCTGGCTAGTTTTTTTTTTCAGAGATCCTGTTTATATTGTCAAGTTATTTCTTAATCGGACATAACTTTATCGAGGTTTTCCATTTCCTTGTTTTGCTGCTAGTATTTACACCCTTTTTATCGTCATTTATTCTATTTTTGTATTATTCTTTTGTACTATTTTTTGTTTTTGCCTGCTCCTCATTTCAATTCCACCAAAAGTTGATCACATATGTAACCCCCCCAAAGACTAGAAACGTGTGTAAAGGTTTTATGTTTTTTTTTAAATCTCTAAATATATATAGAATTGATCAAGGTTTCTCAATTTAACAAAATGTTAAGTCGCTATTCTGTTAATTTACGCTTACAGACACTTCATTATAAGGTGATTATTAACTAGTTAAGTAATTCTTTACTTACCATTTTTTTTTTACTGTGAGAACTTGAAAAAAGACAGACAATGCTATACGGTTTTATTCAATGTATACAGACCTTTTCAGAAAAGGAAGTCTACATCTACTAGTAATAAACATAATTTAGAACCGATGACAATGCAAAAATGTTAACGCATGCAGTAGGGTAATGTCCGGTTTAATCACATGCCATTCATACGCATGATTTTAATCGGCATTAGTAACTATTTAAATCGACGATGAACTTATAATTATTGCACATCTAATGAATTCAATTCAAAATTACTACTCGGCTCATAAGTTAGCATACTATTAACTAGCGAGGCGGGGGGAACTTTTTTTAGTTGTAAATATATTTTCATTTGTTCAGACTTCGTAGATATTACGTCGTGATTTCAAAAGTAAAAAAAAAAATATTTGGGGGCCATCAGTTAGAATTGAAATCAAAAGCAAAACTGAGGCATTCTAAACTGATGACATTATCAATGTAATAACGTGACACGCATATGAACTGAGTAAAAATAAATTAAGATGAATGTACAAAGTATATAACGATATTTTTAAATTTTGACCGCTTGTGGCTCCTTAAAAACGATTTTGAACAGCTAAAGACCCTATGAAAGGACGGTCCATGAAAATCTTATTTCAGTCTCCTACAGCCGCTCTGCGACTTTTAGTTTGGGAAGATATAGTTTGAAAATACTGAGACACAGACACACATACCTAGTGAGTTTATAAATTAGATGTATTTCTTTTGATAGTTGTGGGTTACGGACCTCTGTAAGGCTTGCATCTCGCTTATCGATTTAACATACTCCTCATACAGATAACATATAATTTTGTTTGACTAATCAGTCTTGTAACTAAAGGCTCTTTTTTTATTACAATTTGATACAAGCAAGTTTTAATTCATCAAACTTAACAATTTCATAATTCTCTAAAATAAAAACTGACATTTTAATCGATTATAAACGTCAACATCTTTATAATAGAGAATGAATGTTTTTTTAATAGTTTAAAATAATCTCTGGACAATCTCAACAACAATGTCCATGCAGTCTAATTTATCTATAAATAAAAAAAAAAAAATTAAAATCATACTCGGTCGAACAAATTTTCCGAACAAATATGAATCATGTAAATTATTAATGTTGGTCCATGAATTTAGATAGCATGTATTCATAAATTTCGAGGAATAATATAATTCCAAGTGTTCTATTAATTTTTTCATTATGCTACGTTAATGAAGCTGAAATTCACTTGTATTTAATCGTCTCCATTATATTATCTTATGATGTGATGTGCTGGCAACCTTATCTCGTGGGACAATAGCATTCTTCATCCAGTTTGCACTGCAGCGTCTGCTGTGACTATAAAGTCAAATCTGGAGTTTCCTTTCCGGATACAGGTTTGTGTAAATTAAAAGGAGACCTTTGTTTGCCCAGTCATAAGGCTTCCACTCGCGACGTAACGGACAAAAGTCTGATAGAAAAGCAAGCCAGTACGGTCGGCGCTAGCACCGCTGAAGGATTTGCCGGAAAAGTGTTACGGTGCTTCACCATCTGCCTATCGGAACTCCACAACGGATCCAAAAAGGAACTATTTTCCGATGGTTGAAAATTAAAACATTTTCAATTTGACGAAAATAACGGGGATTTTTATTGTTTGTAAGAAAATAAAAAAAAATCTAGATCGCTATAAGAATGTATGATAAATTTTATCTCCCATTTTAAAATATGTATATATATATGTGTGTGTGTGTGTGTGTGTGTGTGTGTGTGTGTGTGTGTGTGTGTGTGTGTGTATGTAAAAAGTAAACTCTTCTTTTCTCAACCGTCTCCTTCTGTCTTTATTATTAAGTCTCCCCCCCCCGTGGTAACCAAAAAAAATGTTAAGTCAATTTATCCTTTAGGGTGGACTAGCCTTTCAGCCCGGCGTTGCCCGGGTGTTTGCGGGTACATGCTGACCCCCCCCCAAAGACAACAAAAAAAAAGGTCAATTTCAACTTTGACCCCTATTATGATCCCTTAACATGTATTGTTTTGGGCTCAAATCAAGTTAAGTTAGATCTATGTCCAAAGAACCTATATCTAAAATTTCAAGTGTTATGACCGAAAATTGCGGAGGAGTTTGGTAGAGTTCTCAAAGGTCAAATCGTTGAACTTTGACTCCTTAACAGCCAAATTTCTGGACGAAAACCGATCATATAGACTTTCCCAATTCTCAGTACGTTGTATATCAAATTTCGAGTCTGTAGACTGAAAGTTAAGTTATTGAAAAGGAAAAGGAACACACACACATACTTTCACTTTTATAGATATATAGATATCTTAAGTCACGGCTCCAATTGAGGCAAAATTCTATTTCTTGCCAAAAGTCAATTTAATCGCGAAATTTAATTCTCAACTGAATTCAACTACAATCTGCCCCATTTCGTGAGATATCCTTCCCGACAGGAGGAAGAGAAGAGAAAAAAATATTTTTTCAAAAAATTCAATTTTCAAATTAATATCTCTACAAAACCTGTTAGAATAATATTCTCATTCCTTTCAATCTTTCTTTCTTAAATTATATCTATCTATTTTTTAACCCTAACCCACCTCCCTCCTAAACATCAATTTAAATGGTGAAAAACCATTCTACAACATTCTTGAACAGTCCCGGCCAGTAATAATTTCTAAATATCAACTGATACGTCTCTTCGACCTCCAAGTGTTCTGCCTTCTCATGGGCTTGATCCAGGATTTCTCTCCAGTGTTGGGCTGGTACCAACATTTTTAAACCCATTTCTCGGTCCCGACGGTCGGTCGTGGTAGAGGGTGTATTTTTGGGTTCGACCTTCCTCCACCCGGGCTCTTAACCCTGCCAATTCTCTATCTTTCTAGCTGCTTCGATTATTTCGAACCAATGTGGATCGATTATAGGCTCAGCTTCGGTTACATCTGTCTCCCTCCAGTCAAGTCTTTCCTTTACGATGTGGAAATTAATCACTCCCAACTGGAAAGCCCTGTCATCCACTCTCAGTTCCAATCGGATAGCTTCGGATTCCAGCTGCTCTGAAATCCGCGACAGCTATTCTCCTTACCTTGTAAATATTCAATAAGACACTGATAGCCGGACAACTTGAGTGCCCACTGCATGGATTTTCTTGTTCGTCCAATCCGCCTCAAATAAATATTTGAACGGTTAGCGGTCAGTTTTAACTACAAATTCAGCCCCACTCAGACAATAATTTAGCTTTTGTACTGCATATACAATCGCAAACGCCTCTTTCTCAATCACTGGCTGCTTCTGTTGGGTTTCGGATAACTTATGCGACAGGAAATATATCGGAATTTCCTCTGGTATTCCAGGCACGGGACCTTCCTATACACGTGTCACTCGCGTCCGTATACAGAACCATAGGCTTACTTAGGTCCGGATACTCCAACAACGGTATAGCAGTCAAGTACTCCTTCAGGGCATCAAAAGCCCTGACATTCTGCGGTCCATTTATAACGGGCATGCTTTTTCGTTAACGTTATTATGGGAGCAGCCAATCCGTTAAACGCAGGTATAAATCGGCGATAATAGCCGATCATTCCATTGAACCCCCGCACTTGTCTCCCGGTGTTCGGCTCAGGTAGACCTGATAAACTCCACCTTGTCTATGCCCGGTCTTATTCTAAGCTCATTAATCACAAATTCAAAATACTTGGTTTCCTTAAAAACTGACACGTGGGTAACTTTTCAGTTGATGTTGGCGCAACCTCTCAAATACTTCCATCAAACGTGCAAAGTGCTCCTCAGGCATTCGTGAAAAGATTAGAATATCGTCCAAGTATGCCACTGCAAACCCTTTCAAACCCCGTAAGACTATCGAAATCAATTGTCAAGATTCCTGGTGCATTAGAGACCAAACGGCATTACTCTGATTTTAAATAGTCCCACATGATACGCAAACGCCGCTTTCTCTTGATTCTCCCCATCGAGGGTTACTTGTCAGTAACCTGATCTTAAGTCAAGGGTGGCTAAACATATAGCTTTACCCAACAAAGCCAGTATGTTATCTATTATTAGGGGAAGAGGCACTGCTAAGAGTTTGGTAATGGCATTCAGCTTCCGGAAATCCACACAAAATCTTTGTTCCCCGCCTTTCTTTTCCAGGATTACCACGGGGAAGCTCCACGGTGAGGTAGTGTTCCATTATCCTCGCCTCCAATATCTGACACCGTCTCCTCTACAATTTTTCTTTTCTGAATCGGGGTTCGGTAGGGGTTCAATCTTACGGGTAATTTGGTCTCCCGTATCAATCCTCATCGTCACTGTTTGTGCATCCCAATTCTCGATCGCGGAAGGGATAATATATCGATTGTGCTCTAGCAGTTTTATTACCTCCCTTTGGAACTCGGCGGTGCTATCACTACCTGTTTTTATTCTGGATGATTCCCTCCAATTCTGTGTCTCCTCTCTATCCCAGGTCCCTATTCTTTGAACGCTCTTAACAGGGTAGGCTTGCCCCATCTGGGTTCCATGTTTAACTCGTACCGTCTTACAGAAAATACTTGTTAACAGCACCGGAAAGCCTCCAGATCTACTCATTATAGCATCAGTAATCGTCACTTCTAAATCACCGCCCCCCCCGTCTTCTAGGGAGGTCACCTGGTACCCATCAGAGCTTCCTTTCCTTCGCCCTGGATCTTTCCCGTTGGGGACACTATCGTTCGGGGAGGAATTTCCGTATCCTCTGAAGTCACCACAGGGAGGTCCTTTATCTGTGTTCGGCCACTTAGGGTCTGTGTAGTAAATGTGACAGCTGCTCCCATTTTTTCTAGCCAATCATATCCCACCATTAATTCTTCACACAGATGGGGCGCCACATCAGCCTATAATTTCCCCTTCATCCCCTCTACCTCATAGGGCAGCCTGGTCAGTTCTTCCAGGTATAGTCGGCCCTGATGCGCCTCTGTCAATTCTGACTGACCACTCGCCATGACCCAATCAACTAAGGCCCCCTCCAATTCGCCCGAGACGCCATCGTTATTTCATTCCTTATTTAAATTTTGTTCGGTCACAACCCCTCCTTGTTCGAGCGACTCCTTCTTGACATCACTTGACATTGTCGGATGTACTTATTTATTTCATTAATATTATCGATTATCTCCCTACGCTCCAATAATACTCAAAACAGTCAAATATATACAATATCAATTAACTTTTAAGAACAAGAGAAAAATATTCACATAAATAACAAAAACATAACAAAAAAAAACAAAACAAATATGCAATAATGTGTATTCGGATCACAAAAGAAAAAATTTCACAATTTTCTATAAGTTACGTTCACTTTCTTTTTTTCTTTTTCCTCAATCCTTTCTGCAATATAAGCAAAAATACGAAATCTTAACTCAATCCCAACACTGCGATCACGTGTACAACGGAATTACAAGCGATTCTTTTTCAATTAAAAAAAAAACAAAGCTTCCTTCTCCAATTGTTAAAATACACCTTTATCTCTCTGACTTTACTGATATTACTAGTTTTGTAATCTGGGACCAAAAATGAAATCCGTTCACATGACTTCCGGGATCAATCCCTGTCATTCAACAAGCCATAGTCTGAAGGTGTTCTCCAGGCCAACAAGTACAATCTCGTTTCTACATTATGACGTTTCCTGCTATTGGATTTTTTTTTAACCACAAAATATATATCTAACTTTGACAATAAAACGAAATATACATCTATATCTTCTAATTCAAGTATTTTTGATCCTGTTGTCCGGGATTAATTTAAACAATTGTAGCATCTTTACACGGTCCTTTTCAATTCTCAGGGGGTTTAACCTCCCCAATGGGGAGCAAATCGCTCCCTCAAGTCAATTATCACACTGCCCTTCCATCCCCTGTCTTTCAGGGATTAGTTAAAATGTCTGCAGTAGAATGAGTTTGCTTAAATCCATATTGGTGGTCTGACATATTGTTGCTGTAAGGTGTTGGACTAGAGCTTGATTAATTAAGGACTCCCATATTTTGGCGAAGCGAGGGAGGAGACTAATTAGGTGAGAATTTAATTGATTGGTTCTTTCACCAGATTTTTGTAAAATGGTACCACAGAAGCAGTTTTCCAGCAGCCAGGAAAGCAAGATTCGTTAAGGCATTTGTTGAAGAGTTTAGAGAGAACAGGAGCGACCTCAGCAGAGCATTTTTTTATAGCAAAGCCGGGATGAAGTCAGGTCCATATGCTTTTGGGGTGTTTAGTTTTTTTTTTATATCATGTACTTGGGAAGGCGTGATCTTCAGATCTAGCGTGGTTTCTGTCCGCAGAGGAAAATGGGAGGAGAATGGCTTGCTGAGTGCAAGGTAGAGTCTGAGGCAAGCTGACGGGCAAGCATGTTAGCTTTCTCATTTGCTGTGCAAACACCTCCTGATTGTTTGATAGTGGGGGTATAGTCGATTGCCCATTATTTACTATGGCGGTTGTTCGCTGTTATTTACTTTGTAAATAACTTTTGTTTAAAACCAAGCGTCCGAGTAACCTGCATTCCCGGGGAGTGTATGATTTATATACGCATTGGTAATTGTAAATGTAGCACTAACTGGACCTGTAGAATTAGCAGACCCCTTTTTCTATGTCGCTTATCAATCTTGAATGTACACGTAATTTTCGAAGATCGTTATAAATCTCATGACTTGTGAAAAATGCTAAGCTTTTATCAGTCGCGTATTGCGGCCATGCATACACACACACACACACACATATATATATATATATATATATATATATATATATATATATATATAATTTGTCCGTTCTTTGATACAATATTATAGGGAAGCGTTAATACTCCTATTCCAAACTTAAACGTGCTTCTCGGTATTCTGGTTAAGGTATGTTGAAAATATAGTTGGCCTGGAAATTCTACAAAAACCTTTTAAACGTTTTCAGATAAAAGTATTTTATAGATAATATTTTTGAAATAAATCTAAAATTAAAGGTGAATCGTTTTGGTGGGCAATTATTTTAATAGTATAAACTAATCGTAACATAACAGATTGATTTCTATTAAACATGGTGTAGTAATCGAGTTAAACGTTTTCAGTATATTAATCATTTTATTGGGAATTACTTTTTCTCCAGCCGAAATTGGATAAGGTTTACGTAATAGCATATTTAATCGGGGCGTATTTTTGATTGAGGATAATTGTTTTGTCTATCCCACAACCTCAAGGAAATATATTGGTTTTTCTATGAATGTCATATTTTCTTATCAATACTAGTAAAATAAGGCGATTATTTAGATCAGACTGACCTCTTTGAAAAGACTTCAAAGTTATATTACACACTTTGTTTTTTTAATATATATTGAAAGTGTTCAATTAGTTGGCGTCTCGTTGTTGGTATGTAAATTTTCAATATACGTGAGTTCAAAGAAAAGTTGCGCTTTTTAGCGATTTCATCGCTTGATTCGCTTGAAAGTAATCTCTTCGCAGTCTCTATGGTTAGTGGCTTAAAACATTCTTTGCCGCAGCATTTGTTTAGTCAAAGAAAGTTGTTATTGTTAGTCTTATATACTAATGCGTTCCCCTTCTGAGAGGAAGATAAATGAGGAAATATCAACTCAAAATAGGGGAAACCGGCGTTATTATGAAAATGGTTTCAATATGCTATATGTGCATGAATCTGTTTGTACCGTTATCCCCGGTAATATCAGATTGCACACTGACATGAGTATCATAAGCTTTGAGACGCCATGCTGGGTCATTATAAATTGGAAGAGTGTGTGTGAGAGAGAGACCATCCCTTAAAGAAAAATATATCTTCTTGCTATATCCCCGCTTCTTCTCCCTATCTCTCTCATACATATATATACACAAACACACACACACACACACACATATATATATATATATATATATATATATATATATATATATATATATATTGCTTTGCATAGAATGGGTAATTTAACTCTTTATATCTTCCATTCCTACTTGCGGCTGCTTGTAAATCAAGAGACAGGAATATAAGTGCAACGAACTAAACCAGATAGTAGTAGATGGTGGGAAAATAGATAGAAAATTAGTAAAACATTTGTGACGTCATTATTAATACTTAATTTTAGTTACTTATAAAACGTACAGTCATTGTTTCTGTTCGGTCTAGAAAGACAATGAATATCCCCTGTAAGAGTAGTTGCACGTGTAATTATGAGGCTAGTGTAGTGCTTTCCTTAAGGTCATGGGATGTAAATTTGCTTTGTAGCTTTATACTTAAAATAGACATTCGTTTACGGACAAAATGCTAATTAAGTATATAGGAAGACACGATCACAATTACCACTTCAGGGAAATTTCAACATGATATTAATTATTACTAAACTATACCTTCGCCTTTCCAGATGCGCTCGACGTGAATCATCAGAGTATAGTTATGTGCTACTCTATAACGCTTGCGGAACAGTTGTATTAGTTAATAAGGTTAAGAAATACATTAGGCAGTAAAAAGGTAGGAGAGTCTTGTTAAGGTATATTTAAGGATGGCATAGGATAACGTCTAACACCCTTCCTTGTGGAATACGATGCATTTTTGTTGGTTGGTTGGTTGTTTTGTTTTACGGCATATCAACCCTTTTCAGGTTATTTAATGCCGAATCTGGTGATTTTGAAGAACGATTTTTTAATATAGTGTATTTAAGTCGTATTCTATTTAACCAATAGTTGGGACCCTAACAGGTACTACCACTCCGGGTCAGAGTGGACCTGGAAGCAATGGCAATTAAAGGGTGGCTTCACACTCCCTAAGGCATGCAAGCTGGGGCCTCACCATCGGATGTATTTTTTTAAATTAAGTTGCGCAAGTAGATACACTCTTGATAAATAGTAAACTTCGTGTCAGAAGAGATTCATATGATAGTTTATGTATACTTTTATTATTGCTCAAACATACCAAATTGGAGCCTCATTTCCGAATGCATATTAAGTTTATTAGTTTTACGCCCGGCAGTCGCGTCACTATCGTTTTCCGTATTTTACTCTTTGTGTATCGCATTCGATAAGCGATGTTTCTGACAAAGTGGAAGAATTGCTGTCTTCTTGGTGGGATTTAATTTAAATAACATTTACCATTGGATAATTGCTGACATTGAAGTAATATATTTGACGGCTTATATCACGTGCCTCATGTATTCTCTGCAGCGATTTCAATTTAAAAGTCATGACCTAGTTATGCTAAATTAGGACGTCGCCAATTTTATATTTGTATCCCAAGACAGAATCTTCTTATAAAATAGACAATGGGTGATATTGTACGAAAGATAAAAGAACATGTAGGTTAGAATAAACTTGAAAATTCACTTGGACGTTAAATTATCTGAGTTGAGTTTAAATAAATGTTTTTTTTACCACTGTTCAAATATTGAACTAAAAGCAACGATCGAAAGATTAATCGTTTACAAGGTAACCTATTTTTATAATCTTTATTACCTTTTTACAACCTGCGTAGACTGCCACAGCTGTTCATGTTTTCTTGCGTACTAGCGGGGTTACCAGGCGTTGCCCGGGTGTTTGGAGGTGTAAAAGAAGTGTTAGTAGTTAGGCAGGCTCGAACCCGTGACACGAAGGCGGAAAAGAAAGTGAAAGAAAACGTGGCATCTTACCACTACGCTAAGAGGCGAGAGGAAGTTAAGTGTCTTAATTTAACGATTAAAATGTTGACTTGGTAAGTAAAGGTGTTTACGCAGGTGCAGAAATGAATTTTGGTTGGAGGCCAGTTTCTGCCGTATTTTGCTTCCCTGCGATGTTGGGGAAAACCAGCTCCCTTAAAAAATTGAGCTCTCCAAATGAATAGCACTTGTGTGATATGAAGGGTTTTCCCCACATTGATCTAAGCTAATTGCTTTCTGCAGGTCCCGGCCGAGAAGGCCGGGGAATGATGTTCGCTTCTATTAGTTTCGCTTTATTTATACGAAAAAAGCCAAGCACACGAAATAACGGAATAGTGATATTTATAAACGTTGCTCTAAATAAATGTAGACACGACGTCCGTTCGTAGATATTATGATCTAGAAGTATATAAAATGTTGTAAAACACAGAAACAAGCCGACGAAAAAAAGACCATTTTACCTTCATATGTAGATGCTGACAGTTTGTAACTTTGGAATTTATTTCCATTAGATTTTTTAAGGAGTTGGTTTTAACAATGCCTATGAAACACCCTTAGCAGTTACAATCCAATCGGATAGTTTAAAATTATAATTTAATCAGTATGAAAAATATTTAATATTATTCCGTTTATCTTTGATTTACCCTTTTGAGCGAACGTAGACGATTACTATGAATTGCTTTACCTCGTATTTACTAAATATTGGGTTTCGGGGGTATATAGTGATATTTTGTTTTACTGACATGATATCGCTTTGCAAAGTTAACTATTTGTAACATGAATTCAAAATAGTAAGCATTTCGTCTGTAATAATTTTCATTATTTATATCTTGGCTTTTAAATGAAAACCCAATGCTTTCATTTCTACTTTTTTAAATCGCTCATACGTTTTTAAAACAAATAAATTCGTTCTCTCGAATGAAAGAAAAATATCCTAAATATTTTTCTAGAAATAAAACACGATTGCGACACATAAGGATCCTATATTAAAATTAAAACCCTTAAACAAATCCATTAAGTGGATCAAATGTAGGTTTTCAAATCCATTGTGCAAATGTCTTACGATTGATGCCAGATATATATAAATGATGCTATTACATCTATTTAGAAAGGTTGTATTAATAGAACGATCTGATTTCAGGATTTATCTTTTAGATATTCTCCATCAAATATTTCTATACAAACATGTCAAACTATGGATTTTCAGACATATTCCTGTTCTCGATGAAAACGTGACTTTCTCAAGCACACATTTTCATCGGATACAAAGTTTAAAATCACAGGTTTTATCATTTCAAGATGTGTCGTATGCTAGGTCACAGGATTTATTCAAAAGTCTTAGAATAACAATCAAAATTTCTATGCTTTGTTTTAATTAATTTCTTTTACTCTGCAGATAAACGAAGGGTTGTTAAGAAATCGTTCATCGTGGCTTGTATTTCTGGTCATATACAAGATTTCATTACAATACTGCATAATAAGTGATTAATATTCGTTTCACATTCTATTATCCATGCTTCTGACAAAAGGAATAATTACAATTTTCTAGGTAGGAATTAATCCCTCGAGCATTATCTTTGGCTAGTTTTTAATTCGAAGTTTTTAGCCCCTAAAATAAAGTTGTATCATGTCATGCCTCGATGGATTCCCAATAAAAAATAATCTTCAATCAGTAATGTTATTTCAAACAATATTTTTTCATCATTATTGTCGTATATAAAAAAAATCTTTTTTTCTTGGAATTTATTCGCCCTATCGCGTTCAATACATTGATTTACTTTTCTGAGATATTTTAATTTTTCTATTGTTCTTAATGAAAATTTCCGGTCACTGGTTTTGTGTGTCTAAGTCTGTTCTAATGTAATTATACTGTCTAATATTTTCCCCAGACTGCTATCAGTTAAAGTCTTATTAGAAAATAAATATTCTCCCCCCACTATCTGATTGTCAGAAATATAATTTGTATCGTATATATTATCGCTAGGTCCGTTTTTTTATGACTAACTTTACAACTATGTATCTTCAATTACTTATTTAAGAAATATTCCATATACCTATAAGAACTGTATGGAATTCATTCGCCGAGCATAATGTACCTCTGTTATGTCCCGCTTAACAAAATTAAAAGCAAGGTATATGCTAGCACTCCAAACGTAAGGTTTTGAATTATTATAAAGAGCTAAGAGTTTCAACATTTAAATCGATGAATAATTAACTGGTAAACTTGCTATGAACATTACAAATAAGGAAACAGAAATTTAGTAAAATGAATTTGGTGGATGAAACTCTAACCTATATAAGTATATGTGCATGTCTCACAAATTTTTGTGACAGAAGAGTTTAACTGAGAATGGATAATAAACCAACACTGAAATTAGCGGCAAACATACAGCTATTCATAAGATGCTCTACAATCGAAAAGCAGAATATATTATTAACACATAACCATACATCATTTGGCATACAGATTTTCGTGGAGACATCATGTTTAACACGGATATCTACTCTATGCGACACCTTTTTTACATACTGCAAACCGCACGTGCATTAAAATAAATTGATAATGTAATTATGTTGGGAGCATAAGAACGTATTTTCAAAATGGACGTCGACATAACTTTGGGGGAAGCAATTCTTTTAGAAAATGCAAAATAACATTAATTCAAAGCCGAAGAGATCTGATTAGAAAGTTTATCAGTAATATGCTTTAGGCGAAGGTAAATGAATAATTTCTCTATAAATGCAGATTTACTTTGGCAGAAATTAGATATGATAATGGAATGGCTATAAATTAAGCATTGTTGATTGTAACAAATTGTCTTTAATAATTTAGACCAATCTGTATGATGTAATTAAGTGAATTATAAAGTTCTTAGGTTCCACTGAGGAATTCTGACGTTAATCCGGAAGAAATATTCGTGGATAGTTACTTCCTGTTTTATTTTTCGCTCGAAATTTTTAAATGTTTTCGCTTTACTCCTGGACGTCTCGTTGAATCTAAAACATTTTCTGTATGTATGACGCTTTAAAGTTAATATTGAGCAGGTAGGAACTATGCAACTTCAGTGGATTGCTTGAATCACTTGGTACAGAAATTACTGCTTGTAGCATGAATTTACATCAGACTATTTTCTTTGCAACGACATTGTTTATTTTCTCTTAAAAATTGTAATTTCCAGTTTTTGCATTGCTTAAACACTATGCGCTACTAACGCATTATTTGCATTTTTCGATCAACTGCTCATCATAGATTATATTCTAGCAAGACTTCGACAGAGGTGATCTCCGACATAATGTGTATCTTGTCATACTCTGCATTCTGGTCAAAATTTGCAACGGAACCCCCTTACTTCATCCAACTATTTCGTCTGCCATAATTGGGAATGCGTACTAAGAAATGGATATTTGTATTTTGATTTATTGGCCGCGATGAGGCTTGAAACTTTCTAATTTCTGTTACATATAAGCTAACACATCTGCACTCATTTTAAAGTTAAATTGCCCGAGCGTCAACATCGTTACCAAAAACATTTCGTCTATTTCAACTGTCTGTAGACAGAATATGAGGTCATCAATAGAATTATCTCGCCCTTTTGGGTTACAAGGGACTTTGAGATACCACACGATTTGATACATGTAATTAGAGTTTAATATGGATATTATAAAATGGAATACGACAGAAAACATGCAGTATTTACTTTGTTTATTTTGATATAATGTTAGAATCAAATACGTTACTATTACACTGCTAAGATATACGATAGAATTAATTTAATTACATGCATTGTTTAATGATACATATAGTTAAACACTACATAATCTTGATATTGTACGACAGAAGAGATGTAATTATTATACTATTTTATTTACGTATACAATAGAATACTTGTAATTATTATACGCTATTTGGATTTTATACGACATAATACATTTAATGACTATACGACTTCATTTGGAATAGCATAGGGCATAAAATAATGTAGAATGTGATTTTATAACACCTGTACTTGAATTTTACACGAAAAAAAAAACTATCCATGTAGAACATACCATCTGAAATTTAACGTTTAAAGTAATTTAATCATGAGTTGTTAATAATCCGTCAATAAAATCCTGCGACAATTGCAAATATGTTTCAATTTGGGTGACGCATGAGTATCATAAATTCAACGGTGTCCGTTTCGAAACAGTGGAACTATCATTAGACGACAGGCCCAAGGAAGTATGCAGTATTATGATGCATGGGAAAATAGTTATCTTAAGACATTCTTAAAACATAATTATATCGATGCCCCGTACCGTTGCCAGGCTGGAGATAATGATTACAAATATAATATTTTGATATGATATATTTACTAATATGTTTCTTCGAAATGAATTAATGTGTTTAAGCATCTTATAAGATGCTTGTAAAGAATTTCACATATACTGACAGATATCAAGATCCTCGCAGTTGTGTGCTCGCGGGTGCGGCTTTAATACTGCCCATGTTGGCTCTGTTGAGTACTTCAACACTTGCTATAAGATCGTTCCGTTTAATTTTCACACTTTTCCTTAGGTGACGCTGCTGTATTTTCAAACCTATTTATGTGGTCCCTGTACAATATCTAAATTGCTGGTAAATATAGTAATTTACATTAGTTTGTTCTAATTAAACATTAATGCTTAACCTTTCGATGCTGAATTCAATGTAAATATTACACCACTAAACTGAACTTAGCATCGAATGATCAGGCAGAGGTTTGAAAAGAGTACTAAACTAAAGTGGCATTAAAGATAGTACAGTAGTTTGATTAATAGAACTATTATAATCCGCTTAAGGAAAATAACACTCCATATATTTCTCCTAAACCATGTCCTATTAAGTATAAGATTATCTTTAATAGTCACTGTTATATAATTGCGTATGGTCAAAATTAGTCGGACTTTGTAAAAGCTATTTAATGCATATAAATCTACACAGCTGCTCAGAACGTTCTCGATATAACTGACATCAGCGGTAGTTAACCTAACGTTGAATTGCTGGTCTTTATTTTATCGTGTAAATTTGGAATTCAATATTTGCTTTTGATTTAAATAATGGAAATTTCCAAAGACATAACACACATAATGTTTCATACACACATCTGAAACTAATTCACTTTCATCTGATCAACATATACTGTTTTTGTTTATCTAAAGGATCAAATATAATCTATGAAGAATTCACTTGTAATGAATGTCGCCCACCGTTGTCCGGGTGAAGATAATGATCATGCACATAATTTGATATGAAATACTTTCATATATCGTTTTCATAGATTAATTCTATATTTTAATTAAACGTGTATCCTGGGAACATTTCTGAATGATTACACAAACGACGTCGTGTAATGTTGATAGATGTTTATTGTTATTGAATTACACATGACCAAAATTACATGCATTTGAAGAATAAATCAAATTCATTGTTTTCCCTTAACATTTATTACATCTAATAAAGGATTCGATAAATGCCTCGAAGATAGGACATTAGCAAAAAAAAAAAAAAAAAAGAAAATAGCAGTTATCTATACCAAATAATTAATTTCCCTAATAACTGAGATAATACACAAGAGAAACTTGAATGTCTATCATTGAGCGGCTAAGGTCTTTCTGTACAGATGTTTGTCAGGAGAATCAGACATGGTAATATATTAAAGTAAACCCATACTAAATATTTAAAATCATATAGTATTCGCTCAGTGTAGCTAACCATCACTGGCTTTTACGAAGAATGGTTTACCTTTTCCAAGTGATTTTATCTCAAGTGACAACACACAGCTGGATTTTCTACGGGGCTAGATGAATTATTTACCCTGAAGCTAAAGATCATCGAAAGGCAAGGAGATCACA
>NC_136504.1:95102130-95142130 GCF_053919585.1 Euprymna scolopes | reverse complement strand
ATATATATGTTATATATGATATTTATATATATGTTATATATGATATATATATATATGTTATATATGATATATATATGTTTTATATTATATACATCTATTATATATATTATATATTATATATTATATATTTTATATGTATATATATATTTTATATATATATATTTTTTTATATATATATATTTTATATATATATATATTTAATATATATATATATTTAATATATATATATATATATTTTATATATATATATATATTTTATATATATATATATATTTTATATATATATACATATTTTATATATATATATATTTTATATATATATATATATATTTTATATATATATATTTTATATATATATACATATTTTATATATATATATATTTTATATATATATATATTTTATATATATATATATTTTATATAAATATATTTTTTATATATATATATTTTATATATATATATATTTTATATATATATATTTTATATATATATATTTTATATATATATATATATATATATTTTATATATATATATTTTATATATATATATTTTATATATATATATATATATATATATATATATATATATATATATTTTATATATATATTTTATATATATATATATATATTTTATATTTTATATATATATTTTATATATATATATATATATTTTATATATATATATATATTTTATATATATATATATATATATTTTATATATATATATATATATTTTATATATATATATATATATTTTATATATATATATATATATTTTATATATATATATATATATTTTATATATATATATATATATTTTATATATATATATATATATTTTATATATATATATATATATTTTATATATATATATATATTTTATATATATATATATATATTTTATATATATATATATATATTTTATATATATATATATATATTTTATATATATATATATATATATTTTATATATATATATATATATATTTTATATATATATATATATATATTTTATATATATATATATATTTTATATATATATATATATATATATTTTATATATATATATATATATATATTTTATATATATATATATATATTTTATATATATATATATATATATATTTTATATATATATATGTATATATTTTATATATATATATTTTATATATATATTTTATATATATTTTATATATATATATATATTTTATATATATATATATTTTATATGTATATTTTATATATATATATATATATTATATGTGTATGTATTGTATAGTTTATACTCACTATTGACAGAATATATTTTGAGCTAAAAAAAATGGCTCAAACATTCCTACTACGAACTTCCGACGTGCATGGTTATATATAGAAAATTCATAATTGTTTTAAAGAGATAATGGATATGAATTATATCAATGACTAAATACTATAATTTACGCGTATAGCCGAATGGTTTCATGAAGGCAGCTTTACATTAATTTAAAATCGGGTTAGGTCGCAATATCTTACAAAATTGAGGTCTCTCTCTTTCTCTCTCTCTCTATCATTATATATATATATATATATATATATATATCTTCTTTTCTCTTTCTCTCTCTCTCTCTCTCTGCGTTCCTCTTTCGTTTTTCCTCTTGCTCTGCGTTTCTCTTTTGTTTTTCTTTGTCTCGCACGCTTACTTGGTTTCAGTCTTGCGCGCTCGCTCTCTTGCAGTCTCTGCCCTACAATATTTCGTGCAGAATCATTGGAATTCTTAAATATAATTTCGTTCAATTAGCATAAACATGTTAACATTCGCCTTCAACATTGAACGTCCAGTAAATTGCGTAAAAAATAACCTCAAACGATTATTGATTAATCCTAGTCGTCTTTACAAGACAACAGTCGATTCATTGATTGTTTTTTGCATTGTTCTCTCTCTCCGTTGTTTTGTTCGAATATTTAAATCTGCCTGTGCTCTTCGATTTTCATGACGTCCTTTATGGTCGAAAGACTTGCATAATCTTCTATTTGCAATCGCCTGCCCTAGATGCATGCATCAAGAAAGCGGTCACCCAAGAGAGATTCTTTAGGTTAAACGCTTTGTAGCAAACATAGACCTACACTGTTTGTCTTCATTTTCTAGTTGTCTGGTTCAGCTGTCTTATGTAATATAGTTGGTGATTTTTTCCGAAGCTAGGCAAGTCAGTGAATTCTGTGTTTCCTCGTTCGAAGGAAATCCCCCCCATGTCATTCCGTTTTAATATGGCAGTAGTTTTGGATAATACTAAACGAAAATACATGCCCGTCATATGATGGATAAAATTAATACCATGAATAAAACCATTCTGTAGCACTTTTATCTCTGAAAAGAGAAAAAAAAAAGATACTAGTTTAGAATTCTAATTAAATTTTGTTCGAGAATTATTTTGATTTCAGAAAATATGTAGAATTTAAACTTAAGCTTAGTCTTAAGATAAAAATTATATTGATGGAATTTTAGTTAAGCCGCGTGCAATATATTATGCATTTTATGCAAATCTAAAATATTTAAATTTTTAAATGACAGGTTGAGATCATATTATGTCTTTTTAAACACCTTCAAAATATTTCAAAGGACTGAAATTCTGACAATATTTACACATTAACTCGCCTGGGTGCCCGGCGTTGCCCAGATGGTCGGAGTTTGTGTTCAGCCAAAAAATAAAAGTGGTAGTAGGAAGGCAGGCTCGAACCCGAACCTGAAGGAGGAAAAGCACGTGAATAAAAAAAATGTGACGTCTTTGCCGCAGTGTCTATCGACAAACCGGAAGTCGTGAAGATTTAAACTAAGGCTAGTTAATCGAAAAGAGGGGGATGACTTCCGAAAATATCGGCCAAAAATAGCGACCCCTTCTTATAGAAAAAGTGCCCAGTTGTGGATTAAGGAATTAATGTTTTTAGCCAATGTTTGGATATTTTACGTCCGAATGGTCCAGCTCCAAAACTATACCGATCTCGTGAGAATCTGTAGCCACTGTGGAAAGTTATAGGCAGACATACAAACATAAATACATACATTAAATAGACAGGTGAGATTTATTTAATAGACTAGCGGGGGGTACTAGGCGTTGCTCGAGTGGTTAGGGTGTGTGCGCTGGCAGGGTGCGTGTTAATCAAAGCATAAGAATAAGCGAAGTAAATATTTTTAAATATTAAATATTTTATATAAAAAATGTTAAAACTTTTAAAAAATCGAAAAAAAAAAACAAAAAAAAACTAACGTAAGGCAGAGGATGTTAAATGTAAAAATCGGAAAAACCTAAGAGAAAACAGAAAAACGAACGTAAAAACTTCGTTAACAAATCTGAAATATAAAAAAAGAACGTGAAAAATAGCTTAAATAACCCTGTTTAAATATTAAATCTTTAACAATCGAAAAAACCCATCTCCCACCACATAAGGCAAGCAGCGGGTACCCGGCGTTGCCCGGGTTTTTTTTGGTGTGTGTGGTCGATGAGGGTGGGGGTGTTAATGAAAACATGAGAATAAGCGAAGTAAAAAAAAAAACTTGGAAAAACGCATGAACAATGGCTAAAATAACCCCGCTTCAATATAAAAATTGAAAAAATTGAAAAAAAAAAAAAAGATTCGAACCCAAAAGCTTTAAATAATGAGGCCGCGCTCTAAGAAACTGAGCTAAGACGACGTCGACGAAATTGTCGCTTTTTCAAATATTTAAAGTAAATCAGGTTCCGACGTCGTATGACGCCTGCGTAGAAGCGAACTCGTCATGAGATGATGTTTTCTGATGACCCTCCCTGTAGAAAACAGCTGATTTCAGGGTGAAGAAATGAACGCTTTTAGCCAATTTTTCGATATTCGTCGGGCGAAGTTTGAAAGTTTAAAATGATACCGATCTGGCGAAAATCTGTGACCCGTGTCGGAAGTGTTTGCGAGACATACAAAAACACATACCCACATTTTCACTTTATATATATATATCTATATATATATATATATATATATATATATATATAGACTAGCAGGGCTTCCCGGCGTTGCTCGGCGCCGTATAAACAATGAGAAAATTGAATTTGGTATTGTAATATATTTGTTATTCTTATGAGAGGAATTTTGTATGTTTATGTATCATTTGTTATTTCGAACAAAAGAATATTTTACCTACATAAGACGGCTATTACACATATGAAATAATTGTATCTTACCTAGGGTAGGTCATTTATAGCATATATATAAAAGGACGGGTAATATACAACACATTTATCATCAAATCCCAAGCGATGCCAGGTATTTTACTAATATATAGTCTCACCTATTTCATTCAATCCTGCGCAACGCTGGGTGTTTTGCTAGTATATATCTCAATCACTCATTAAATCCTGGGTGAAGCAAGGTATTCTGTTAGTGTATATTTCAATCAATCTAATTCAATCCAAGGCAACGCCAAGTATTCTGCTAGTATATATTTGCATCTATCTCATTACATCCCAGGCGGCCGTGTATTTTGCTGGCATAGATTTGTATGTATCTTATTGAATCCAGGCTGACTCCGGGTAATTTGTAAGTATATGTGGACGTATCTCGTTAACTCCCATACTTCTTGGATTGTTACAAATTTCGACAATTTTACCCACATTATCGCTCTTCTGTCTAAAATAATAACTTTGAGACATTGTCTTGGCTGGTTTTTCATTAGAAACACATCATCCAAATAACTCACATTTCATCATTTTTTTAATAATTTTTGGATATGTTACTAATTTCAACAACCATGTCACATGATTTAACTCACATTATTGCTGCCACTCTTAGTAAAATAAAAACTTGATACATAGTCTATGGTATGTTACTAATTTTGACTATCACTTTTCATGAGTAAATCCACATTGTCGCCCCATTCTATCACTAAAATAACTTTTAGACAATGGTATGGCTGATTATTTCATTAAAAAACCTACCAAAGAAGTAAGTCATATAATTTTTCATAATTCTTGGATATGTTATTAATTTCGACACTTATTTGCAATGATGTAACAAAAATAATCGCGACCTCTTACTAAAATAATCACTTCTATACATTGGTATATTCGTAATGAAGTAGACAAACCAGGCAATCAAATACCTCGCATTTCATAACTTTTCATAGTTTTTGGATATGTTGCTAATTTCAAACGTCATTTTTTTCTTAGTTCAATCACATAATCCCTATCCTCTTACTAAAATAATACCTTGAGACATTTCTGGGCTGCTTATTTTATTACAAACACATCAATAAAATACCTCACATTTCATAATTTTTATAATTCTTGGATATGTTATGAATTTCGACAATCAAATTTAATGAGTGCGTACATCTAATCGTCCAATTCTGACTAAAATCATAAATTTGCTACATTGACTGGGCTGTTTACCAAATAAATAAACATCATTTTTCATAATTCTTGGATATGTTACTAATTTTGACAATTATTTTTAATGAAGTAACCCAAATAATCGCTCCCCTCTTGAACCGACACGATCCCCTTCCTCTTACAAAAAAATAACAACTTTGATACAACTTCTAGCCTGTCTATTTCATTACGAACACACCAATCAAATAACACACATTTAATCATTTTTCATAATTCTTGGATATGTTACTAATTTCGACAATCATTTTCCATGATTTAACACACATAATCGCACCGCTCTTACTAAAATAACAACCATGCGACATTGTCTAGTGTGTCTATTTGATTACAAACATGCACATCAAATAACTTACATTTCATCATTTTTCATAATTCTTCGATATGTTACTAATTTTGATAATCATGTTTCATGAGTTTACCCACATTATCGCCTTTCTCCTACTAAAATAATACATTTGAGGCATTGTATGTGCTGGTAATTTCATTACAAAAACACCAATCACATAACTTACATTTCATCCTTTTTCACTTTTCTTGGATATGTTACTAATTTCTACAATCATTTTTAATGATGTAACCCACAAAATCAACCCCTCTTACTAAAATATTAACTTCAAGACTATATCTGGGCTGTTCATTTCATTATAAACACCAGTCCAATAACTTACATTTAATCACATTTTATAATTCTTGGATATGTTACTAATTTCGATAATCGTTTTTTTTATAATTTAACCACATAATATCCTTTCCTTTTGCTAAAATAATTACTTCGTAATGAAATAACACGCCAGCCAATGCCACAAACACACCAACGAATAACTCGCATTTCACCATTTTTCATAATTCTTGAATATGTTCTAATTTAGACAATAATTTTTAATGATTTTACAACATAATCGCACCATCTTCCTATATGGGGTATTCTGTTAGCACAAATATCAACCTATCTGATCCGATCCCAAGTATTCTCATAGGAAACATCCCATCTATTACATCCAATCCCAGGCAACATCGGGTATTTTGCTAGTACATACATCCACCTTTCTTATACAATCCTTGGCAACGCTAGGTATTATGCTAGTATAAATATCCAGCTATGAAGCCATATCCCAGAGCGTCACTGGCATATTACATTGATTGCATATTAATCTAATGGTATTCGACTATGAGGCTACCTCCAAGGAAGATAACTTGCATATTATAACAATGATAGCATATTGATCTAGTGGTATTTGAAAATGAAACTACATCCAAGGGAGGTCACTAGTATGTTATGACAATAATTGTATATTAATATAATGGATACCTAGAATGAAGCTACACTCAATGGAGACCTCTTGCATATTATACCAATTATGGTGTATTAGTCTTATCGTATACAACAATAATGCTACATCCAAGGGAGGTCACTCGCATATTATAATGATTGTATTGTTCTAATAGAATTTGACGATGAAGCTACATCCAAGGGAGGTAACTTTCATATAACAATTATTTTATATTAAAATAATGGTATTCCACAACGAAGCTACATCCAAGGGAGGTCACTTATTATGACAATGATGTTATATTATTTTAATGGTATTAAACAATGAAGCTACATCCAAGGGAGGTCAGTTGCATATTATAACAATGATTGTGTATTAATCAAATGGATTCTGATAATGAAGCTACATCCAAGGGAGGTCACTTGCATATTATATAACATATATACTGCGCAAGCACCTTTTCTAAAATTTTTCAAATCGGACATATACAGCACACACACCTACAAAATTGTCAAATCGGCCTATAATGCACAAGCACCATCAACATTGTTAAAATCGGACCTATACTGCACAAGCCCCTTTAAAATTGTTGAATCGGACCTATACTTCACCTATGTCATACAATCCCAGGCGACGCCGGTGGTTCTCCTAGTGCATATACACCTACTTTATCAAATCCTGGGCGATGCCGGGTATTTTGCTAGTACAGATATCCACCTATGTAATCTATCCCGGGCGACGCTGTACATTTGGCTAATACATATATCAACCAATTTTTTCCCAATCCCAGGCGTCGCCCAGTGTTCTGCTAGGAAACATTCCATGAATTTTATCCAATCCCAGGCCATGTCGAGTAATCAGCTAGAATATATATCGTGCTAGTGCTATGTCATATAATTCAGGGCACCGCTGAGTATTTTGCTCGTACATATACACCAATTTTATCCAATACGCATGTTTTTTTTTTACTTGGTCTTTTGGCTAAGATCAAAGTGTTGTATCTGTTCTAAGAAATAAAGTGGTTCATCCTTCGCACCCCTCCCACTAACTTATATTATGCCTCCCACCTCCTCCCTATAAGTAGAATTGGGTCATAGTGTAACTAATATAAAAAAGAAAATGGCCGTTCTGTTTTGTTTTGTTGTACGTCGGTCGTCTACTACTAAATGTTTTTCAGCGTAATTTTTCATTTACTTATCATTTTTGCTTATGAAATATTTAGCGAAAGAAATGTAATACCGATCATACAAGTAATTTTAGCTAATTCAAACGGCCTCGTCCCCCCCTCCAGTTTAATAGAGGTAGGTCATGTGCTAATAATACAAAAGAGAAAATGGCTGTTTATTTTTAAGCGTAAATATAACGATTCGGTGAATATTTTTAAGCTTAATTTGTCCCCCCTTATCATTTTTTCTTGACATTTTTCGTTATACTCTCGTATATTTACTATTTCTAACCCGTTAATCACGTTGGAAACATTTTCATAACGTGTAAGATGTTATATAATAATTTGTCCGATACTAACAATACAAACGTCGCCATTACAGCTTGTTGACGGCAAGATCACGTGACATTACTCCGCGGTTTTTGAATACAGCATGACTAAAAAAAACAGCCCGTGTACACTTTGTGATAGTTATGGCACGTTTTTTTTTTGGGGGGGGGGTTGGGGAGCGGCATTTATAGATTTAAAAATACGTAATGTTCAATGTTTAAATGTAACCGTTTTTATGGGGCCCTGCAGAAAATCGTTCAGCTGACCCACTTCTAGTGGTCCTTTTCTGCCAAATTTTCGATATTCGTCGTCCGGAGAGTTGCGCTTCAATATGATACTGAGTCTGTTAATTTTTGTTCTGTCTGTCGAAAGTTTTTAGCGGACACACACACATACATACATTTTCGCTTATATATATATATATATATATATATATATATATATACTAGCGAGGGGTACCCGGCGTTGCCCGGGTGTTTGTAGGGGTGGGTGGTGTTAAATAAGAAAGAAGCCGGGGGGAGGGGATCGAAGCCGAACCCCTGAGGCGCAGTTTGCAAATAAAATCGGCCAGCCAGAAGTGAAAGATGTTTAAAAGTCGTAAAGCGTTACGACGACGACGATGACGGTGTAAGCATTGTTATAAGCGAAGTAAGAAAAGAAAACAACGTTTTAAAACGGGGGGGGGGGTAAAACACAAAAACAATAACCTAAGGTAAACGAACGAAGGGTTTCAATATTTAAATTTAAAAAATCGAAAAAAAAACCCATCTCGCACCACAATTCGAACCCCAAACGTTTAGTTAATGAACTAAGGCCTTAACTACCTGCGCTAAAGCGGCGTATATAAAGTTTGGTCGGTTTATCAACTATTTAAAGTAAATCAGGTCACGACGTCATGACGTCATCTGACGCATGCGTTGTTGACCATCCCCCCTGTCGAATCTGTCTAGACATATTTCTTTCTCTCTCTCTCTCCCTCTCTCTCTCTCCGTCTGCCTTACTCTAAAGACTGGAAAATGGCGTCTGGCTGTTTTTATTTAAAAAACAAACTTCGATCGTTAATATTTTTTGTAAGCGTATTTTTTTTACTTCACTTTTATTTAACTTTATTTTTCGTTTAACTATCGTATCTACCTATTTTGAATGTGGTAATAACTTTGGTAACGTTGTCATAGCGTAGAAGTTCATAGTTTTGCTTTAATTAATTTTTTTTACCGATAACATTTTAAAATTGTAAATTCAGACGGCCATTAGAGGTTGCTGACGTCAAGATCACGCGACATGACTCAGCGGGTTTTAAATACAAGTTGACCCAAAATAAACGGCCGCGTGTATACTTTATGTAGAAGAGTTGGCGGCCGTATTTTTTGGGGGAGTTATAAATCGATTTAAAAATATGTAATGTTTAACATTAAAATGTCACTTTTTGGCCCCCCCCCTGCAGAAAATCGACCAGTTGACGCACTTCTGATGGTCACTTTGGGCCAATTTTTCGATATTTGTCGTCCGGAAGGTGAGGCTTTCATATGAGACCAAGTTCGTGAATTTTTGTTGCGTCTGTCGAAAGTTTTTAGGCACACAAACATACATACATTTTCGCTTTTATATATATAGATAGACTAGCGGGGGTACCTGGCGTTGCCCGGATGTTTCGAGGTGTGTGTGCTCATAAATAAAAATAAACCGGGGGAGAGGGTAAAAAGTTTTGGTAAGTTGGTAGAATCGAACCCGAAGCACTGAGGCGAAGGAGAAAATGAAACGTTAAAAACATGAAGCGTTCGGCCAGCCAGGATGAGTTACTGAAAGATGTTTAAGAACAAAATTGACAGGTGCTCGCACGAAAGTCGTAGAGTTAAGATTTTGTGCGAGCCTTACGACGACGACGTAAGCAATAGCTATTCACCAGTTTTTAATGAGGTAAATGAGCAGTTATTTTTTTTTTTGTTATCAGCGAAGTAAATAAAAAAAATAACGGAAAAACGAACGCTAAAACTTAAACGGGGGCAGGGGTAATCAAAACGTCGAAGAAAACACAAAGGCAAACGAACGATGTAAAATGTAAAAATCTGAAAAAGAAAACAGAAAAACGAACAGTAAGAATAATGGCTTACATAAGCCGTTTTCGATATTAAAATTTAAAAAAAAATCAGTGGGTACCCGGGTGTTTTTGGGTGTGTGGTCAGGGGTGGATACGCGAAGTAAAAAAAACAACAAGAAAACAACGTTACGTGAAAAATAGCTTAAATAACACTGGTTCAATATTAAAATTTAAAAAAGACACCTCCCGCCACGATTTGAACCAAAAACGTTTATATAATGACCCAACACGCTAACCAACTGAGCTGATGCGACGTACATGAAATTTAGTATATCCTTCGTTTGTTGATCTCCCTCTATATCCTTCGTTTGTTGCTCTCCCTCTATATCCTTCGTTTGTTGCTCTCCCTCTATATCCTTCGTTTGTTGCTCTCCCTCTATATCCTTCGTTTGTTGCTCTCCCTCTATATCCATCGTTTGTTGCTCTCCCTCTATATCCTTCGTTTTTTTCTCTCCCTCTATATCCTTCGTTTTTTTCTCTCCCTCTATATCCTTCGTTTTTTTCTCTCCCTCTATATCCTTCGTTTTTTTCTCTCCCTCTATATCCTTCGTTTTTTTCTCTCCCTCTATATCCTTCGTTTTTTTCTCTCCCTCTATATCCTTCGTTTTTTTCTCTCCCTCTATATCCTTCGTTTTTTTCTCTCCCTCTATATCCTTCGTTTTTTTCTCTCCCTCTATATCCTTCGTTTTTTTCTCTCCCTCTATATCCTTCGTTTTTTTCTCTCCCTCTATATCCTTCGTTTTTTTTCTCTCCCTCTATATCCTTCGTTTTTTTCTCTCCCTCTATATCCTTCGTTTTTTTCTCTCCCTCTATATCCTTCGTTTTTTTCTCTCCCTCTATATCCTTCGTTTGTTGTTCTCTCTCTCTCTCTCTCTCTCTCTCTCTCTATATATATATATATATATATATATATATATATATATCTTTCGTTTGTTGTCTACTCTATATATATATCTTTCGTTTGTTGTCTACTCTATATATATATCCTTCGTTTGTTGTCTTCTCTCTATATATATCCTTCGTTTGTTGTCTTCTCTCTATATATATCCTTCGTTTGTTGTCTTCTCTCTATATATATCCTTCGTTTGTTGTCTTCTCTCTATATATATCCTTCGTTTGTTGTCTTCTCTCTCTATATATATATCCTTCGTTTGTTGTCTTCTCTCTCTATATATATATCCTTCGTTTGTTGTCTTCTCTCTATATATATCCTTCGTTTGTTGTCTTCTCTCTATATATATATATCCTTCATTTGTTGTCTTCTCTCTCTCTATATATATCCTTCATTTGTTGTCTTATCTCTATATATATCCTTCATTTGTTGTCTTATCTCTGTATATATCCTTCGTTTGTTGTATTCTCTCTATATATATATCCTTCGTTTGTTGTCTTCTCTCTCTATATATATATCCTTCGTTTGTTGTCTTCTCTCTCTATATATATATCCTTCGTTTGTTGTCTTCTCTCTATATATATATCCTTCGTTTGTTGTCTCCTCTCTATATATATCCTTCGTTTGTTGTCTCCTCTCTATATATATATCCTTCGTTTGTTGTCTCCTCTATATATATCCTTCGTTTGTTGTCTCCTCTTAATATATATCCTTCGTTTGTTGTCTTCTCTCTCTATATATATCCTTCGTTTGTTGTCTTCTCTCTCTATATATATCCTTCGTTTGTTGTCTTCTCTCTATATATATATCCTTCGTTTGTTGTCTTCTCTCTATATATATATATCCTTCGTTTGTTGTCTTCTCTCTCTATATATATATATCCTTCGTTTGTTGTCTTCTCTCTATATATATATATCCTTCGTTTGTTGTCTTCTCTCTATATATATATATCCTTCGTTAGTTGTCTTCTCTCTCTATATATATCCTTCGTTTGTTGTCTTCTCTCTATATATATATCCTTCGTTTGTTGTCTTCTCTCTCTCTCTCTATATATATATATATATCCTTCGTTTGTTGTCTTCTCTCTATATATATCCTTCGTTTGTTGTCTTCTCTCTATATATCCTTCGTGTCTGTTGTCTTCTCTCTATATATCCTTCGTGTCGCCTTCCCTCTCTCGGTCTCTCTACCCTTCGTGTTGCCTTCCCTCTCTCGATATCTCTCTCCTTCGTGTGTTGCCTTCCCTCTCTCGATATCTCTCTCCTTCGTGGGTTGCCTTCCCTCTCTCGATATCTCTCTCCTTCGTGGGTTGCCTTCCCTCTCTCGATATCTCTCTCCTTCGTGTGTTGCCTTCCCTCTCTCGATATCTCTCTTCTTCGTGTGTTGCCTTCCCTCTCTCGATATCTCTCTTCTTCGTGTGTTGCCTTCCCTCTCTCGATATCTCTCTCCTTCGTGTGTTGCCTTCCCTCTCTCGATATCTCTCTCCTTCGTGTGTTGCCTTCCCTCTCTCGATATCTCTCTCCTTCGTGTGTTGCCTTCCCTCTCTCGATATCTCTCTCCTTCGTGTGTTGCCTTCCCTCTCTCGATATCTCTCTCCTTCGTGTGTTGCCTTCCCTCTCTCGATATCTCTCTCCTTCGTGTGTTGCCTTCCCTCTCTCGATATCTCTCTCCTTCGTGTGTTGCCTTCCCTCTCTCGATCTGCCTCTCTCCTTCGTGTGTTGCCTTCCCTCTCTCGATCTGCCTCTCTCCTTCGTGTGTTGCCTTCCCTCTCTCGATATCTCAATCCTTCGTGTGTTGCCTTCCTCCTCTTTATATTTCTCTCTTCTTCGTGTGTGTCCTTCCCTCTCTCGATCTCTCTCTCCTTCGTGTGTTGCCTTCCCTCTCTCGATCTGCCTCTCTCCTTCGTGTGTGCCTTCCCTCTCTCGCTTTCCGTGTGTTGCCTTCCCTCTCTCGATCTCCGTGTGTTGCCTTCCCTCTCTCGATCTCCGTGTGTTGCCTTCCCTCTCTTGCTCTCCGTGTGTTGCCTTCCCTCTCTTGCTCTCCGTGTGTTGCCTTCCCTCTCTTGCTCTCCGTGTGTTGCCTTCCCTCTCTCGCTCTCCGTGTGTTTCCTTCCCTCTCTCGCTCTCCGTGCGTTTCCTTCCCTCTCTCGCTCTCCGTGTGTTTCCTTCCCTCTCTCGCTCTCCGTGTGTTTCCTTCCCTCTCTCGCTCTCCGTGTGTTTCCTTCCCTCTCTCGCTCTCCGTGTGTTTCCTTCCCTCTCTCGCTCTCCGTGTGTTTCCTTCCCTCTCTCGCTCTCCGTGTGTTTCCTTCCCTCTCTCGCTCTCCGTGTGTTGCCTTCCCTCTCTCGCTCTCCGTGTGTTGCCTTCCCTCTCTCGCTCTCCGTGTGTTGCCTTCCCTCTCTCGCTCTCCGTGTGTTGCCTTCCCTCTCTCGATCTCCGTGTGTTGCCTTCCCTCTCTCGATCTCCGTGTGTTGCCTTCCCTCTCTCGATCTCCGTGTGTTGCATTCTCTCTCTCGATCTCCGTGTGTTGCCTTCCCTCTCTCGATCTCCGTGTGTTGCCTTCCCTCTCTCGATCTCCGTGTGTTGCCTTCCCTCTCTCGATCTCCGTGTGTTGCCTTCCCTCTCTCGATCTCCGTGTGTTGCCTTCCCTCTCTCGATCTCCGTGTGTTGCCTTCCCTCTCTCGATCTCCGTGTGTTGCCTTCCCTCTCTCGATCTCCGTGTGTTGCCTTCCCTCTCTCGATCTCCGTGTGTTGCCTTCCCTCTCTCGATCTCCGTGTGTTGCCTTCCCTCTCTCGATCTCCGTGTGTTGCCTTCCCTCTCTCGATCTCCGTGTGTTGCCTTCCCTCTCTCGATCTCCGTGTGTTGCCTTCCCTCTCTCGATCTCCGTGTGTTGCCTTCCCTCTCTCGATCTCCGTGTGTTGCCTTCCCTCTCTCGATCTCCGTGTGTTGCCTTCCCTCTCTCGATCTCCGTGTGTTGCCTTCCCTCTCTCGATCTCCGTGTGTTGCCTTCCCTCTCTCGATCTCCGTGTGTTGCCTTCCCTCTCTCGATCTCCGTGTGTTGCCTTCCCTCTCTCGATCTCCGTGTGTTGCCTTCCCTCTCTCGATCTCCGTGTGTTGCCTTCCCTCTCTCGATCTCCGTGTGTTGCCTTCCCTCTCTCGATCTCCGTGTGTTGCCTTCCTTCTCTCGATCTCCGTGTGTTGCCTTCCTTCTCTCGATCTCCGTGTGTTGCCTTCCTTCTCTCGATCTCCGTGTGTTGCCTTCCCTCTCTCGATCTCCGTGTGTTGCCTTCCCTCTCTCGATCTCTCTCTGCTTCGTGTGTTGCCTTCCCTCTCTCGATCTCTCTCTGCTTCGTGTGTTGCCTTCCCTCTCTCGATCTCTCTCTGCTTCGTGTGTTGCCTTCCCTCTCTCGATCTCTCTCTGCTTCGTGTGTTGCCTTCCCTCTCTCGATCTCTCTCTGCTTCGTGTGTTGCCTTCCCTCTCTCGATCTCTCTCTGCTTCGTGTGTTGCCTTCCCTCTCTCGATCTCTCTCTCTGCTTCGTGTGTTGCCTTCCCTCTCTCGATCTCTCTCTCTCTCTGCTTCGTGTGTTGCCTTCCCTCTCTCGATATCTCTCTCTGCTTCGTGTGTTGCCTTCCCTCTCTCTATATCTATCTCTGCTTCGTGTGTTGCCTTCCCTCTGTCGATCTCTCTCTTTCTTTGTCGATCTCTCTCTTTCTTTGTCGATCTCTCTCTTTCTTTGTCGATCTCTCTCTTTCTTTGTCGATCTCTCTCTTTCTTTGTCGATCTATCTCTTTCTTTGTCGATCTCTCTCTTTCTCTTTCGATCTCTTTCTCTTTCGATCTCTTTCTCTTTCGATCTCTTTCTCTGTCGATCTCTTTCTCTGTCGATCTCTTTCTCTGTCGATCTCTTTCTCTGTCGATCTCTTTCTCTGTCGATCTCTTTCTCTGTCGATCTCTTTCTCTGTCGATCTCTCTCTGTCTCTTTCCCTGTCGATGTTTCTCTTTCTCTGTGGATGTTTCTCTGTCGATGTTTCTCTATCGATGTCTCTCTTCCTCTGTCTGTATGTCTCTTTTCTCTGTCTGTATGTCTCTCTCTTTCTCTGTCTGTATGTCTCTCTCTTCCTCTGTCTGTATGTCCCTCTCTTCTTCTGTCTGTATGTCTCTCTTCCTCTGTCTGTATGTCTCTCTTCCTCTGTCTGTATGTCTCTCTTCCTCTGTCTGTATGTCTCTCTCTTCCTCTGTCTGTATGTCTCTCTCTTCCTCTGTCTGTATGTCTCTCTCTTCCTCTGTCTGTATGTCTCTCTCTTCCTCTGTCTGTATGTCTCTCTCTTCCTCTGTCTGTATGTCTCTCTCTTCCTCTGTCTGTATGTCTCTCTCTTCCTCTGTCTGTATGTCTCTCTCTTCCTCTGTCTCGATCTCTCTCTCTTCCTCTGTCTCGATCTCTCTCTCTTCCTCTGTCTCGATCTCTCTCTCTTCCTCTGTCTCGATCTCTCTCTCTTCCTCTGTCTCGATCTCTCTCTCTTCCTCTGTCTCGATCTCTCTCTCTTCCTCTGTCTCGATCTCTCTCTCTTCCTCTGTCTCAATCTCTCTCTCTTCCTCTGTCTCGATCTCTCTCTCTTCCTCTGTCTCGATCTCTCTCTCTCTTCCTCTGTCTCGATCTCTCTCTCTTCCTCTGTCTCGATCTCTCTCTCTTCCTCTGTCTAAATCTCTCTCTCTCTTCCTCTGTCTCGATCTCTCTCTCTTCCTCTGTCTCGATCTCTCTCTCTTCCTCTGTCTCGATCTCTCTCTCTTCCTCTGTCTCGATCTCTCTCTCTTCCTCTGTCTCGATCTCTCTCTCTTCCTCTGTCTCGATCTCTCTCTCTTCCTCTGTCTCGATCTCTCTCTCTTCCTCTGTCTCGATCTCTCTCTCTTCCTCTGTCTCGATCTCTCTCTCTTCCTCTGTCTCGATCTCTCTCTCTTCCTCTGTCTCGATCTCTCTCTCTTCCTCTGTCTCGATCTCTCTCTCTTCCTCTGTCTCGATCTCTCTCTCTTCCTCTGTCTCGATCTCTCTCTCTTCCTCTGTCTCGATCTCTCTCTCTTCCTCTGTCTCGATCTCTCTCTCTTCCTCTGTCTCGATCTCTCTCTCTTCCTCTGTCTCGATCTCTCTCTCTTCCTCTGTCTCGATCTCTCTCTCTTCCTCTGTCTCGATCTCTCTCTCTTCCTCTGTCTCGATCTCTCTCTCTTCCTCTGTCTCGATCTCTCTCTCTTCCTCTGTCTCGATCTCTCTCTCTTTCCTCTGTCTCGATCTCTCTCTCTTCCTCTGTCTCGATCTCTCTCTCTCTCTCTTCCTCTGTCTCGATCTCTCTCTCTTCCTCTGTCTCGATCTCTCTCTCTCTTCCTCTATCTCGATCTCTCTCTTCCTCGCTCTCTCTTTTTTCCGGTTCTCGCTCTCGTTCTCTCTCTATTTCTGTCTCTGTGTCTATTTTTTTCATGTTTTGCCCCTTTGAATGTGGCTTTTATAAACAAAACGCGTTTGTTCGGAAATGTGTGCGTGTTTAGTTATATACTTTGTTGGATATTAGCTTATGCTTTAATGCAGTTTGTCGGTCAGAAGTGCATACATAAGTTACTTTATTTTATCATTTAAATAATCTATCTCGTATATATATATATATATATATATATATATATATATATATATATATATATATGTATATATGTGTGTGTGTGTGTGTTTTATACGAAGACATTTACGATTTGATATGATTTCTTTTTATACTCCTATCAGACACTAATATCTATAATTCATCATGATTTAAAATGCTCTATAACCTAATTATATACCTTTTTTTACCTCAAAAAAGCTATTTCACTCTTTGACCTCCTATTTTAGAACGACCTGTAGACACCATACAATATCTACGAAGAAGATAACACCTTTGACCTGATGAGAACGGAGATATAACAAGATAGGAAATGGTGGATAATTGGAAACTGGGAAGATACCGAAAGAGAATGAAAGGCTAAATAGGGAGGAGCGAATATAGAGAACATCTATTTCCCTTAATATATTTATCGGGTGGCATTTTGCTTGAAAAATGCTATTATCCGATGCCGAGAAATAACTTTTTTGATACTGCTTACAAAATGGGTTTCCTGTTGTATTATCTCTGGATCACTGAATAATAAAGCAAGGGGGTTGATACTAATGTTAAACAATTACACAATGTAGGTATTTATTCGCACTCCCACGAAAGCAAAATGTGACACAAGGTAGTGTTTGATGTGGGGAAAACCAGCGCCACCAAAAGGGGCACTCTTAAAGTATTCGAAAAGGAAAGTGCCTTAGTATGGAAGGATTTACCCCTCTATCCATTAAGGACAATAATTAGTTTAGCATCGGAAGAGATACCGCATTCTGATCCTGGCCTGTGTCATAGTAAGTGGCTGAGTTTGTCTCGAATTACTTTTGAAAGGGTTTTACGAGGATTGCTTTGCATAATATCTACCTGCCATTCTGGACTGGAATTGATTTAATCGAATGAGAAGTCGAAATCTGAAAATAATTATAAATTGTATTTTTTTAACAACTCAATGGTTGAGAATTAAAGATCGTTCTCTTACTTCAGTCATCAGTAAGTGAATTAAAAAAAAAAAGGTTACATAACTTACCTAATAGTTATTTTAACGATTTTCCTGCCGCTTTCGTTTCCAAATTAACGGTATATTATTTTAATAGCGTTGGGTAAATTTGGTAATCTGACCAGAATTAAGTCCCCTTGTTTACCTTCATTTATATTATCAAAATTAATTACATCGCCAATCAGAGCATAGACTGTGTAGAGTTCGCTAATGACATTTTTTGACGTCCCGTCTTTGAGGCGAATCTGAGTCTGTTATCTTCATATAAACTAGCGAATGGTTCTAACAGATAACTTCGTTATAAACGTCACATATCCGAAATAATTACGGGGTTTGGCTGTCTGAATTTCACTGTCTTTCGCCATTGATCCAGCTAATGCTAATCTGTGACTCATTATAAAGCTACACAGATTAAACTATTCATAACGAAAAATTAGTAACTAATTAATAGTCGAAATATATAAGCATGCTGCAAGCGAGCAAATTAATCATATATACATGGGCTACCCTTCTTCAAATTAACAATGTAGCTGATATGTATCATGTGTCGAAGTTTCCAATTAGTTACTATCAATCATCATGGATGGATTTCGCTTGTTAAGTTTATCGCATCTCGTGTTCAATCGTATTTAAACTTATTCAAAATAACAGTAACGGTCCAAATTAATTTTGAGCTTTGTTTATATTGCAATAGAAAACGCGAGCATGAAAAGTAATATGGTTAAGCTTAAACATGGAAAAATAAAGGCTAGTTGTTAAAACTGGAAAAAGGGCAAGATCTATTAAAAACTATAATGCATTCATAACTTTAAATATTGCAGCATTAAGTGATATATAATGTTAAAAAATGAATTTTTAAAATTGTTTATTACTAAAAATATTGCAGTATTAACTCGTTATATTTTTTCAGAATATCTTGTCCTTTACTTTTCCATGTTTAAGCTTGAGAATGTTCCTTTTCATGCTCGCATTTTTCGATTGTAATCGATGATTTTTCCAGGCTTCCAGTAAATTTACTTGATCTTTGTATAATTTCGGTTCCCCCCCCCATCAACATAAGACATATGTATTAACCACGTACGGCACTCGTGTGCTTTCAATAAAATCTCTCAATTATCTCCTTTTGATGCTTTTATTCACTTGTTACTATTCCTTTCGCGAGAGCTTATAATTTATAGCAACAGTAGTCGCTGAGGTGCCGTGGTTGCTACGGAAACCATTCATAAAGAATACATCACTCACCTGACGATTTTGAACACCAGTAAATCCATAACTTTTGTTTTACTGAACGAAAATGGGAATTTTGTTCACAATATAGTTGAGAAGGTTATCTATAAAGTGTAATAATTGTTTGAAATTTAGTCGAAAAATGGGTGAGCGGTGCAGCTTAAAGCAGTTCTAAATGACTAAAACTGCATATTAACCATATATTCAAACACTACCCGGTTTAGAAGTATTCACAGAAGGAAAAGTCAGACAGAATTAAGTTATGACAAGGGCTCTATCGAATGTTTTACATGACCCATATTTTAGCCAGTAAAGTATCCATTGCATAATACATTCCCTAAAGGTGAAAATTGTAATGAAATTACGACTTACCTGTTTTTCCGAATCGGTTTTATCGTTATTGATAAATACCCACCACCATTCAAAATGTCAGTCTTTTAAAATAAACATTTGCAGCGTGAAGGCTTCCATAATAACTTTGGTAATGATTAATGCAGCCATTCTCAAAATTTTTATTCATCATTGACCTCCTCGGCTTCATGCACTTCTCCATGTACCGCCTACTTGTACAAAAAACTTAATAGCCATCATAAAATAACCGAAAAATGTCAAAGAGAAATACGTCCAAGGATGGAGTACTGCGGCCACATCTAGTAAGGAGCTGCTAAAAACAGCCTATCTTGCATTGACAGAGTACAAAATAGACTTCGCGGCTTAGTGGGGGGATGCCCCTTTTCTCTTCCCTGCAACCTCTCTCACACAGAAGAAACGTTGTGAGCCCATCTTTGTTGTATCGTTATTTCCATGGCAAGTGCTCGTCTGAGCTCCAATCTCTGCCCCCTCGCCAATTTTTCACGATAAACACCCATCTAGCTGAAACCACTGTCAATATTTTCCCCCACTGTGCCTAAATAAAAAAAACGTAGATTCCATGGACAAAGCTTCTTTCGTAGAAGTGCATGCAGGTGGAACTCGCTTCTGTCTGCCTGTTTCTCACCTGATTACAACTTGGATGTCTTCAAGTCACACATACACACATTTCTGATGAACCGCCCCCTTTAGTAATTTATTTTATCAATACTAACGATTACTACTAGACTATTCCATTGATTATTATACGCGAAATAACCCGTATCCCCGAGTGGCTTCCGGGCCTTGACAAGTGGTGACGACCATGTAAAAAAAAATATTGTTTAGGGATTAAGGTTTTGTATATAAATAGTATTATGCATTTGATAAAAAAAATATTTTCTAAATATTAGGTGGTCCAAAAATGTCATTTTGGTCGTTCAACTAATATATATATATATATATATATATATATATATATATATATATATATATATATATATATATATATATATATAACATTATTTTTGCACGAACTTAATAGAAAATTATGAAAATAACTTTTATTACGTTACTTAAACACGACACAATTTAAAATAATTTTAAATCATCAGGTAGTTAAACATTTACCCCGTGTTATACAATTTTTTTTTTTACCCGCTGAGCGTTAAGTTACTCTCGGTTGATAACCGCTTACTTAATATAATATGACTGTGAGGTTCAGATAAAACTTTGACCTATCCTTACCTTTACATATAGACATAATTGCAAATAATTCAACGAACCGAGTTATGGATTACCCTTTTACAAAAAACACTTAGTTATCATACATTTGCAATTAATCAAGTAAATTTGGTAATTGACATTTCTTTTCTAGAGGGTCCATAAAAGTGTATCATCTCCTTCGTTTTCCGTGTTCATATCTATTTTAGCTCGTCCTTTAATATATTATAAAATTTCTCTTGCGGTTAAGTGAAGTGCTTGTCATAATGCTCTCGACCAATATACTTAATCAGTTTTCCCAAAGGTTTTAGATATAGGCCGTATTTTTCCGCTTCCTTGCAACGTGCCCCCGACGCAAAAGTCGCAATTATCATGGGCATTGTCAGCAATCTTCTGTCTGCATCGACTTTCTTTGTCGTTCTTAAAATGAGAGAATAATTACCAGACGATGACCTCTATTCATGAAAACTTATGTATTAGCATTCAAGTACACTACTTAGCTGGAATAGCTTTAAATAGGCGTTGTCAGGGAACAAAAATGTTAGAGATCGATTGATAAACAGTTTGGTCAATTAAGTTTGTATAAAGATCAATGATCTTACGATTCCAATATTGTTCCAGGTTTCGATACCATTGCCGAATCCGTAATAAATTCCTGATTCCTATAAAGTAACCGATTCCAATTCTGTATAAATATCTAAAAATATAAGCATAAAGTGGTTTTACCCGATTACCGTATAAACACATTTAAAATTTAAACGTATTTTTCAAAGGTAATGAAAATACACGCACACACACACACACATATATATATATATATATATATATATATATATATATATATTAGTTGCAGTTTATAATCAATGCATATTTTATCATTGTCACCAGCAGTGAGAGATTGTTTTAAACAAAATCAAATTACAACAGGATAATTACGGGAATAATTTTTGACATCGGAAACTAAACAATTTTTTTTTTTTACCGATTTCGATACCCCAAAAGTTCTGATTCGGATTAATCGTCTCAACCTTAAATAAATAAATATAGACTGAGAAATAAGAAAAAAGCTTTACATTTTGAAAATAAAGTGAAATCAAATTAAAATTCCTTGCAAGCTGTTACATTCATACATAAATTACATTCTTCTATATCTAATCATTTTCTTTTCCTTTTTTCATTCTATTCCAGGTAAGTTTCGCGTTAACAGATCAGATCCTTCGATACACATGATGGTTTCACGTATGAAGGTGAGGTGAATTATTGATACATAGACAAGTATAATAAGTAGCTCTGTTTCCTGAAAAAAAATCATTCCATGTTTGTAATCTACATAAATAAGAGTAGACGTATATGTGTGTAAATATCTAACAGGTAAACTATTATACTACTGGTCATATAGCACTGAAATTCTAAGGAAATATTTATGCACCGACGGTGGTTTATAGCGAATATTTTTGCTTACATGCATGTATATTGCATACAGACATCAGCGAATTTACATGTAAAATGTTAATTTAAGCATTAGCTGACATTTTTTTGTGCGCATGCGTATATATTGGGGGGGGGTTCTCAGGCTGGAATGCTCGTTTATTATTAATTTCTTACTGATGTCACCAACTCTTTGTTTCCGTATTAAAAAAAAGCAAACAAAGAAAAAACAAACGAGATCGTACGTACATTCTACTCGCGGGTTGAAATGTGTAAATATGACAACAAACCTATATATCTTTTTTTACGATCTCATATTTACTTTATTTTATACATTGTTTTAAGACGGAGGAGGGTAGATGTCACAAAAAGAACACAGACAGGGGTGAAATAATGTTATTTAGAAAGCCATTCGTAATAAGGGAGGAAAGGTATTATTTAAACTATTCTGTACCTTCACCTAACAAGTTATTAAATAGGAAACCGACATGTATTCTATTTTTGTTTAATATTAGTTAACATTATCTGTGTCTCAATCCAATTTCTTGATTTAGTTTATTGTAAAGCAAGTGTTGCCTAACCACTAACTGCACTTTGAAATATTTTTTGAGTAGCATGAATTTTAAACAAAGTGCTTCTACAATGTAGTATCCACACTAAAAAAAAATACAAAGAATTTATAATGGAATCATGTATGTAAAAAAACAGCTGAATCATTTTCCGGAAGTGACGTCAAGTGTTGATGATGGAAGTGGGGACAAGCACGATTATGTTACTTATAAGTATTCCGGGGGCCGTCAAAGATTACCAAATTTTTTGGTGACGTTCGGATGAGGTGAATTAATGCCTGTTCATTCTTCAAAACATCACCACCACTTTTTCTGTTTATGGAGAGGGGGGCCAGTAGATTATTTCGCTAAAATGCTGCGTCAGAAAAATACATCATTTTAGCCAAAAGGCCAAGTAAGCGTAATATAGTTTTCTACCAGGCATTATGTCTTAAAACCACAAAAAAACTACAAAATAACCGACACAGCATATATTTTAAGAGGTGGGGAGGGGGATATTAAGTCCCTGAAAGGCTAAAACAGTTAAATACTTTATTTCATATATTCTTTTAAAAGTGGGGACATGGAGTCCGGCCTGTAAACAGCTGAAGCAGTTTACGATCTCAAAAATTACTTGATCTAATATATAAAAGCTGAAACAGTCTACGATTTAGACATTACATTATTTCATGTATGTTTTTAACAGCGGGGTTGGGGATATGAAATCAGTCCAGGAAATGTCCGAAACCGTTAAGATAAACATAACTATATTTCATTCATATTTGTGACAGTGGAGTGGAATATATAGTCAGTTCCGGAAACGGATGCAACATTTTACATTGTAGACATTAATTTATTTAATGTATATTTTTAACAGTGTGGTGGTGAATAAGTCAGTGCCGGAAAGGCTGAAACAGTTTACGATTTAAACATTACTTCATTTTATGTATATTGTTAAGACATTATTACATAGGTATTATTTTCGTAAGTGGGGGCGATAATATGGGTTAACATTATGGAAATGATTATCTAAATTAATAACATATCCAAGAATTATGAAAAATGATGAAATGTGAGTAAATTTATTGGCGTGTTTGTAATCTATCTATCTATAAATGTGAACGCGTCTGTCTGTGTACATTTCCTACACAATAACTCTGTCAATTTTCAGTCTACGGACTCGAAATTTGATATACAGGGTACTGAGATTTCGGAAAAACTTTGACCGGTTTTCGGTCAGAAATTTGGTTAAGGGGTAAAAGTTCAACGATTTGACTTTGGAGAACTCTACCAAACTCCTCATACAATTTTGGATAGAAACAATTGAAGTTTTAGATATAGATTCCTTGGAAATGGATCTAACTTAATAACTTGATTTGAGCCCAAAACAAATGTTAATGGGGTCATTATAAATGTCAGTTCAAAAAAAAATTAACTCTGTAGTCAAATTACTAAGACAATGTCTGGTCTAAACATTTGATATTTTACATAAAGGGTATTCAGAGATAGGGCTAGCTTTTTAATCGATTTGGGTCGAAAATTTGAGCTTCCAATATATAAATGTATGTATATTTGCATGTCTGCCTAAAACTTTCGACAGAGGCGACGGATTTTCACAAGATCAGTATCGTTAGAAAGCTTGACCCTTAAGACGACAAATACCGAAAAATTGGCTAAAAGCATTTACTTCACCCTCAACTTTTCTACAGGGGGGGGTCGCTTTTTTCGCCGATATTTTCGAAAGTCATCCTCCGTTTTCGATTGTCTAGCTTTAATTTAAACCTACGTCATTTCCGGTTTGCGCTGGTTGTTCTTTTCCTCCTTCGGTACGGGCTCGAGCCAGTCTTCCTTCTACCACTTTTTTGCTCAACTCACACCTCCAAACACTCGGGCAACGCCGGGCTTAAATGCTAGTGAAATAAGTCCAGACAATTTATCAGTTTCTGTAGGTGGTTAGCAATATTTTTTCTGAATTTTCAGTGTTAACTACGGGGAATTACGTCACAGTTGTAGTGGTGAGTAGAAAGACACATAATTATGTTGCTTTTTAACGTGCTTTGAAGTTCTCGATGAATTAAACGTTTATTTTTGTGGTGGGGCTGGAGAAAGTAATATTCAATTTGGGGTCATTATGCAATCTTCCACAATGTCATATTCAAAAAATATGGAATAACTATGGAATTATATTCAGTAATTGACATCGTTTCTCTTACTAATGTGTTGTTGGTTGTTGTGGTAGAAAGGGGGGGACTATATTAATGTTAGAAATTGTGGCAAAGTAAAAGTTACCTAATGATCATTCGCGTCAATGCATTTATGTAATTATTTGGAAAAACTGAGTTATGGTCAAGAAATGATATTTCACTTTAAATGAGTGTCAGTAATAGGGAGGCAAAGAACACAGTAATGTGGAATTTTGTAGTGAAGCAAGGGTTGTCTAATCACAAAGCTTCTGAATGTATTTGTTTGTTTGTAAGGCCTGCTCAGTAATCTTCCGAAAATGACGTCTTTTTTCCAAAAAAAAAAAATTGTTGTCGGTAGTGGGGAAAAAATGAATGAAGCAAGAGTTGTCTAAGGACTTAACTGCGTCAATGTGTTTATGCATTAATTTTAAAATCCTGCTAAGATATCTTCTAAAAATCACAAATTTTTTCAAACCATAATAGTGCCAATAATACGGAAAGAAAAGAAACGCAGTAATGTTGAAATTTATGGTGAAGTAAGGGTTGCGAACGCATTAACCAATACGATGTATTCATGTATTAATTTGAAAATCCTTATGATCCATCTTCTAAAAATGATTTTAATTTTCTTAAAAATTACGGTAGCCTTGGTGGGAAGAGAAATTATTTCATATATGTTGTACAATACCTGTCGAGAGTGTGGTAAATTGTTTCATATTAACCATCCGAAGGCAGGTAAACTTATTTTAAGTGTGTATATTAAATTATCCGTCCCATAAAGGCAAAATTATTTCATATACATTTTGTAAATTACCTGTCCAAGGGAAGGTACACTTATTTTATACATGTATAATAGCCGTCATAGGGTAGGTAAAATATTCTTTTGCTTAAAATAGCAAATGATACGTAGACATTAAAAAATTCTTCTCCTCAAAGTATAACAATTATATTCAAAAACAACTTCAATTTACTCATTGCTTATACGGTCCTGAGCAACGCCGGGTAGCCCCGCTAGTCTGAAATAAAAACAAAATGATATATACCCATGTTTAAAATAACATGTGTATGAATATACAGCAAATAATGTTATTTTATGTATCTTACATTAAATGTGCGTTTCCTTTCGATGACTGTGTTGCTGTTTAATACATTTTCGCTTGGATCAGACGGACACGTGCGTCAAGATAATATCGGAATCCATACCTTTATTTCGCACAGTGAGATATTTTACCTGCACTCCCATGAACAAAACAAGTTATTTTTAATTCACATAAGCAATATTAGCTAAGCAGACTTGTCTATTTTGTTTAGAGAATTTTACATTCTCGATTATATATACAGTGATGATCATATTTATTGGCACGGTAAAATAAAAGTTAAATTTTGTCTAATAAATTCTAAAAAAGGGATTAAATTAAAGAAAATAACAAAGTATATTATGTATTTTTAACTGGCCTTTCCGATGCAGCAATCGGATTTTAGAAAAAATAAATAACAAAGGAACAACAAACATAATTGCAAAAGACCCTTGTTCAAAATTATTGGCACGATTTATTTAATAATCAATTGTATAGCCTTTGGCCTTGATTACCTTCCTCAGTCGCTTTTCATAGTTTACAACCAAGTTGTTGCACTCTTCAGTAGTAATTTTAGCCCACTCTTCCTGACAATAATCCTCCAATTGAATAAGATTCTTAGGCTTCCTTTGCATTACCCTCAATTTTAATGTTCTCCATAAATTTTCAATTGGATTAAGGTCTGGGCTTTGTGATGGCCACTCCAAAACATTAATATGATTGTCCTCAAGCCATTTCTTAGTCAGTTTAGCCGAATGCTTTGGGTCATTATCTTGCATGAACCACCAACGACGACAAAGTGAGAGCTCTTTAGCAGAGTCTTTCAGGTTTTCATCCAATATTTTAACATAATCTTCCTTTTTCATGCTACCTGTGACCTTAACAAGTCGCCCTGGTCCAGAGGCAGCAAAGGATCCCCAAAACATCAAACTGCCTCCACCGTGCTTCACTGTGGGTATGGTGTTCTTAGGCAGGAAAGCTTCGCCAGATTTTCTGTAAATATAAGACACTTTATTATGGCCAAATAACTCTATTTTCGTTTCGTCAGTCCATAAAACACGTTTCCAGAATGCAACATCTTAATCAATATGACGTTTTGCAAAGGCTAGCCTTGCTTTCAGGTGCATAGGCTTCAATAAGGGAGTCTTTCTCGGACGACATGCTTTTAAACCAGCTCTCTTCAAAACTCTAAAAACTGTATGTCGAGATACATTCACTCCAGAGGTGCTCTGTTCATCAACAATCTCCCCAACAGAGATCCTTGGGTTTTGTTTTACTTGTCGAACAATTTTCCGTTCATCTCTTGGGGAAAGAATCCTTTTTCTCCCTCTACCCTCTAAACTCATAACGTGGCCTTGCGATTTGAACTTGTTTATTATGGCTCTAACAGTGGATTTGGGAAGGTTTAGCTTCTTTGAAATCTTATCATAGCCCTCCCCATCGGTATGGCATGCTACAACAAGCTTCCTGACGTCTTCGCTGTGTTCCTTAGTTTTAACCATGGCGATTGAAAATTATAATTTAGTCACTTATAATAGTTTAAATAAATCGCTATCTAAAAATTATCTGAAAAAAATTATTCACTGAATTAGCGTTAAACAAGCATAATATGGCTATAAAAACGTTCAGAAAGCACGTAAACCGGAAATTGATTGATATTATACTGATACTAAAAGAAAAACAAAGCCGTGCCAATAATTTTGAACAAGGGTTTTTTGCAATTATGTTTGTTCTTTTGTTATTTATTTTTTCTAAAATCCGATTGCTGCATCGGAAAGGCCAGTTAAAAATACATAATATACTTTGTTATTTTCTTAAATTTAATCCCTTTTTTAGAATTCATTAGACAAAATTTAACTTTTATTTTACCGTGCCAATAAATATGATCATCACTGTATATATATATATATATATATATATATATATATATATATATATATATATGTATATATATATATATATAGTGCCACGAAAAAGTATTGGATACATTACATTTTTTTATATAACTTTAATTAGAATTCATGAGTTTTCCTAAAATTGGGTCAGCATATTCCTATTACTCTTCTAACTTGTATTTGGAGTAGTAATTACAAAATCAAAGTTTAGAAAGATTTTATTTAAGTAAAATATGAGTATACAAACGCAAAAGTATTGGATACACTTCTAAAAAAATTATTTTTCTTAAATAAATTTAAATGACTTTGGCTTAGCGTGTTGCAATAATGCAAACGAGTTACCACTGACCAATCGGAGAGCTTTATATTAAAATAATTTTATAAAATTCTTCCAGTTTGTGCTCACTCTTTTAAAGCCAACCAGTTCATTTATAAAAATGCCTAAAACTAAATTCGTCAAAAAATCATTGATAAGCACAAAGGAAAAAGGTATCTCACAATATCAAGGGAACATATTCTACCACTTATAACAGTTGAAAATGTTATTGGAAAGTTTAAAATCCTGGTGAAACTGTTGCAAATCTTCCAAGGAAATTACACGAAAAAAATCAAGGTGGGTAAGCAGAAAGGTACAAAAAACTCTTTTCTTACTCGTGGTGGAATTCAAACCGACCTCAGAAGCTGGGATTAACATGAGCAAGGATACAATCAGTAGTTCTAAATCGTGCAGGTTTTGTATCAAGGTCACCAAGAAAACTTCCATTATTGAAGCTTAAACATTTGGAATTATGTAAAAACATATAGGGAACAGCCCCAAAAGTTTTGGAACAAGGTAATCTGGTCAGACGAAACGAAAATCGAAATCTTTGGAAAAAATAGCTACACATGTATGGCGTAAAAATGGCACTGCCTATAACAAAATAATACTATTCCTACGGTAAAATTTAGCGGTGGTTCGATAATAGTTTTGGGGTGTTTTTCATCCAAAGGTAATGGTGAACTAGAAATGATCAATGGTAGAATGAATGGGCATATGCACAGGGAGATTTTGGAGAAATACCTCCAGAAATCTGATTTGTTGTAACATAATAGCAATTACGTGTTTCATCTGGGCAATGATCCCAAGCATACTGCCCAACTAACCAAAGAATGGCTTAGAAATAACGGGATAGACGTTCTTATTTGGCCCAGTCAGTGTACAGACCTCAATCCAATTGAAAATTTGTGGAAAATATTGAATTTTGCGAAGAAGAATGGTGCAAAATACCTGCATATCTTTGCAAAAACATGTGCACAACTATAGAAAGCGATCGGAAGCTGTTGAACGCAATAAAAGCTATGCAACCAAATATTAAATCAATGTGTCCAATACTTTTGCGTTAGTTTATATTTTTCCTTTAATATAAACTTTCTAAATTTTAATTTTGTAATTACTATCCCAAATATTAGTTAGAATAGTAATAGGAATATACTGACCAAATTTTAGGTTAAATATTAAACTCTAATTAAAGTTATGAAGAAAAATGTAATGTATCCAATACTTTTGCGTGGCACTATATATATATATATAATATATATATATATATATATATATATATATTATTTCTCGTGACAATTCTTCAGATATAAGCCTGCCGAATTCTCACGAAGATGAAATGCGTAATATTCTGTGTAGGTTAATTGCCATATATTTTTATCACTTCTATATGGGAGAGCCAGAAACACTGAAGACGTCTCTAATTACTTGTAACTGTCTGACCACACCATGCTCCAGATGTGTAGCGACACATAAATGGTTATGGAAACAAATTCATAGCATGTTATATACAATATAATATATAAGCATGGTTTAATATCAACTTGCATACGAATTGCGGACAATTTTATTTTATATATTCACTGAATAATAGTTGTACTTTGATTAACAACATAATTATTCTCCAGAAGAATGTGATTTAGTAACGATTGAAAAGCCTTTTTATCGCATCTGTTTGTACGGATTCTCACAGGAAGTTAAAGCCATATACCTCCCATTGAATAATAACTGATGTTCATTCAAGTGTAGACAAACACAATGGTGGACATTAATCCTGCCAACGTTCTGAAAAGAATTTTTAAAATGAGTGTAATTTAAACGATTAGATAAGGCGAAACAACGCTTTTTAAAATTGTATATAAATTGAAGGAAAACAACAAAAACTCGTTTGAAAATGCATCATTTAAAATTATAATTTAAAATTCCGCAAGAACTTGCTTCTCAATATATATACATTTCTGCGCGAATCTTTATAAATATATATTAAGGGTGAATTATGTGCATTAATTTAATTTAGAAATGCAAATATATTTACAAATCCACTGGGGAAAAGTATCAATGAATACATCTCAATGACAGTTTTAGATTTTCATATATTATTTATTAGTACTTGTTAATTTGAAAATGAAAACAAACCAGAATTACTGGTAGAAATTGGGTTAATCTAAAGTGGTTTTAACAATTATTTTTTTCTTAAAGGATTAACCATTATCAATGACGCATTAGGCATTTTAGGATAAATTTATATGAGTATACTGTAGTTAATAGGACAATATCGTAGTAATCCTTAATACTGGAATTGTGCAATAGGATGACAAGGGGCAGCTCATCAAGAATCTGTTTTCCATGAACATTAAGACTACTATATTGTCGTCAGCTTGAAAGCAAACAAATGGAACAGTTCTATAGGAGTGCGGTTTTAAGAGAGATCGGTTTTAGATGCGTGGAAATTAATCAGCCACATCTTCCACATTGCAGTACACGCTCAGGATCATAGGAGAGCGGATGAGATAGTCTTGGTTATTAACGGCCTTTGAAGTTTTGTCAGAAATGTTTACAAATGATCTTAAAATTTGGTTTGGTAGATCATGAAGAGAGTTGGGCCCAGGATTGACCTCTGAGAGACGGCATCATTAATACTGTAAGCGTATGAGTTATGCCCATCAACCCCTTCTCTTATAAACATTATCGTAGAGAAATGGTTAAACGTTTTATCGAAACATTTTATTTTGTAATTTTCTTCAGAAATTTCTGTTCTTATCTACAAGAAATATTAATCTTCTATATTCCTTAAAGTACCTTTCATTGAAACCTAATGAAATGTTTAAGTTGGAATTTAAACACAATTGTATTAAAATCCCTGATTTATTAAATTAGATTGCTAGATATTTGCATTAAGAATATAAAAACACAATATATGTTAAGGGTTTTATTGCGTCCGTCAACAAACAATAGCTAGGCATGATTACTAAAGATCTTGTAAACATGGAATCCTAAAATATAAACCGACAATATTGGAATTCTGACCGGAATTCTTTTTTAGATGTAAAAAAAAGTGTTATTGATGTAAATTGTTATTTAAGCATCAGATAAGAAAGCAGAGGAAAAGCAGAATTGAAATTTACGTTGAAGCAAGCAAACACAACTGTATGTCCCTATGGATAAAGGTTGATCAACGTACACAGATGCATACGATTTGCAGTACATTTATTTGGGCGGTGCAGAATAGGTCGGAAAGAAGTGCATGGATATTCGCTTTTTAAAGTTACACAAAAATGTACGTTATTTTCGTTATTTAATTTAGTATATTTTCGAGTTGATAGTCGTTTCATCTATCTATATATCTAACAAATGAAATTGTCTGTATGTCTGTCTGTGTGTACATTCTAGCAAATTACTCTGTCAATTTTCAGTCTGCAGATTCGAGATTTGAGATAAAGGTTTATTGAGATTTAGGAAAAACTTTTTAATCGGTCCTCGACCAGAAATTTGACTTTCATATGGTCAAAATTCAACAATTTGACGTTTAAAAGCTCTACCTAACTCCTCCGTCAATTTTGGTTCTAAACACTTTAAATTTTAGATGTGGATTACTTGAGCATGGATCAAACGTTTAGGGGGGGGGGAATGTTCATCAAATGTTAAGGGGGGGGTAATGTTAAAAAAAGGTTACCTCTGCAGTCTCTATCAAATTACTCAGCCAATTTTGGGGCTAAACTTTTGAAATTTTACAAAGGATATTAAGACATGCAGCAAGCCTTTCAATAAGTTTTTGAGTGAAAATTTAGCTGCCAAGACGTCAAAGTTGAAATAGTTTACGTTTGCAGACTCTACATAACTCCTGCAAAATTTGTGCCTGAACACTAGAAATCTTAGATGTAGGTTATCTGGACATGCTAAACTTTTTAATATATACATATGCACATAGTTATGAACAGTACATAGGACCCAAGAAAAATCGAGCTGAACTACTAGTATAAAATAAACAGGAAATGCTGAGTGTATGGGTAAGTTTTACTTTAATGGATTGCTTTTATTATGTTAACTGAAGATAATGTCGAAAGAGCCGTTTGAACTTATAATTGTATTATTTGAATCTTTAAGCAAATTATTTCCCTTTGCTTGGATATAACTCTTCCCGTCTTAGGAAGACATATCCAAAGATTGACAGCGTTGATATAAGCAGTTTCGACCAGTTACGGAAAAAGCGGCTTCAAGTCCTGATATTTCTACATAAAACGAACCGAACAACTAACGTTTGCCTAATTAAATTAAAACGTACATTAGGTTTAGGGTTTATATTGTGTAGAATACTGACAGAATATTTTAGAATACATTTAAAAGAATATTGTCCATAAGTGAAAAATAATTTGTATATCTTTTATATAAAGATTAAAAAAATAAAAACAATAAAAAACTAATGTATATGATTAATTCTAGAAATAAGCACATTTGATAATTATGGAGGATATCATGAAACTGCAATAATAAAGTGACGAATACTAGGGATAGATCTATGATAAATAAAGAAATAATGATTAAATGCAATCCATGGTATTCGTAATTGTTCGCTAAAATATGATCATTTATTAATAAATAATTTTACTAATAAAAACCGGAAATTGCTTTCTAACGCCATCGGTAATCTGAAAATGTTAAAATAATTCAATTTAATTTCACTGCTTAAGAGAATATTTGTGTAAAGAAAAATGAAAAAGGGAAATATTAATTGCCAAACACGTCAAGTCAATTCCGACCGACCTCGAGGTAAACATTCATAATTAATGAAGAAAGCCCATGTTCTTTTTTTATTTTATTAAAACGAACGAAAACGACACATGTCCAATTAAATGTATTTCTAACGAAAAATCTTAACTTAAATCTTTAAAAAATAATGATATGCATAATTCTTATAAAACTAACAGGAAGACTCAGGATTGCACGGGGTTTAATTGAGAGGGGCTATTTTTTCTTAAATATTTTATTTATATTTTGGAAAATTACATTATGTTGCTTAAAGTAAACTAACATCTAAGTAATATTCACTAAATGAATTTTAAGTTTTTTAATGAATTACCGATCTATGACAGTGTAACGTGGCCGCAACGCTCGAACCTTTCTCGGACCCCGACACCGCCCGGTGCTGTCGAAAAGGAACAAAGGCACAAAGATAAATCCGATTCTCCTTTTCTTTTTTTTTTTCTTTTGGAGCAAATAGCATTTATTACTATTACGTTCCAAACAGTGTCTGCTTTATTTTTATCTAACTTTATTTTGCCTTCCATGAGATTAACAATACCCTGCCGCCTCGACACCAGCTTAAATGTCGCTCGCTACCACCAAGGAGTCGCACATCCATCGCATCCGTCCTGCATTTTTCTTTGTGCTTCATTACCCGGCGACCGTACCCAGCCATTTCACGACTTAGATTTTTACACGTCCATATTCTTTGATGCGCACTTTGCGTTTTTTTTTCTATTTGGTTGATGTGAAAGCTCGCGCACACGTTTTAACATACATATGAGCTTCTTTCGGCTACTGTTGCTATATCTTGGCAATTCGGCTACCTTACAAATCCTGATATTTTCCTTGTGCGCACATACGCGTTCTGTTAAATATCTTCTCTTCCAAAAAATATTTACAAGAATTAAAACTGCCTGAGGGAATAAAATAAAACAAAAGAAAACTAAAAAGTTCACAAAACAAAACATGAATAATTAAATCCAAATAAAAATATTTTAGTGTTAGATATTTCTGTTTTATATATTTTTGCATCAGAAATTCTTTTCCTTGTTTATTCTTTCGTTTTTTCCTTTGTAAAAAAGGAATTCCAACGTATTCCAACGTATTTTTCTGAATATTAAAGGCAATGTTTTAATACGTTGAAAAGGTGAAAAAACCGGTAAACAGTTTAAATAGCGAAGTAGTGCTGAACTATTTCAGCTTGTTTGTGCAATAATACATTTTAAAATATTTTACAACGCTTGTCAAATTCTGATGACCACATCAGTTTGCATAGTATTTGATGCTTATTGGTCCCGAGTCTGTAAATTCATCAAACTAATATATTTTTTCCGTTTTGCGCAGATCATCATATAATGATTAGACCACTCTTAAAGAACATTTTAAAAATACATGTTTAAATTCTGATAGTATTTCTAGCGGTTAACGGTGGCCGATTGGATTTGATCCTTGCTAATGGAATCAGAAATGGCTTCGTTGCCTGGTTCAAATGTTAATCGTGAAACCCATCGCTGACGATTCCCGAAAGGATGAAACACTGGTGTCCGTATCTAGTTAATTATTATAGTAAATAATATATATATATATATATATATATTCGTGCGAATTTCTTTTCGCGCATTTTTTTCTAATTCATTTATCCAGATTCGATTCATTTATCATTTATTACAATTATCTCTCTTTGCTCTTTTTGAGACCTCCACACCAACTCTCCAAATAGTGTTTGTTTGGTCAAAACTTCCCTCCTGCATCTTTGACTTAACTAGTTAGAACCTTTTCTAAGTACTATAACTTATCTTGACCCAACAGGCTAGAGGCATTAGGCGTGCCCCTATTTCATCAGATAACATAAGTTATTGCATTTCCCATTGTGCCACAATATAGTTTTACCTCACCATTAAGCATCGGCAGTTCATCTTATGCGAGTACTGTTTATTCACCAACTATCTTCTAATTTTGCTATATTCTAAGCTTTTTGTTCGTAAACGACGCATGAAAAGTCCAGTCACTAACTTCTGATGTTTAAGTAATGTTTCATGTTTGGGAAATTTGATTTGTTGTCCGAATTCTGTCGCAAACTTTCGTACTGTCTCCAGAAACAAAAATTCCTCGCGATTTACATTCTCCATCCGTATAACTGAGCGATGTAAGCACCCCAAATGCTTAGTGGACACTTATCTTACTTTCATAGATGACATTCCAGATGTTGCGCCTAATCGTCATACAAGGTTTCAGTTACAATGAAATAATTTCTCATTTCAAGTATTTTACCTAACCGCCACCCAATCTTACGTGTTATGTATTTACAAATCAAAACGACTCTCTTTTAATATTTAAGTGTTCGGTATTTATTTGAATCCCGGTAGCAAAATGCAGACAACCAAAACACCAAACTCAGTTAAAAACCTCGGGAATAAAACAATTATTTATAAGTTGTCTAACAAAGCCCATGCTAAGAATGAGCGTGTCATCTCTTAGGTGTTATTTTTTGAAGAGAAACTATCAGATACAATGTCTTAGTATTTTATAATCACTTTTACAATGAAAGGATTAAGTCAATTATTAACGAACTAAACCTAGAAAAATTACTATTTATAGAAATAAAATCGGAGATATGTTATGTTTTCTCCATAGTTATAAAATGAGATATGGTCACAAAGAAAAGTATTCTAGTGACTTAAAATTTACAATTACAGAAGGAGAAATGGATGGATGGAAATGAAATAGAAATGAATGCTAGATAAGTCAAGAAAATATTAAAACCACCCCAATTACTAACATAATTGATGTCTCGTTCCTCCACCCTTTAAGGTATCTAGTCCTCAATGCTCTTTTCGCCAGAAGTCTTTATTTTCGCAGATTCATAAAGATCAGTTGTAGTTTAACATCGCATATAAACTCGGTATAGTTTATTAATCTCAATAATTGTTTTTACTCCCAACGCTTGTTATTTGAAGTACATTTAAGATATAATTAAAAGCATCTGCTGTTTGGTATTAATGACGATTATACGATTGTAAACTATAATACAAATGTAATTTGTTGTGTATTTATGTTATTAACGCTTAACTGGAATTTGAAAGTATTAATGTATGTTTAGGTTAATTTTGTGCGACAACGTTTTACTAATATTTTATTTATATTACTCTGTAGAATAATATATTTAAAATGATAAATCTGATAGTATGATATCTTGAGGCTAATTGCTTTATTTTCGTTTCAAGGTATTTAATCTTTACGGTGTTAATGAGTTCCTCTTGATATGAAAAAAATAAATTCTGAAGTAAGTTGTTTCCACTCAAAGTAAATTAAACGGCTCTAGCCTGAAATAATGTAAGTTTGGCTCTGAGCAAAGTAGCATGGCGCCTAAAATACGTTTTTTGTCATTTTTTATATTTCAACTGCGTCAATTCTGCGTTTATCGGTCTTTAAATTTTGTTCACTGTAGGTGTCCGGATTATTCGATTGAAACATGGCTACAGTGACTATAGCATTTACTAATCAATCTAGAACTGGCTGGCATTTCACGAATACTAGTTAACAGTTAGGGTTTTGATTGAAATCTTATCGAAAAATCTTCGAACATTATGTAAAACATTAGAATGGAAGTTTTACACATTTGTTAATGATAAAGTGTGTAGCATCTTCTGCAATGGATGAAAGGTTGTATCTGCATTATTCAGACTATCATTCTTTCATTACAGTGAAAATGGTTAGAGTATACATTGGCCGAACCGTTATTTCAATACTACCTAATAAAATATTAGGACAAATGAATCAAATTATAGTGTAGTTCAACATATTAGTTATATATATATATATATATATATATATATATATATATATATATATAGATAATTGATATATATATATATATATATATAGATAATTGATATATATATATATATATATAGATAATTGATATATATATATATATAATATATATAGATAATTGATATATATATATATATATATATAGATATATATATATATATATATAATATATATATATAATTGATATATATATATATATATATATATATATATATAGATAATTGAGATATATATATATATATATATATAGATAATTGAGATATATATATAGATATATATATAGATAATTGATATATATATATATATAGATATATATATAGATAATTGATATATATATATATATAGATAATTGATATATATATATATAGATATATATATAGATAATTGATATATATATATATATAGATAATTGATATATATATATATAATATATATATATATAATTGATATATATATATATAGATATATATATAGATAATTGATATATATATATAGATATATATAGATAATTGATATATATATATAATATATATATATAATTGATATATATATATATAGATAGATATATATATAATTGATATATATATATAGATATATATATAGATAATTGATATATATATATATAATATATATAGATAATTGATATATATATATATATAGATATATATATAGATAATTGATATATATATATATATAATATATATATAATTGATATATATATATATATATATAGATATATATATAGATAATTGATATATATATATAATATATATATAATTGATATATATATATATATATATAGATATATATATAGATAATTGATATATATATATAATATATATATTATTGATATATATATATATATATATAGATATATATATAGATAATTGATATATATATATAATATATATATTATTGATATATATATATATATATAGATATATATATATATAATTGATATATATATATATATATATATATATATATATATATATATATATACATATAATGTGGGTGTGCGTGTTATTTTTCATACCTAACAAAGAGAAATGTTACTTGGACTGAAGTGACTATTTGGGATAAATTCGACAAGTACATTATATAGGGGGTTAAGCAGCGAGATGTCTGTTCATATTAAACTGGAACTTCTGTATGTCTGCATAGTCAAGGATGTAGTGACGCTGGAAGGAATTCCAAAGTTTCGTAATGTTGAAGGACCTAGTAAAGTAGAATTAGTAGTATGGATCGATAGTGTTGGTGGGATTTTAGGTTGTCAGCTAAGTCGTGGATATTTACGTCGACGGGGCACAAGTGGCTGGAATTTGTCGGATCACATTCCATTAAAATACTTGTAAAACATGTACAGGGACGCCTTGTTAATAATTATTTGTTAACTTTTCTTGTAATTTTAAAAGAAAAATTAACTTGTTATATGCAATATTATGTGTTACTATCTATTTATATCTCCATTTAACAGATTGAGGTCTAAAGCTTAAGCCATTGCGTTAGATATGTGTTCACAAGTTTTCTCCTCGTGTCCATTTAAAAGTGTGGTGATATCAGAAAATATACCCATCTCGGTGACAATCTTACCAGAGGTCATTTATCAAGTAAAATTAGGGTCCCAGAATCGACTCTTGGGGCATATACGCATTTATACCGTTAGTTTTGAATTAACTATCGATGACAACATGGATTTTCTCTTGTCTAAGTAGAATTTGTAAGTATTTGTCCGATACTACCGTATGATTTTATTTTCCTGAGAAAACGTTGTTACATACCCTGACAAAAAAGTCTTAGATATATCTATGCCCACTGTACAAGCCTCCTTGCATTATCTTTTGCGTGGTGTATACGTTCGGAGATTTGTTCAGATATCTACTGTGGAATGTACTTGTCGAAACCTATACTGTTGGTTGAAAAGGAGTTTAGTACCTTTAAGATAATGGTGTAATGTTTGATTGATAAAGTTAGACGAACAGAGGAAGAAGACTAATGGGAGTATAATTAAGTGGGTCAGTTCTTTAACATAGTTCTTGAAAACTGAAGCATTTTTTCAGCAACCAAGAAAGTAAGATTTGGTATAGCTTTTTTTACAGTTGGAGAAGACCAGTGGAAACGTCAATGGAGCATATTTTGGATTGACTTTTAAATAACTGCACTATTAATTCATTGTTTATCATTCAGGACTGTCAGTGTCTCTAGATTATTCACGCAAACATTTGACATGTGACGGAACAGTTTTAAAACCTGTATTATAATTGTTGTCGTACCTGATAAAGTCTGCCATTCAAACCCTTTTCAAACCATGATCATATTACTACCGTTAGAAGTAATCGTATTGTCACTTTTGTTCGTTGTTTCATAAGTATCATTACCGGTTATGTAACATTGAAAATAGTCGATTGCTTCTTTTATAAGCTACTGACTTGCCTAAACTGGACGCAGTTAGACAGGTGGTCGGTTTTGATGCGTGGGAAAAACAGTTCCTTACTCTGGGCACTTTTTTCTTGCAGGGCGAACTTGAATTGCCTTAGTCTAGAAAGATTTCTCATTCATAAAAAATGTGTACTGTCAAACAGATATGACGCTATCTCTAAATCAAAATGTTTGGGGTGCTTTCTTCTAATTCTGTACCGTAGTGTTATTTGTACTCAGTGGACGTGCTCACACAGTTTATCAGCGAACGCTTACTGACAACAACTGCTGGTATACCCTAATCTGGTGACAAGATTTCCCAGATTTCCAGTAGTCTTTACCTCTTTCGATAGTTTTGCAAATGACTTTGCATCATTGCAACAGCCGCTTGTGATTGACGGATCTTCACTACAATTTGGGTGGCAAGAAGTCTCCCCATAATCCTAGTTATTTCCCTATGCATCTGCAGTAAAAAAAAAATCGTGCAAACCTTTTACCACTGGCAACGCCCGCTTCAGAGAGTGAAAGAAGAAAGAAGAGAATGGCCACTGCGTCTATTTATAGACTGGAGATCATGAGAAGAGTATGCAAATAACTTTGGACGGTTTTGTCCTATAAAAAGCCTGTATTTGGGAGAGAGGGTGTCTTTTTTGTTTGGCAGAAGCAATTGCTGTCAGAAGTGCATTGGACTGCAGGATTGAAGAGTGAAGATTGAGTTGTGGGGTCATTGTATTTAACCACAAGCTATTTCGGCCAATAACAGATCATGGAATCTGGGATGTTGAGATTGGGAAAAGATGTGATACCACCTTTTAGTGGAGAAGGTGATGTAGTCGGATGGATAATGAAAGTAAAACTGGTGGCTGACCTTGCCAGTTTTATTCCACTTTTTTTGCAGGGAGATGCACTCGCTCTCTATCTTGAGATGAATAATGCAGAACAAGATGCAGAACTGATAGAGATGAGACTCGTGACAGCCTTCACTGAGGGGCCTT
>NC_136504.1:95086981-95096981 GCF_053919585.1 Euprymna scolopes | reverse complement strand
CAGCCCCAGCACTTTCCACCTGCTGATAGTACAGCATCCTTAGTGGTTAATCCAAGGTTCGGATCCCTGACTATAACTGATAACATCAGCCCCGATGAAACGTTACCTCCAGCACCTTACTAGTGACATGGCCACGAGGATAGACAGGAAGTAATGTGGCTGTGTCGCTCTCCGGTTATCAGTTAAAGGGCGACAATCGAATTAGCCTGCCAGTTTCAATTCCCACATGTTCTTCAGGGAAAAAGGAACAAAAATAATAAAATCTAAATTAACCGAACCAAACATTACAAACTAGGGATCGAGGATACAAAGAGCTTTACGAATATAAATCTAAAATTAAACTAGATACAACATGAATACTATTTCCAACATGAATCAACATACTATTTCCATAATAACTGGATTTCACATTAAATAACCCGAGAAGTGTCGCTTTGCTGTAAAACAATCAAACAAATTATATAGTTACCTAACATAAGCATCAAATTTTACATGTTTCGCTATGACATGTGCTATCCCTGTGTGATAATCGGCTAGTTTTCTTTTTCTTTGTGATCGCCTGTGCAACGGTAGACGAGAACATAGGTTACCCTAGATCATGTGAGATATAGATAAGCTAGTGTTTATACATCCAGTAGAATTATAACAAGGGCCTGTTTCTATATTAAAACACATTTTGCAATAGTTTATCCATCCATACAAGATTTACAATCAAGTCATGTGGTCCAAAACGTTCCGTTCTTTTCCGATCTCATGAATCGAGATCACTTAAAATTCTCAAAAAATCCCTTGATAATTCGTTGAAACACTTCTATATGAATTAAAATTTGTATAATGTTTGATATCAAATCCTTGTAGAAAAATTTCATAAGTCTCACAAATCTGCATTTTTATAAATTGTTTCAATTTAATACAAATTAGGTTATTTTCGGAATAGTTTTATTTAAAATATGAGGCAAAGCACACTTACTCCCTGGAAATCAAAAGTGTATGTATATATATATTTCTATGTGTATGCTTCTAGGCTCATTATAGCATCAGATAAATATATCAATATATATATAAATATACCAGAAATTTAACTTATTTTGTGTATTTTAAATAGTTTGAGAGCCTTATATGCACATTCGCTTTGTTAAAATTCAAATATTTGAGATTTGTATATTTATTAAAAAATGCGGATTACAAAAGATAACATGAACTTAAAAAATCAAAGTAAGGGTTTGATTATCATTAATAGAATTCCAGGCATAAAATTTAGAATATATTTTTAAATTAAACATTTATAATTTAACGTTAAAAAATGAATGGTGCAATGTTTTTTTCTTAAATTTAAACTGTATGCATATATCTCAGTAGGGACCAGAATAAATGTAAGGCTTTTTAGGAAAATACAATATTTTTGGCAAGGCATATAAATGAATGTTTGGTCCGCGTTAACCTAATATATATATATATATATATATATATATATATATATATATATGGCGATTAAGCTACACTGAATATTCCGCGTCTCATCTACACTAGGACTCTTCAGGCTTATGCGCATAAGCCTGAATAGTCCTAGAGTGTATATATAGATATAGATCTATTTAGGACCTCTATGCAATGGGTGTGAGAGATAGTGGGACGAGATGACTTTTACAGTGAAACCCTTCATGATACTGATTGATAATGCATTTAAATGACTGGGATAAAAAATATAGCCACGTGTAGGCTTTCTTTTACTTATCTGCTTTATCAAATGTGCTATCCATTTCGATACGCTCTGTTGATCAGAAAATCAATTTCCTTCGGTGATGACCTGAAAAACGATTTGACCTTGATACGTCTTAACGGTAATGGCATTAATCTGCTGACTAAAGCAAATGTGCTCTCTATGTTGTATTTTGTAAAATGTTAAAGAAAATGAAAGTGACATTCCACAGACAGACTATTTTATATAATCCTGTTTATGGGGGACTCTCTAATATATATATATATATATATATATATATATATATATATATATATATATATGTGTGTATGTAATTACCAGTCTAATATATTTTCTTACGACCGCCAGGAATTGTCATCTACAACACTGACTGCGTAAGCATGAGACATTAGTGTCTGTAGGTATATAAAATATTCAGTGTTTAATTATATATAGGATGTCCAAAAAGTCACTGAAGAGGGTTTAACAAATATCGGGCTCAGAGATGGTTGGGGGAACTCAGGCAACGAAACTCTTATCCATATTTATATCAAAACAAAAAAAAAGCGCAAACGCTCTTTATCGGATTCAGATAGTGAGGAAAATTCAGATTTCCCCTAAATACTATGTATTAGAATCATTGGATGAAACTCCGATGTCAAAATTGTCCCTTTTCTCATCGAAAAAGTACTAACCAGGAAAATAAATCCAAAAATGGTTAAAAAAAAGAATAAATATGGTAACCTATTAATCGAGATTGAGACGATAAGCTAAAGCCTAATCTTAGAAAATCTGAACACTTTCCATAACATTAAAGTCACCACACACAAACTAAATCAATCCAAAGAAGTTATCCGAAGCTGGGGACTATCACGTGCTTCACCAGAAGAAATCCAGAACGAACTGAGCAAACAAGGGGCTATTAACTATAAAAGAATCTATATAAAGAAAAACTTAGAAGAAATATGAACCCATACTGATATTATTACATTTAACACTCCAAAAATTCCACCTAAAATTAAAATTGGTTACACCATAGAACCAGTTAAAATAAACATCCAAGCTCCTCTGAGATTCTTCAACTTTCAATAATAAGATCACCACAGACATGCTTGCAGAGGTCATCCCGCGTGCGCTAAATGTGGCTCTAAAGAAATAAGTCCCAATAAACAAGAATGTCGCGAGTCTAAATGTATAAACTGCCAAGGCAAGCACCCTGCTTATTCAAAAACTGGGAACGATGGAAATCTGAAAAAGAAATCTTGGCAACAAAGCATAGACGAAATATATTTTACTTAGAAGCGAAGATAATAGTGGAAGGAGTCATAAGAAAGAAAACGTATGCGAAAATACCAAAAAACAAATCCCACCAACGCGTCTGATGAATACGACGAACTTATTGAAAAAGTGGTGCATCTAGAACCACATGAATTTCTTAACTTTCAAACTAAAAATATAACACTTTCAAACTAAAAATATAACACTTTCAAAACTAGAAAAATTAAAACTAGAAACTAAAAAAGGATCCAAAGTATCTGTCCTCTCCCAAACCCAAAGCTCCCCTCTTAAAGGTTAATGTTCCCAAGAACACATTTTCTTAAAACCAAACAATAAACCAGCTGAGCAAAAAATAGAAATACTCCCACAAAAATTTAACAGAACCTGATTAAATGAAGACTGAATATCTAAGTCAACAAACAGAAATCCCAACACATGCATCTTTCTATCGGACACCATCAAAACAAGTTATAAGGTCCCGTTGAAACTCCAGATCTAGAACCCCAATCCCTAAAAATCGAACTGAACCTGAAGATGAAATTTAAACAGAAAACCCAAACCAACAAACAGAAATATTAAATCAAGAAACCCCTCATCGATCACTGTCAAAACAAAAGAAAACCAAACCAAAACAAAACGACATAAGGTATCATACTAATTCCAGTTCCAGACCCCCTCCAAAAAAATAAAATGAAACAAAGCTAATTTTAAACCCTCAACAAGTTACACTTAATACATACCTTATATCAACACCAATACTAAAACCCTAATCAACTTGAAGATCTAAAAACACCACAGAGGATCATAACCTCAGCACCAATGATCTATGAACCAGTATTTCTTCAATTAAAGATTAGAGGTGAATAGACTAATTTCAACGAATTGAACATTCTCGGTGCCTCTGTACCCAGAACTCATATGCCTACAAGAAACACATAAGAAAATTCAGAACACACTACATATCAAACGATATACAAGCTATGACTATATACACGAACAAGGAAACAGCTTCCGAAGGAGTATCTATTCTAATTAACAATCATATTATTCAAAGCGAAACCAAACTGAATACAACACTACAAGCCGTTGCAGTAACCATTAGTCTAAGAAAATCGCTAACAATCTGCTCCCTATAACTGCTACCTAACGAAAACTTAAATAAAACAGACTTGAACTTATTGATCCAACACATCCCTAAACCTCTTAGCCTCATGGATGATTTAATAGCCACAATGAACTCTGGGGAAATAAACAAACAAACAAAAAGCAGAAGAGGTAAAATTATCGAAAATTTTCTAGATGAAAAACAACTGTTTAACAACGGAACAAACATCTATCTTCACTCTAGCTCTGGAACACTCTCGGCTATTGACCTCACAATATCCGAACTCAGCATCTTTACAGAATATAAATGGAAAGTACATCATGAGACCTGTGGGAGTGATCACATCCCAATCATCATAGATGATCAGGAACCAGAGAACGACACGAAAACACCCAGATGGAACTTGCATAAGGACAACGGGGAAGATTTCAGAAACATGTGCACACAGACCTAGTGCAAGAAACTAATTCAAGAAAAAATGACATCATCGACTTCACCAACACTCTAAATATTATAGCTGAGAAAACTATTCCTATAACCTCCCCATCAACAAGATAAAACAAACCTTGGTATAATAAAGATTGCAAAGAAGCGTTCAGAGCCAGACGAACAGCACTCAGAAAATTTAATAGCAAACATACTAAAGAAAATTTAGAAAATTACAAAAAATATAGAGCTAAAGCTCGCAGAACCATTAACCAAGCTAAGCAATCAATATGGCAAACTTACGTCAGCCTACTAAATTCAAACATAAAACCTAAGGAAATATGGAACATGATAAACAAAATTACTGGAAAATACATTAAACAAGCTAATAAACATTTCCTCTATAACAATATCAAAATCACTAACAAAGAAAAAAATAGCTGAAATCTTAGAAAACTTTGCCAAAAACTCCTCACCAACTAATAGGAACAAAGAATTCCAACTCATCAAAAACCAAGCAGAACAACAAATCCGTTTCCACTCAGACAATCGAATCCTTACTATGTACGAATTAGAAGACGCCCATAATTCAACAGCCGGATCTGATGCAATCTCCTATGTCTTCCTAAAATAATTGCCAATGAAATCCAAAGAATACCTAAAAATTTTCAGTGATATCTGGATCAATGAAAAATTCCCTGACACTTGGAGACACGCCATTTTAATTCCCATACCTGACGTTAAATTTGAACTCATCCTCAGATCAAGTCTCAAACTCAAATCCAACTGTTTTCTTCTCTCTGCACTTTCCACACTGACGCCCAAAATAAAGAAAACGGCTCTTTTATAGAGAGACCCAACCACATCTCATTTGCATATCCCCTCCCCCCTCTCGTCGCATCACGCGATTTTCAGTCCATAAATACCAGGGGGCGGCTATTTTTATTTTCTCTTTTTCTTTCCTAACACGAGCCGCACGATGCATGAGGTAAGGTTCTTTACTTTTAACCACATCTAAATATTCAAAAGACCCCTCAGATGCAATAAACTACCACCCCATTGCACTTACAAGCTGCATCTGCAAAACCCTCAAGCGAATGATCAATAGAAGACTACCCTGGTATCTAGAAAGAAATCACCTAATCTCTGAATATAAAGCAGGCTTCCAAAATAGCAGAAGCCCTATTGATCACATCATAAATTTGGAAACCTATATTAGAGAAGTCTTCATCCTACAAGACCATGAGATAGGTTTTCTTTGACCTAGAAAAAGCCTTCGATACCACTTGGAAGTACGGAATATTAAAACACCTGAATTAACTAGGTCTAAAAGACAGAATGCCAACATTTATCAAAAACTCTGAGTGAAAGTCTTCCAAGTAAGACTAGGAAACCTTATCAATGTCTCAAAAACAAAAACTGGGAGCTTCCCAAGGTGGAATTCTTCCAGTCAGATTTCTTAATATGAAAATAAACAAACATAAACTCCGGAACAAACCATGCCATCTATGTTGACGATATCATGGTAAGGTTAAAGGCCAAACATATGAATACTACTGAACGACACCTACAACTATGTATCAACACAATTAGCAGCTGGGCTACCAAAAACGGCTTCAGCTTTCCTCAAAAACAAAATGTGTCCATTTCTGCCAAATTAGAAAATTGCATCCTGACCCTGAGTTAAAAATTAACCACAATAAACTAAGTTACATATCAATACAAATATCTTGGAATCACCTTTGACAAAAAACTCACCTTCATACCCCACATTAAATACTTAAGAAAAAATGCAACCTAAGAATGCAACCATGAGAACCATGGCTCATACAAACTGGGGAGCTGATCGCAAAACAATTCTAAAACTCTACCAAACACAGATAAGATCAAAGGTGGACTATGGTTGCTTTATCTAAGGTGCAGCAAAAAATCCTACATTAGAGAACTTAACACAATTCACCACCAAGGTCTCCGACTAGCATATGAGGCATTTACTACTACAGCAGTTGAGTCTCTATGCAGAAACTAATGAACCTACACCTGAAATGAGACTGACAAAATTAGCCCTAAATACTATACAAAACTTGCATTTAACACCTCGAACCCTATATTCCAGAGTGTCTCTCACCCCAGACACCAAACCCTATTCCAAAGAAAAAAGGCAATCAAGCCTTATGGTCTCCACATGAAAGAAATAAAAGACGAAGCCAAAATTAACATCTCGCAAATCCACAAAGCTTCTCACTAAAACATCCACCCTGGCTTTCCAAAACCTCTGTAAACCCACCCGAATATCCAAAACATACTACTATACTATTAACTCTCTCAAAACACTCCAAATCCAACACAATTAAACGGATCTTTATGGAAAAAATACATGACATCCTTCATGACTATCTAGATGATGAACATTTATACTGACGGAAATAAAACCAAAGAAAAGTCGGAAGCTCTGCTATTTATCGGCAAAGAAAAATGCAAAAGCGCCTATCTGGTAGGTCTTCCATCTTTAGTGCTGAAGCCTCAGAAATAAATCTGGTTCTCATAAGTGCTGATCAAGCAAACAAGTTCAAATTTTCGGACTCTTTACCAGTTCTAACTTCATTAAAAGAAAAGAAGATTCGCAATTCGCTAATAACTAATCTATTGAACAAAATTTATTTACTTAAACTCAAACAAATCATCCTATACTGGATCCCAAGCCATATTGGCATACAAGGAAGCACAGAAGCTGACCTTACTGCTAAACAGTCACTAAACCTGGAAATATCTAACATAAAAATCCACTACACCGACTTTAAACCAATGATAAATCTATACATCAAAACAAAAGGGCAACAACAATAGAACACTTATACAAAAAACAAGCAACAAGAAATACCAACTTACACTTGAAGAATGGAATCCCAAATCCAAAATAAACCGGAAAGAAGTGATTATTACAAGATTAAGAACAGGGCACACAAATATCACCGACTCATTTCTATTAAAAGGAGAAAATCCACCCAAATGCCTCCCTTTCCAAGAAAGCTACAGTTAAACATTTTCTAACTAACTGCATTGGCCTAGCTCCCCTATGCCAAAAACACTACAGCACTAACAACATTAAAGATCTCTTTGAAAATATAAATAAAAACAATTCTAAATTACTTGAAAGAGATATCTCTTCTCCAAAATATAAATCTACCTTAAAAAAATTCAACGCAAATCTTTTACTAATCTTCCTTCATTCTCACCTCGACATACTAGAAAATAAAGAACACCTACCTTAGAAAGACATACCCCAATAAAAAAAACTTATTTGGCCTTAAATGACCATGCAGCTGTTGATAGGTCAATAAACAGAACAACAATCTCTTCCACGCACTGATTAATCGTCTTTATAGGAAATATCTAACCAATAAACAGAATTACGCCAAGCCTCTATGGACTTCTCTGCGGTTAAACTTCTCAATTCTACATCAAGGGAATCAAACAGTTGGAGACATGTTGGGAGACGTTTTTTTTTTATTGCTGACCGCAATAAATTCGAAGACTAAATATAAGTTACATACAATGTAGAGCATCTGTTTTTTTTTTCCTTTAAAATCTGATGAATTTCATAAATTCCAAACAAATGCTAAGAAAAAACAAAATCCCGCTAAAATAAACAAGATAAGATAACAAATAAACTTCACAAGAAAAAAATCCATATTAGCACAAATGCACAGTGTGAAGCGAAACCGGGATAAATGTGAAAGCGTGAAGCAGACTTCACAAAAGGTGCAGGATTAAAATAGACAGATTAAGGTATACGTTGATGGAAGCAGGACCACCATCATAACAGAAAAATAGTATATTATCTATGTAAATAAAGCGGATGTTTGTCTGCGTGTAAGTATTTAACCGATAATCTGTGTCTACTAGTCATATAACAAAGAAAGTAAGAGGAAATAGTAATCAGTAGCATTTCAGCCCGGCCTTGCCCAGATGTTTGGAGGTGTATGTTGAACAAAAAAAAAGCGGTCATTTTTTTTAACTTTGACTCCTATTATGACCCCTTAACATTTATTTTGGCTCAAATCAAATTAAGTTAGATCCATGTCCATGGAACCTATATCTAAAATTTCAATTTTTTATACCCAAAATTGTCGGAGGAGTTTTGTAGAGTTCTCAAAGGTCAAATAGTTGAACTTTGACAACTTAACAGCCAAATTTCTGGCCGAAAACCGATCACAAAGATTTTCCCAAATCTCAGTACCCTGTATTTCAAATTTCGAGTCTGTAGACTTAAAATTGAGTTATTGTGTAGGGGAATGTACACACACACACGCGTGCACTTATATATATATGCAAGCATTTCAGCCCGGCGTTGCCCAGGTGTTTGTATGTGTATGTTGAGCAAATAAAATAAAATAAAAAAGTGGTAGTAGGAAGACAGGCTCGAATCCTCCAGACACAGCCACAATTAATCAACCGACAACCACATCGCTCTACATACAAATGTATAAGATATAAATCGATAAATACCCGAGAATCAGACCAATCAAATGAATATGCTGTTGTCATAGGCCTAGTAATCCTACAAATTAACGAGTAAAATATTTGCTTGGATGGACGAATAACGCGTACAGGAATATATCTGTATGTTGAAAGGCAAACTGTCCATTTCCACTTGCCGACATATTTCTATTTCATTCTGCGCATGCTCGAATTCAATTTACACCTTTTGATTCGTTTAATTTTAAATCTTTTTTACATATCTGTTGATATATACGTCTATGGGGAACTTGGCTGGGGCGGTAGATGCTTCGGTTTCGATTCTAGCTGATGGCGCCCAACTTATTTATTTTCACGTTTAGAAATCAGTACTATATATTAGGTAAAGATATCTTTCCATAGGGAATTGGATCTGTAATAAGGAATATGTTTAAGCGTTTTGTACGACACGGCAAGACCGGGACCACTCTCCGCTACTTTGCTAATAAACTGTTTTCAACTCTAGAATAGTTTTTCTTAATTGACCTTGCAAAGTACACAGAAGTACTAATTTTTTAATAGGCTCAATCGATACACATAAACGTTGCGCATAGTTATTAATGTATGCTATAAAACCAGGGAGATTAATGTTATGCGACCTGCTATCCGATTTATTTCCCTCACCTGCTATAATTTTTCTCTCGAATGGCTTTTGTCAGAATATCTTATAGTAGATACGGATTCTTTTCGGTCTTTGTTATACAGAAACGCTCTCTTTCTCTTTTGTCACGATTTTTGCTATGATCACCGAATTTCTATCAACTGGAGTTACCATACGCGAGATATTAGATTCTATTATGCATGAACTGTTCAATTGATTTCCATTCAGCCGAATCAATAGCCTTACAAATAATTATTCTTATTCCACACATCCAAGTCGGACCGAAACAGGGTTTAGAAAACGAACACTTTGTGAGATGGTATACATTTTTTTTAATAAACCACCTTACAATTTATAATAGCGTATTTGCAAA
>NC_136504.1:94994481-95084481 GCF_053919585.1 Euprymna scolopes | reverse complement strand
ATATATCTGCTGAAAGATGTTTATTGCTTGGAGCAGATTGGCAGAGCATGAAAAATGGCGTTGCATGTTTTGCCGATGATATTGGATGATTTTCTGATTGAGCTGTGAAGAAACAGGTCATATGGGCAATGAATGAAAGTCCAAATTCATATTGCAGAGAGCTAAACTTTCTAGGCTTGGTATCGATCTTGCTGCCGTTTAAGGGCGGAAGAAATAAGTGAAAGAGAAATAGAATATGTAATAATTCTCCTGCATGTTAAAATGCAATAGTTGTTTATCTTTTCCGATAATGTATTTACCAAGCGTCTGATTGAGGCATAAATAAAAGTCGATAAACATAAGTATCGAATATAAGGATGATACGAATACAATTCTATGAATTGTATATGTAAAAGTGCAAAAGAGAGGGATAAGGAGAAATTACTATATCTCTACCCGCTGTCGTCTTACTCGAAAAGTATCGAAACAATTTATACGCGGATCTTGATTGCATTCGGATGTGTGCGACCTTACTCCATAACAATTGTATTTGACGTTAGTGTTCCAATATTAAATGCATAATGTTCTATTTTCATAGCGTCTTTTTTCTTATCTCCTAAGGGTTATTGAACATTCAATGCCAAACTTCAATACATTTATTTTCGTTTCATCTAAGCTTGTGACGTATGATTAAAAAAAATGTAACAAGGAAGATAACGGTTACTTGCATGCACATATATACAGTGAATAAATAACAAAAGATTATATTTCAAAGTTCATGATGTGGGCCATCTTATTTATTCCTTTAATTCTGATCACATTTACAATTCTTGACAGATGTTTCGTAGCGCAAAATTACTTATTGTCATATCAATTAGAGAATCTATTTTGCCCTTAACTCATCAGAAGCAATTGCGACAATCAGTCCATCAAAAGAAAATAAAGTGCTTTTTGGCATGATTAAAATCCGAAAATTATTTAAGCTATAAATACCTTATGTTTCCATTACGCTAAATAGTGTAAAGACACTAAGCCCATCTATTCGTACTAACATATTCTATTAATTTAGAAAGAGTCTGCCAAAATGTTCGATTTAATTAGTAAATTTATTAATTCTAATTTATGTATGTATACTTATGGAAATAAGATTAATAATTATAAATTATTACACGCGTTTTACTATACGAATATAAACTAAACTAAAAAATGTTAACAATTTATGGTTATATTAAATTATTAATTTGAATTTGAAATCATACTTAATTAGGTTCACATAACTGTTATAATCAAGTTTATTTATTAGAAAATAATCCTTCGTATTAGTTAATTCTAAGGCTATGATTACGTTTGGTTGAGATTTATGATTTCGCTAAATACTCAATTGTTTACCTTAAGCGTAAAAAGTTGAAATAATTTAAAGTATGATGAAGTAACCGCCTTTCGAACAAATCCATCGATATATCAACTTACTTTATTAACGTTCATTCTTTTATTATACATAACCCATTTCCGTATAATAAGTAATGTTTACACAGTTCTACTGTTGTTTTTTACTTATTATTCAATGTATATTATAAATTGATTAACTAATGCGTTTAATATAAGATGTTAGTATTAAAACTATTCCAATCGATAGTCATATGTCATTAAGTAATACTTCATTTCTGCTTAATATCTTATTATAAATTAATTGGTCCTTCCATTTACTTTTATTTTTATTTATTTTATTTTTATCGATAATATTATAATTATTTTGAAAGTAATAGTTTACAGTTCACCTTTCACATGCTTTTATGAATTAATGATTCGACAATCAAGTATTCATAAACATTTTTGAACTAGTTACTTAGTTAAGTATGTAATACTAACCAGAGTAGCACGCGTCCGCGTATTTGTGCATTGTGTGGATGTGCGTGCGAGCGGTGGCGTGACTGAGGAGGGGTGGACAAGAGAAAAAATATGGCGCCTAGTATTTTATAAACTGTGTTCTCGCGAGATCACGAGAAGACAGAGGGCACACATTCAAATGAGACAAGGTGAAAAACTGCATAAAAAGCAAGCTTGAGTGAGAGGAGGGTGGAATGTCGTTTACAGTCACGAGGTTATTGTTACTATTGCGCGCGTTGGTAACGATTGAAGTTGAATTCGATACAAGCTATTTCGGTTATTGCTGTGAAAAATGACCAACACAAAGTTGGATCGGAAACTGATTCCAGAGTTTGATGGGTCCACATCTGTCGTTGACAAGATTAGGAGGCTCGAAATAAAGGACGGCATAATATTTTGCAATAGCTGCCTTGTGTTGTCATTAAACAAAGGTATTGTGAATTTGTATTATAAGAACTTGTGTTCCACTCATCTGTATAAAGAACTTTGTGTATGCACGCATATAAGTAATGTGTCTTTATCATCTTAAGAATGTGTTTCCCTCTCAGTATCAAGAAATAATGGATGTCCCCTCCTATGATAAAAGAACGGATAATCATCATCTCAAAAATGTGTTGAATAATGTTTATAGAAACACTCCCAGAACTGTCGGAGCTGTATAAATGTCAATCTCTCTTCTATCTATATCTATCCCCCTCTCATTGTGGATTACATGTCACTGTCACATTAAAATGTACTATGTCTCTATCTCACTAATATGAACACTCTAAGACGAACACGCAACAACAAATATATAATTCGTCATCTTAATAAGACCACTACACAACAATATTACTACTTTTGGTAAAACTCACGGGGAACATGATGTTAATTTGGAGTGTTTTTCTTAAGTCTGCCCCGACATATAACGTCGAAATAAACCGAGAAAAATCAAAGTTTTCACTTCATTCCATCAATTTGCTTGGGTACAAAATTTGTAACTGGACTATGCAACCAGAACCTGAGTGTTTGAAACATCTTTTGCAAATGCCTTCTCCTTTTGATTCAGGTTTGTTAAAGAGGTGTTTTGGAATGTTTTCGTACTTCGCGAAATTGATACAGCTAACCGAGGAAAAATTAAAAATAAAATTATACGGTGGAAAATGGAACTTCTCCCGTTGTCATGCGACATAAAACACCGCCCTGAAAGTGAAAACGCCGTTGCCGATGCATTATCGAGAGTGTGTTGTGCTGCTGCTTTATCCTGGCAGGAAGTAAAGTTACTAGACAATTCATTAATGCATCCTAGAGTACACCGCTTTTGGCATTCTATAAGATCACGAAATATGTCATATTCAATTGAAGTCTGGCGTGTGAAATATGAATGTACGACTTGTGTCAAAATAAAACCTCAATTCTTCGATTCTACTAATAATACACTGATCCGTTCTACTGCTCCCTTTCAGCCCCTCTATATAGACTTCAAAGGACCTATCCCGGTATCTTTGACAGGATATCGTTACATATTTACTGTCGTCGATGAATACTTTGCCTTTTGCTTTCCCTTGTCGCGATTGTTCTTCGCAAACCGCAATCTAGTGCCTGGCAAATATTTTCTCCATATTCGGACTCCCCTCATTTATTCATTCTGATTGAGGAGCTTCGTTTATGTCGGAAGAATTAAGAAAAAACTTGCCGCGACTTGGAACTGGATCCAGCAACACTACTGCATACAACCGAAGAGGCAACAGTCACTGCGAGCGCTACAACGGCATTATTTGGAACACCCTGTTGTTAGCTCTGGAATATAGACGAGTACCACTTGGCGATTGGGAAGATGTTATGCAGGATGTTTTAAATTCTATTCTCTCCCTGCTGTGTACTACTCCAAATGCAACTCCTTGAACGCATGTTCAACTTTGAAAGGCGCTCTTCTACTGGTACTGATTTACCTGTTTGGCTCTGTGCCCCTAGGTAGGTATTATTAAAACTGTTTGGTAACGGTTTGGTAACAGGAGCAAATATGACCCGATTGTCGAGGTAGTGGAACTCCTCGAAGCTAACCCTACACATGCAAGAATACGACATAATGATGGCCGGGAAGATTCAGTAGCGCTGACATCTAGCTCGCTTTCCATGCTTTGATAGACCTCCAAAATTTTACTAAAAGTATTCAACCCGGCAATGCAAATGCAGACCAGACCAGAGTTGACCGAAACAAGTCCCGTTAGTACTACACCTAATACGGAAAATGAATTTGACTGTAATAGTCAGAGCCCTGAGAATCAACCTTCCCAGAGGACCACCGGTCCTTCGATTAGCGAACTACCTCCACGTTGATCTAACAGAATTCGCAGACCAGTCCTACGATTAGATTTATAAAAAAAATAAACTATTTACAATCTCTTTTACAAATGGGGGAGATTGTTATATTTTTATTTAAAGGAAACGCTAAGGCGAATTGTTTTGTTCTTACTGTTTAAAACAAAACAAAAAATTAGATATGCAAATTCAGTTTCTTGCCACATGATTTTGCACGCGTTCCTCTTTCTTTACAAGACAGTTCTTTCTCTCTTGCTTTAGTAGCTGTTAATTTTGTTCAATAAAGACTTGCAAAGAGGGGGTTTTACGTCTCCATGTATTTATAATATTACAGCTAACCGACAAATGAAGTTTAAATTAATGTTTGGCAGCCTGTCATCATGAAAACAAATCAGATGTTGCGTACACTTTTTCAACACAAATTCAACTTTTGTTAGTTCTAAATTGTAGATTAAAATAGATAAAACATTAAGCGTCTAATAAACGTAATAGTATTAATTCTACTTCGTGTATTTACCAATTCTTCATTAGTAGCATATTTGATTCGAAAGCAGATTCTAAAGTAGGATTCAACCTCTCACCTCCAAAAAAAAATTAACTCTAGTGATTATTTTTAGGTATGCCTGTTCTAGTTTGTAGTAGAGAAAAATACGGAATGTTTATCTTACCAATATTAACATTTTTGTAATGTGCAAATATTTTTATACAAAAGAATACGAAGTAAAAACTAAACGAAAAGAAAACTATATTTTTCATTGCATTCTTCTTTATTGTAGAGTTTCGTAAGCGTTCATAAGAACTGAATGCTTAAAAGGCACTTGACATTTACGAGCATGGATACATAATATTTTTTTCAGCATTATCTAAGAAAAGGTTTGGGGTTTTTTTTCTGTGCCGTTTAAATAACGTTTACATATCAAGGCCTAGAAGTTAATTATTTTCTTATCAGAAGTAATTTCCTTCGCATATAACTCATTTTCAAAGAAACTGTATCTAATGTTTCATATGGATGAGACGTGGATGAGAAAATCTCGGATGGCTATAATTTACGAGCGGGACATCAAAGATATATTCTTTTTTTTTTCTCCGGTTGGAATTAAGCGATAGACGACGTCTAGAATGTTGAAATGTACCACCCAGAATTGGAGCGTGGAAGATATCGATGCTTACTGTCGACGTTTTGTTACCACGGTTGAAGGTACCTTCTATAGTTAAGATTGATTACAAAAATGTATTTATGGCACATTCAAACAATGCTTGTGTGCTACATGTTGTCAATTATAAATTAGAGTAGGGCATCTATAATATAAATCTCACATGTATTTATGTATGTATATATGTATGTTTTGACAAAGTGTCGAAACGTGACCAAACTGGTATTATTTAAAATCTCGAACGTTTGAACGATGAATATTGACCAACACACTAAATTTCTTGACCCTTAACGAGGCAGTTTTCTACAATGAGGGGTCGCTTTTTCGCATATATTTTCGAAAGTCATCCCCTTATCGATTGACTAGCCTTAATTTGTATGTTCGACACTTCCGGTTTTGCGATGGACGCAACAGCAAAGATGTCATATTTTCACGTTCTTCTCCTCCTTCACGGTACGGTTCGAGCCTTCCTGCCTACTACCATTTATTCATTTTTTTTTTTTGCTCAAAATACACCTCAAAACACACGGCCACTTAGGCTAGTATATACATCCTAAATAAAAAAAATATGATGTGAATATGGGTGGTAGTTAATCAAGTTCAATACTAAGTGGATCATATGCTTTTAGACTGCTTTCTCTGACAATCATTCTCCGTCCATGCCTGTTCAGAAGATCCACAGAAAGTTGGAAATTAATACAACAAAGTCGGAGACTTGAGTAAATATTCAGTAAGCACTTTGCTTTTGTATTTGTGCTGTTGGAGTATTGTTGTGGCCAGTCAGTGTAGACTTATACCCTGGATCTCTTGCACCTTAGGCAGTCAAACAAAGTATAACATCGTTTACTATCTGGTGCTCCAAATTCTTCCCGTTGCAATCGATGCACTCTCGATTCTCTAATACCTGTTCATTTTTTGGTTTTCTTTTTCCACCAAGAGTACATTGGAGTACATAGTTGGCAACGATCATATCCAAAGGTTCTAAAGAATGTCTTAACCAACCTAGATGTCGTTTACAGTTTATTAACAATACCTGTTTGTTAGTGTGATATCTGAATTCTTGTTTATCAATTCGATGAATCCATTTTATCGCTAGCATCATTTAAATCCAATTAAATCAAACTCTAAGATGCCAATTTCCACTTTCATATAGCAAAGTGAATATAATTTGCCTGTTATAAAAACATGAATTTTGATCTGAGAATGAATTTGGATTCTTCAAATCTTGTAGTGCAGATCGGAATAACTAAATTAAGAAAGAATTCGAAACTAGAATTATGAGTGAAAACCTTATAAATAATTTGCTTTTCTATAGTCAAGTTTCGTGTAAGGATGAAAATGTTTTAAGGAATAAAATGGTAAATTTGTTTTTGTTTTTTTTTGTTTTGTTTATAACACCCATTTTCTAATTTGGTTCTCGATATGGACGAACAAATACATTTACTAGCTGGTTACGAAATTTAGACAAAATGATACCTCAGCACATTGTTAGGTTTTTATTATAGGTTTGTTCAGTAATTTCTTATTTTTATTAAAAAGAAACATCTTTTTATATAGAAAATTAATACTTTTAATATATTAGCAATATAATGTATAATACGAAATATTTGAGATAAAGATTAGTAAGTCGTATTTTTATTAAATGGACTTCCTGTATTATCCTGGATGTTATTCTCGCAATGTTTTAATCAAAGTACAGGTTGCAGAGCTCTACAAAACGCAGTTGCACAATGTCAGGTGTTACATCGGCTGAAATGGAAGTAGAACACCAAATATTCAAACGCTAGTTCAATAAATCAAAATCATACAAATAGTGATAATGTTTATACATATCAAACATATTTTGTTCCATGGATTGAATTTCAGAAGGAAATAGATACAGTGTCATATTTTTCTCTTTAATTATAACCTGTTTTAAGTCGCGTGCAAGCGACTCTATAAGTCACTCGGTCGGTCGGTCTGTCCGTAACACTTTTGTGATTGGCCTTGTTGGTTAAGATCAAAGGTCTGTTAATAGATGCTGTGAGTTTTTTTAAAAGCTTTTCTTGACTTTTGGCCAAGATCAAAGTGTAGTATCTGTTCTTACTAGATGCTGTACTTGTGTTTGTAACTTTGTGGTATGAAGTGGGGGATCAATTTTCTGTATTAATTAAATGTAAAATGATCACCCACTTCAAAACCATTCTGTCTCAAAGGCATTCAAGTCATTCCCCAGATCATTCAAGTTGTTTTTGAAGGATTCCAGTTAAGTTTTAAGCATTCAAGTCATTCCTAAGGCCATTCAGTTCATCCTTAAGCTCATTTAAGTCATTTACTTTTTAAGTCATTTCATCCCATTTTACGGTCATTTTAGTTTATCTTTAAGAATTTCATGTTAATCCTACATTCTCGCCTTCATTCATTACACGATAGCACGCGACTAATGTCTATCGGCCTTGTTGTTAAAGAAAGCAGAAGTTTCTAATTAATTTAATATTAATTTGTTAACTATGTGCAATACACTGGTATTTAATGCGTTCGACTATGCAAAAGAACCATTCAATTTAAACACTCTTATTCTTATATATATTATTATTACATACAATATTTAAATGTCACAGAATGGAAACGTGTCATTGCTAGAGAAAAAGGCAATTTACATATTACACAGTAAATGGAGCAGTAAATTATACCCTGGCTATACCCAAGTTCGAACCTTATCTAAGTTTACGACTTTTTTAAACTGGATAAATGTTTTATAAATTTGGAGAAATTAACTTAACATAACTTACAAATACGTAGATATTTTTAAAAAATAAAATAACTTAGTTTTGATAATCTTCAAAATGAAATAAACATAAATGCCATTAACTTTTTTTAAAAGTGGATTGCTTTTACCAAAAGAAACTTTCTAATGTAATTTTCCAAATAGAAATCCGTGCATATAATATTCATAGTTACTTTTAATCTAAGGTGAATGATGACGAGTATATTTTACTTTAACCAGCTTTCTAATTCCCTTATTTTGTATTCAGTTATCGAATCTCATGTGCAATATTTCTGGCAAATGGTTAGAATTGATATAGGAAGGTATTTACCTAAATAAAACTTATAAGTAACTACTTTACTTCGATGTGGTATCGTTTTTAATTACTTAAATCACACAACGTCGGGCTTTTTCTAGAGCGATTTAAATAAAAATATTTTTCCTTATACTAGCTATACGGTTCCAGAAATTCGATAAATATAGAAATTAGCATATCCAGGCATTTTATATACTTTACTGAAAAAGCATTTATGAACTAACTTTATTTAGACGTCATTCAAACACTACCGTCTGTGAATATATAGTTAATTATTAGTTTTACTCATTTAGAACCGCTTTACGGTTTCACCGCTCACTCATTTTGCGACCGAATTTCAAACGGTGTTTATAGTTCATAAGCCATCTTCTCAGCTGTATTTTGAAATATGTTTTCAATTGTCGGCCAATAAAACAAAAATTATAATAAAAGTGATGTGTTATAAAAATTAACAGAATTTGTAAGGAACAGGGAGTTTTTTTTTTATTATTGGCTGTTGGTTACCGCACCAACCAAATCTGTGACGCTACCTCAAATCGGCTGGAAACTCCGGAGATGACGTAGCAGGAGAATAACCAACTGTCGCTAATAAATCATCGCTGTCGCGATCTGCCGCTCAGTTGTACTGTCGCTAATTATTCACAAGTAACAAATGAAACAGTAAATTCTATTTCAAAACTAAGCCTGGAAAAATCATTAATTACGTAAAACAATGCGAGCATGAAAAGTAATATCAAGTATTAAACATAGGAATTTAATGGAATTTAATAAATTTATAACTTAAATATTGCAGCATTAAGAATTGATTATGTTAATTAAAATTTTAAAATATTCTTAATGCTGCAACAGTTTAAGTATGAAATAATTATATTTTTTATTAGAATATCTTGTCTTTTTACTTCTATGTTTTAATCTTAACACTATTACTTTTCATGCCCGCATTTTTCTATGCAATAAATATATATATATATATATATATATATATATATATGCATAGATGATCATATGATTAGATCACTGACTGACGTAAAAAACATGTACAAATAAAATGTTTAATGTCAACGTTATTTCACGCGGTCAACGGTAGCCGAATGGATATGGTCTTTGCTAATAAAGCCCGAGATGACTTGTGTCGCCGGGTTCGAATCTATCGACTTGTGTTAATCGTAGCACCCTTCACTGAGGCTTCCCGACAAGATGGAACATTAGTGTCTTTAGGTATTTAATAATTATTGTAAAAAAGAGGGGGAAAAATGCGTGTCTTGCCTAACGAAAGAAAAGCGAGTATTTACCATACAAGTGCGTTAAGTGTGCATTGTGACTTATTCCTATGATGCTTAGTTATAATATCCGATGACCAAAAGAATTTTGATGGCATCTCTACAAATATAATGGGCGCGTGTAAGCTAATTGTTCTAATCTGAATATCTTTAAGAGAGTGGCAAAGTGCACAGGTCTACATTAATATGTACATACACATTTATATAGAAATGTGTAATTATATACATTAATCCGCATAAGATTGGATAAATGTGTTCAATCTTACGCGAATTCCTCAACATTTCCACGATGGTTCTCGTGTCCCTAGGGACGTAAACAACACCGACGTTGTCTGCATGCATAAGGGAACCTCTCCAAATATTTGATTTTATTTAACATGAATTTTTTTTTATATTGTTTGCTAATTCAATTTAATCATTGCGAAACCCCTGACAGGAATTTAAAATCAGCGAAACACTTATCCGCTTAAGAGTATTTTGAGGTTTATACGATTTAGTATAATATATAAACACATGAGGTTTAAGAAGATAATGAAAACACTTTAATTGTGAATTAAATTCAATTAAATATATAAAGTATTTTTCCACGAAAATGTTTTCCACTTTCTAGTAAAACAAGCTATATTTTTACTTTTTACCTCATCTGCACCAGAAACTTTCTATAACCTCAGCAACGTGATAAGCGTCATCACTAGATACGATATTCAACTAAATAAGACTGGAATTCCTTTCGGCCATTGTGGGATTAATTAGTGGATTCTAATCTTGAACCACTGTCTCCCTCCGGATAATGGCTGCAACTTTTATGAAGTTAAAACAGTAACTGGTTGGACTAAACTTCTGAGATCTAGCATCCAGTTCATCATATAGTCTCCTTCGTATTCTATGTATAGGAGGTTTTCAGAGTCAGACAATTAATTTGGCTGTCTTCAAACGTGCGGCAATGAAGCTGGGCTGCAAAAAAGTGGGTGCCAAAATTGGAAAACGATAAATGTGTATACATCTAGAATCACATCCAGGAAGCAATGCTGGTGGACGAGTCCTGTGTAATAATGTCAGTGGAAACTAGACTCCCAATAAAACGTTTTCTTAGAAAGCTTAAATATACGTGAAAATTAGTGGAGTTTTCGAATTTCGCTTCGTCGAATACATCATGCAATTATTTCCTTATTGGCCGATGTTAACGTGTTTTAATATTGGCTATGAGGATGCAATATGTGCCTATATAAAAGATGGCTTTCATGTGGTAGGGACATCTCTGGAGAAGATACTTACTTACCCTATATGTGCTTCCGGGTTGCACTTGCTCAAACTACTGCATTTATATTTGCTCTCTATCGCCTACACAACAGCGGAGTTACTATCTTTCAAAACATATCTGAGAAAATTGACCACGTTCTATCTGCTTATACTTCAGCTAATGTCTGGATATTTCAATGTTCACAATGAGGAAAGGTGAAATCACTCAAACTAGACAGATGATGTGGGGAGGTTCTGTCATGATTTCTCCATTGCTTATGACCTCACTCAGATTGTTCACGAACCAACTCGTGTGCCCGTAGTATGCAAGTATCCTAGACCTCTTTCTCACAACTTGCCCTGAACTGTGTTCAGCTTCTGTTCTGTCTCCACTTGGATCTTCACACCACTCTGTTGTATCAGTTAAGATAAAAATGAAATGTAATAAGTCCTCAGATTTACCTCTCCATCGTACAGTATATCGATACTCTATGGCAGACTGGGATAGCTTCCGCACATTATATCAGATCTACCTCTGCGCTCCATGTTAAAAAAGGAAATCCTCTATAGGATCAGACCTGACGGAATGGTTAATTGTAGGTATAGGCTGTTTCATACCTTCGAAAAAATTCCAGCAAAAACCCAACAGCCAGCCGCGGTTTTCTCAAGAATGTGGTGCTGCCATTGCGCACAGAAATCACTTTTCCATTGCTTTCAACGTAGCAGATGTACTGAGACTAAATCCTCTTTAAGAACTGCCAGCAATCACTGTAAGAAAGTAATAAAGAACGCAAGACTATGCTCAGTCCGTCAAGTCCAAAGTAGCTAAGCAGCGGCTTGGTTCCCACCAGTTTTGGCAAATAGCCAACAGAATCCTGAACAGAAGCGTGTGTTCTATCCCAACTATTATAAATGGGCATGAGCTAGTATTGTCAGTATCAGACAAAGCCAAAATGTTTGCCAAGAACTTTGCAGCTAATTCTATTATTTGCGACTAAGGCTACCAACCTCAAATATTTCCTCCTGTATCAGAAAACACGCTATGTGATACACAAATATATGTACGTGATGTTGCCGAGTTAATCAAAAACCTTGATTCCAGTAAAGCAACCAGCCCTGACGGTATTCCAATTATAGTACTCAAGACTGCAACCAGAACTAGCGCCCATCCTTACAAAACTGTTTAAACGTTGTCTTAAGGAGAATTGCTTCCCGTCACCATGGAAAATCTCATCAGTAGGCCTTGTATTTAAGAATTCAGGTGATCGCTCATCCCCCCTCTCAGTACAGGCCAATAAGTCTCCTGTGCGTCATGAGTAAGTTGCTGGAATCTGTGTTAAATAGAGGAGTAATCAACCATCTCAGCAGAAATGACCTTAGTGACACGTAATATGGTTTCCGTTCTGCTAGACCTACAGCAAATATGCTTAGTTACATCTCATCCGATTAGCGAATCTCTCGACGGAGGCTACATTTCTAGGGCAGTTGCTCTTATCATATCAAAGGCCTTTGATAGAGTATGGCATAAAGGTTTACTTCACAAGATCTCCAGCTACGGTATAGCTGGAAATGTCTTCTCAATTATTAAATCATTTCTCTCTGATAGGTTCATAAGAGTAGTGGTTGGTGGCCAGAAATTAAAAGTATTAATGCGAGAGTCCCTCGGGGTCCATCCTGGGTCCAACTCTCTTCCTGATCTACATTAATGATCTTCCAAATCACATCCTTACATCATTCGTAGACATTTATGCTGATGACACTACTATCTATGGTAGCATATCTAAGATCGTAAACGACCAAGTTCTCTCTGATTCTCTCTCCTCTGATCTTGAGCATGTGGTACAATGGGGAAACAGGCCTCTTGTTACGTTTAAGTCATCTAAAACCGAACTTTTATCTTTACATCATCAGCGCTCTGATCCTCATCTGGAATCGATTGGAATGAATGGCTCTCGTCTTGGGGAGGCCTCATGTTTTGACAAGCTTCTGGGCTTGACCTTTACTCCTGATCTGAAATGGAACACATACATTAAATCCGTTGCCAGGGCCGCTGAAAATTGGTGTGATCCTTCTATCGATCCAGTAGATATCTTACTGCTGATGCAATTCCCTCTATATAAGAACCAGGAACGTCCAAGGATGGAGTACTGTTGCCACATTTGGACAGGGACTGCTAGAAAGGACTTATCCTGCCTTTATAGAGTTCAAAATAGACTTCGTAGCCTTGTGGGGAATGCCCTTTTCTCTTCCCTGTAACTTCTTTCTCACAGAAGAGATGTTGCGAGTTTTTCTCTGCTTTATCGTTATTTTCATGGCAGGTGCTTTGCTGAGCTCCATTCTGTGCCCCCCTCGCCAAACTTTCACAGCTTAGAACTGCACGCCTATGGGATTGTCTTCCGTTTTTCTGCTTTCCAGCTGACTACAATCTGGTTGTCTTCAAGTCTAACGTAAACAAGTTTTTTTATGAGCCGTTCCAAATAAGTTAAGAAATTTACCGAATTACGATTACTAACGATTACTATATTGTCCAAATTTTACTGTACATTCTTAAACACTTATCCTCGAGTGGCATCTTGGTCTCAATAAGTGGTGACGCCTATATATATATATATATATATATATATATATATATGTATATATTACCGAAATATCATGTTATGTGATAACTAGGGCTGTGACACCAGCATATTATTTTTATTTTGACTCATGAGTTAATATCTTACATGTTTTATAGAGACTGATGTGGTTCCCGGTTGATTGACAGTGTCTTATTGTGTCGAATATATACGCGAGTCAAAAGAATACTCTTTCGTCACAGCCCTAATAACACAATGTGCTATCTATATTACACAAATAACTAAACCAGCATAATTAAATAAGTTATTTCAAACCTATTTTATTTAATTTAACAAGCGCTTCGGACCGGTATCAAAACTAGACTATTGCTTTCGATTGCCAGGTGTTTTAACCACGTAACTCTCGGTTAACTATTATTTATGTAAATATTATTACGGTTGAATAATGTGCTAGTAATTCTTACAATGAGGTTTAAATTACCGTTAGTAGTAACAAGTGAATTCGCTTTCCACAGATCTCACCAGCGAAGTGATAGGCCCATGTTTTTCACACGTTCAACATTTCAATGTAAACCTATAACTGACAACTCTAAATGTTAAATGTGTTACATTCCTCGTTTTCAAAGTAAAACTCATACAACATGGACGCTGTTTTTTTGTTTGTTTTTGTAGTTATATTGTGTGTTAACGCCTTCCAGTAAAAAAACAAATGACACGTGCGAATTCGAATGCTAATTATTTCAGTTGAAACAAGAAAAAATGAATGTTTAAAGGCGTTTTTGATTACAATATAACTATGCTATGTGCAAAGTTTCGTATCACATTTTATTTTTATAAACAACAAACATACAGTCAAGATTTATTTTATTTCCTTTTTACTTTGTGTACGAAGAAGAAATATCAAATTATAAATACCGAAATGGTACGAAAATATGGCATATAAAATATAGATTAAAAGGCCATGTAGTTATTTATAAATTGTTTCAAAATTTTAAGATACATGCATGTGACGCAGCATTAAGCGGAAATACATAAGTACCAATTCAAACCCTGTACATATATTTTATTGCATTTATTTTATCCTCGGCCAATATGAATTTTATACTAAATCTCTAAGCATATTAATATATACTGCGAATATAGTTGAAAATTAAATATGTGAAGTAGTCGAATAAATTCAAAGCTTTGTGCGACAGTTTAAACTTTTATATTAGTTGTCATCGCAGAAACGCGAGGGTTCTTGATAGAAGTCGATTAATCAGAAAGAAACAGTTTGGGAGAAATGTAGTTTTAAAATGACTTGCACGTTCGCGCATGAGGGAGAAAGTTATGAGATTTTCGTCGAGAAATTAAAAAAATTTGGATAATGTACAAATGAACAAAACAGATTCCGCCTTCAGACGTCACTTTAAATGATAATCCGTACATGCTCTAAAATAGTCTAGGTACGAAATCAGCTCAGCAACTATGCATATTAAATCAAATATATTTTACATCAGTTTCTGCATCCACAAAATTCGTGTATATTTATTCATACGATTTTCAAGAAATCAATGTCAAACAGTTAAGGAATACGGCCGTTTCTGAGACACAGCTTTTATTGATTACAATTTTTCACTGCATCCGTACTGCAACCATTTGTTTTATAAAGCTCATTTCCTTTTCTCATTTACAAGAAAAAAGTGATTATTCAGTGTTAAAATGCTGTAAACGTCTCGACCGTCAAATTGATATTTAAAAAAATAGCACGACGATTCTCAAGAACACTTCTAACATTTATCTTGTGAAGTAATTTAATTTAAAAAAAAATCCCGTCACATTTTCTGACTTGTGAGCTACGGAAAAAAAGTTCTCATTAATATAAATTGTAGTATGGTCTGTCTTTTAATTCCATTAATTTTAGTAATGTTCAAATTGATTATATATATATATATATATATATATATATATATATATATATATATATGCGCATCTGTGCTATGCACTGATGAGTTCATGTAGTAACCCTATCTCTAATTCGGAAAAATAGCAACAGCCAGCTCTGACTTCTCTGCTTAAAGTTATTCCGAAAAATAAAAATTACCTGTCCTGGGGATTTACGTGAGTTCATAAACGTTTGTATGTGCGTTATAATTCTAATCCATACGCGTCAGCTAAACTTTTCAATGCAAATAATCATTTTATTATATAATACTATACACATGCATTAGTTCCTCAAACAAAAAGATGAATTTAATTGCTTATGTGTTCCTTGTTTTTATTTAGTGTTTGATTAAAATTTGTATTTTCTGCTCATATATCTCTATAGAAAGTTCAGTTTATGGGGGATAAAATTGGACCTTGGGTTTTCTACCGACTTCATTACATTTTTTAGTCCATATACTATGTTTCTGATAAACGGAAAGATTAACGTTTTAAGTATTGTTTTTAATTTGTGTTTTTTCTTGTTTTTGTTTTTTTTTTCGAGTGAGGCGTGATTTTAATCTAAGATAAATAGTAATAAACATTCAATTATTCTCTAGTGTTTTTCAACCTTAATAGTTGGGACTTAAAAAAAAATGGAATTGTTTAAAATTCTATCGAAAGTTAATTTACAATATTCGAATATTGAAGAAGAAACTATTTCTTAAAAGAACTAATTTGGAATTCGTGTTCATTTTTATCGAGTTTTACATTCGTTTGACAGATGTATGGTTAATCGAATAGTTATATAATCGCAGTATATTAACTCTGGTTTTTGCTCAACTTATATCTAATAAATTCGAGCCATTTATACACTAAATACTAGAAATCCAAAGTTAGTTTAGGGAACTGTGTAAGAATTGCATATTTGTGTTTATAAATGACGACAAACATGAACGAATGAGGACGTATGAAATGAACAGTTGTAATCTTGGACATGATTACTGGTAGACTATATTGGTTTTGTTCATAGTTTGACACGCATGCACCTTCCTGTAAAAAATAACAAAAAATAAAAAACAACGATTGCTGAAATCTGATTATTGTTGTCAATGGAAAAACGGTTTTCTGGCTTTTATGCGTTGACACCTGAAGTTAATTTTATGGATAAGATCAAATTAGTAGCTGGTATGACACCAATCAATACTGATTTTGTCTCTAAAATCAATCGTGTATTGTTTCTTCTCGTCAGGCGCGTACCTGTGTCAAGTGCGTTTTATTGCTATTTCCTGTCGTCCCAACACTATGGGTTCGCACCCGAATTGAGCGTTTATTGCTTCTTAAGTCGATTCATTCTCGTATCACTTGTTTTCTGACTCGGCAGTAGTCTTGGCAATTTTTGTCAAAGGTGACTTCCTGATTTTGAAGCTGTCGACCGGCAGAAATTTTCATTCTACACTGATGATTGCGCAAGCATGAGGCATTAGTATTCCTAGGTGTAAAATTCATAATTATATATGAGGAGGACTTCTTAGTTTGCTTGGAAATTTTACGTTCTGAGAATGTAGTAGTTTGAAGGCTACGACAATGAAATTGTGAAGCAAAACATCGTTGAACACGAATCAGAAAAGGATAAGACGAGTAACAACGTTGAAGGAATGAAATATTTTTTTAATTCTAATATATTAACTTGTGAGCATGTGTCGTACTTGATGGAAAATAATGTACATTCTTATTTTCGAGATACCTTGACATATATGTATAACCACAGCCACCGAGAGTAAGAAGGCCTGTTAACTGAAAAATGCCAGTAGAAAATGTAGGTAAGATGTGTTAGACTGTCAGTACTATATGAGGGTCATTGAAAAAGAGCAATAAAATATTTTAAAAAGAAAAAGGAACGCAGGTCTATTATTACTGAAACTGAACTTTATTCAATATAATATATGAATATTATCTATGTAAAATTAAGTAATTTCAAAGCAATATACAATTTAATACTGATAAAGCTGAATTATGAATTATGGAAACAAACAATAAAAACATTAAACAACAACGATGAATAATTTTAAAAGTGAAAACCATTATAAATAATTTTAATAATGAAAACAAACGATAGAATACAAAAAAAATGAAATCAAAGAAATAATTTAATTACAATCAATAAAAGTTACTAGTGCAGAAATACTTTTAAAATTTAATTTAGAGAAAAATCACATGGGTTGAGTGTTATTTTTTTTTAACTTTACAGATGAGGATTGATAATATAAATGCTATCTATGTAAAATTAAGTAATTTTAAAGCAATATACAATTTAATACTGATAAAACTGAATTATGAAGTTAGGATACAAAGAATTAAAAAACATTAAGCACCAACGATTAATTATTTTAAAAGTGAAAGATAAAACGAAAAATAATTTTAAAAATGAAATAAACGATAACATAAAAAAAATTGAAATTAAACAAATAATTTAAATGCAAACAAACAATTGTGCTTTATTTATAAAATTTTGAATAATTTCACAATCATGAATATATATATATATATATATATATATATATATATATATGAGAGAGAGACATACGATTGCTTGTAACTTTAATATTCCCTAGATGATTTTCCCACAAAAATGCCAACTAAAGACTACCACATATGTAAGAAGTATAGGATTACGAAGAAAATATAAAGATTATTGATCTACGTTTTTTACTGCCGAAAATCCTTACACGTCAATATATATAAATAAAGATATGCTGACCGACATTGAATGTTTACGTGTGAAACACATCGATGCATATTTTTCCGTTATTTATTTGCGTACTATTATTCTCTATAATATAAATCTTCTCTGTCTGTTTAAATGTATGTTGGTATGTATGCCTAAAACATTCAACAGAAGCGACGGGTGTTCACGAGAAAGACCTCGAACACCTCTGAAAACAAATATCGAAAAATTAGCCAACAACATTAATTCCTTCACTCTCAACTAGACACTGGTCGTTTTTTTTTTCGCCGAATTTTATTCAGTCATCGCCTCTTTTCTATTGTTTAGCCTCAATTTAAACCTACGTCACTTCCGGTTTGGATATGAGCTCAACAGCTAACGCGTAACGTTTTTTTGCTCAACTAACACCCTTACACACACCTCCACTTTTCCGTCACGGGTTCGTATCTGCCTGTCTACAATTTTTTCATTTTTTTTAAGTCAACACACACCTACAAACACCCGGGCAGCGCCGGACACTCAGGTTAGTTTATTACAATTATTTTTCACGGCGTTTCTGTTAACTATTCCTATGGCCTTCGCCAGGTTGTTAAAACGTGGTAAGACAACAACTAAATAAGGTGATTACTTCAGCTTCAGTTGAAAATCCATCATCTATATTCGGTCGCTGACCAATTCCAAATAATAGTCGTGAAAGAACTATAACGGATGAGGGTAATAGTTCGCCAATAAATTTTTAAAATATACAAATTAGTTATCTCAGAAAAGAAAGCCAATAAAAATGATAAATCGATGTATGCTCAACAGTATCTAAACAGTGATCTTCACGTCCAAAGTTTTTCATTAATCTTAAAATTCTAATGCCAGCTTTATATTTTCGTTTCGAAATACACGTGCAAACACACTATTGCCTCTCTTGTTAGGTGACTAGATACCGGCCAAATCAGTTAAATATTTTACATACAGTCTTATATTAGGAATAAAATCTAGCTGTATGTTTTAATAATTGCCATTCTGTTTATACCCACATGGCAATTTTTTTTTTTTTTACTTCGAGGTCTCTAATTATCAAAACCCGAAGCATCGTACTTGAGCGTAATGGATGTTAAGTTGTAATGAATGTTAAGTTGTAATGTGGCAATTTTTAATGGTGTAAGTAGGGTCAAATTTTATCTATGGGGATGGCTCAACAAGAAATTGGTTTGAAGGCTACTTTGTTGTATTCAACCGGGAAGCAGGCCAGCGAAACTTCTAGGCGAGAAATAAGCTTTGTTCATGGAACTTGCGTTTAGATTTAGGCACAGATGGGGAGCGGGGGAAATCATACATAGAGGTTGTAGCTAGTTAGGTGTTTTGCTTTTTTGAAAGCTAGCAAGAATGGACCCTGGATTCGAGCTCAGACGAGCACTTTCCATGAAATTAACGACAAAGCAGAGACAAGCTTGTAACGCTTGTTCTCTGTAGAAAGAAGTTGCTGGGAAGAGAAAAGGGAATCGCCTATTAGGTTCCGAAACAGTTTTTGAATTCTTTGAAGGCGGGATAAGGTGCGCCGAGCAGCTCTTGTCCAGATGTGCAAAGACTACTTTATTTTAACACATACCTGGTGTTAAAGTAATATACAATAATCTAACAATCATTTGACCACGATTCAAACGAATTGTTCATTTAGTGGAATTCCATAACATTTTTATATTTCAGATTTACGTTTACTTTATATATTTATGAATAATAATGTGCAATTATTAGCATACATTTTAGCACAGCTTAATGTGTACAAGCAATCGTGGACATGTACGATGAAAGAAAGTTTGTTGTATTCGCGAATAATATGACATAAGAGGAAAGTTGACGACTGGGGTCAGATGTGATATGGCCAAGATCGAGATGCGGATAAATTCAAGCGAATGTGACGTCATATGAGAACAAAGAAGCAAACAGCTGTAACTTATCTATTCGTCGAGATCAGTTTTAGATAAGGGCATAGCTGGAACAATACTTTAAAGACGAGATAACTGTTGAGTCTCACATATTGCTATGTGCGACGATATCTCTCCTTCTGCCGGTTTATTTGGCTCTTTAATAGTTACCTTGCATAAGCATTCTCATGTTTAGATAATTGTGCGACGATTGCAAATTGTACTTTTCTTTTTAGACTCTTTGTTTTAGTATACCTATTTTTCTAAAACCATGTCTTCTCGTAATTGTTATTTCAAGGGGGGGAAAAACGATAAGTGTTACCCTAAATAAAACACGACAGCTTTATTTCAAATAATATCAAAAAATCAATTCAGGAAACTTGATTTTGTAGTGGAGTTGACATCTATTCAATGTAGCCGACTTAAGCCTCAATAACCGCCTCTATACGGTTCTGGAACTGGAAGCATACCTTTTCCACAAGCGCAGGTGGGAGCTCGGCGGATGGCTACGATCAGGGTGTTTTTGGTGTTGTGCTAGGCCATGATGGTGATGATATAGACGTATGGCAAAATAAAGTAGTTCAGCGAGTTCAGATCAGGGGGGAGAGAGGGCCAATGAGAGAAAGGTACAAAGTCGTATCCCTCCTTTTGAAACCAAGCCTGGGTCTTTTGGGATGTGGGCCGAGGCCGAGTTGTGCTGTACTACCCATGGTCTGCCAGCGACCACTTTATTGCACTCTTTAACACCTCCAGGTACACTTTGGTTTTGACTTTGAAGCTGACTTCGAAGATGTGAGGTGGCCCTCATTTGAAACCACACCGAAGACCATAACCGTGGGATGTTCGATGGGTCGAGCTTTGGCCTCAAGCATTGAACTGTCTGAATTCGCATTTTGAGGGTGCTAACAATTATGCTATTCTCTTGGATCAGTAGAGAGCATGAGTTGTACAGCTGCCCATTTTCCATCTCACCCGATGAACATAGTCATTCCAGACATGACAGAAGGTTGTTATCGCTCTGGGTGTTTGTACACAACTAGGAAACTAGTACATGATCTGAAGCAAACACAAAAACCAGTTTTCATTAAACAGAAACGGAATCCTGTCTTTCCTAAGGCGACAACTTTATCGCTCCACCTTGCATGACTCGACAATATTTGAAGAGATTAAATATTTGAACGGACCCCGATAAATGAATAAAAACGCAACAATAATGGAATGATTTAGATATAAAATATGGTGCCTAATGATTCTTAGACCTCTTTATATTTAATTAATATAATAGTTATGTATATGTTTCTATATTCCTAATTAAGTATTCACTTATTAACTGATAATGATGAATTTCGCAACAGATTTGTTATAAGTGTGCGTTGCGTCGCATATATTACATTTTATATAGTTTCATGCAAAAGAATAACTTAGAGCCTTTTTGTTAAAAGTTAGTTGACTGCAATTAAGAAATTACAAAATTTCCTATTGGACATCAGATAATAAATACTTCGAATATTAAAGTTATTTCTCCGTTTTTGAGATAAGGATTTATAATGTTTCTTTGAAACCGTTATTTAATGGATAAGATATTTGGTCAAATTCAGGCGTAAGTGACACTCTTGTAGAGGTTGAACTTTCAATCCTTAGTGGGGGGGTAATACACAGAATATACTTTTTAATTATTTAGGACTTTTACCCAGTCAAATCTGACAAAGCTAAAGCATGTTACCCCCATGTAGTGAGTAAAGAGTTTCGTTCGTAATTCTGTGCAGATTGCTAGCTCCAATAAGTTGCACTTGACGAGGATCACAAGTTATATTGACGAAAATGTAGTGATAATATGCAATTGAGTTATATTTGAAAGACGAATTCTTCGATCTAGAAAATTAAAATATTCCAGAATTAGATCATATTATTCTTATTTGAGTGAGACCCTAACAAGTCAAAATTATTTGACTTACATTATTTTAAAGGGACAGTTTATGAAACGTATGTTTTTATATGAAGTCAAAATCATATAACAGTATTGATCAAGATTAGAATAGGAATTTTTATACATAAGGTTTTATCGCATTATATCTTCATTTTAAATTTTGGAAGGAGACATTAACACGATGCAGGTAGTCTTGTTCTCTGTATAACAATTTTCCTAAACCCATTACGTGAAATTGAGTGGATTCGAGTTTGTATTGCGTATTAAATTAAGGCCACATTTTTGTATCGAAGTGTTTTACTTAGATATTGCATCATTAAGATTTTTCGGCCTATTGTTATGATTTGTGGTATTTAGACTGAGATGATCTCCGGCTAATTTCAGAATATATCTTTCTGTCGAACTCTGGAATCTTTCTGTTGTCATTTGGAATTTGCACGGAATTTCGAATCGAACTATTTATTTAATCAATGATTGTAGCATGTTCTAACACGTTTACTTATATCTTAGTAGAACTCTTCGGTGGTTTACGATTCTATTCTAAATAATCTAATGATTTTATCTTGTCATGATTGACTGAACAAAATGATGGCACCCTCTCGATTAAGATAGTGTTCCGTTACAAACCCCTGGAGTTTGAATATATATATATATATATATATATATATATATATATATATATATATATATATATGTGTGTGTGTAATTAAGCCCGAAGAGTACATCGACGAAACATTATGAAAATAACATTACAAATGGGAACAGTAGTCTGAATAATACTAATATGTAATCCTCATCTGAAACAAAGAAATTTAATAGCCAGACATTAATATTGCTTCCCATGTTTAATGATTTTAAACCCTAAAAGACTATAATAATTACATAATATTAGCTTAAATATCTAAATTTTACAGATATACATATAATGTAATGTAAATATGCAAACGCTTGGGAATTTGAGAATAGCGCTAATAAAATGACAAAACGCGTTCAACACGTATTTCGCAATAAAGCAGTTGTAATGTAACATTTCAACCGGGGGGGGGCGACAATGGTTTTTGCAAATTTAAATTCTTGGAAAACTTAGTTTTGAGAAAATTCAATTTCCTTCGATTATGGATGAAAGTATTTTTATTTTTCTCATTTATTTATTGTGCTTTTTTTTCTCCACTTTTATTAATCCTCGTGTTTGCTCCCTTGCTTTTCTCTACACACCTTACTCTGAATTATTTATAATGACCAATGTTCCACTGTTATCCATTCCTGAAATGTTATTAATCCCGTTGATCACTGACTCCATTACTTTCGTATTATTTACATTCCACCTCTGCAACCTCAGCCATTTCCCGTCTGCATCGTTGCAGAACTTCCTTGTATTAAGTTTTCATTTTCATTTGGCTTAAAATGTAACGAGCGGCATAGATGATACATACCTTTATTTTATTGTGTTCGAATATATTTCATCAGTGATAGAGCATGTCGAGCAGGAGTTGGAGTAATTTCCTTTAGTTTTGTCGATTCTACATTTTCAATATAAAGAGCTGGTTTGAAATAGAGCTTATGTGATGACACAGCGAATTCCAGCAACTCCGGATATTTCGTGATCCCAAAGTGGATGCCATAATAAATGGACGAATGACCGTGCTTCCGAATTTAGTGCGATTTCAGTAAAAGCCAAATGAGTACTCACATCTAGTTAATGCTACCCAGACGTTTTAACTCCAGAAAGAAAAAGAAGTCAAAGAAAATGTGTTACGCGTTCATAACACGCAATGTATAAAAGGCAGCCGTATAATCTATATATTGCAAAAGCACATATCTCTACACATTAACACTGTAGTGTGTGTGTGCGTGTATATATATATATATATATATATATATATATATATATATATATATATGTATATGTGTGTGGGGGTGCGTATTTTAATGATTTCCCAAAAAAATCACTTTGAAGCCTCTAAGAAATTTAAAATTCTAAATAAGCAGGCAATATACACTTGCAAATACGTTGAATTTCCTAATATTTTTTACATCCTTCAAGCCCAAATATCTAAGTACACATACAGTGTGTGTGTGTGTGTGTGAATATATAAGTAGATCCGCGGGATATGGCAATAAAAATTAGCAATAAAATAACGTACAATATATAATACACACTTATATAATAAAATACCATTATAAATAACACCGTAAGGCGGGGTAAGTACCGAACCATGGTCCGGAAACCCCTCGTATTCCATATCGTCATGTGAAAACATATCCTAGGGCTTCCGGATCCCTGGTGTTTTACTACATATATACTTACATATATATTTTTAATAATGCCTGTATTACTAGGATAGTCGCTTTAATAGGCGAAAATTGAATTTCGCTGGACAGTTTCTTTCGGGTTATTTTAGAGATTCGATGTTTAAAAAACATGTTTGTTGCGTCATGTGTAAATGAGACGTTACATAAAAATCTAGTGGGCGCGCATGTTATTGAATGTTATGATCTCATTTATTTTAAATTCTATTTTACTTTCCCTTATATTTTCTATATTTTCCATCCATGAAAAATTTTGATTGGATTTTTATCAACGAGATTTCATGTATAGTGATTATGATTATCTTGCTTCATCTTTTCCTTCCATCGATATATTTTTCTTGCTTGTTCCTTCATTAGTTAGTTTGGAAAGTAGGCTTTAATAAAAATAAAAACTGTATGCAGTTTTGAAATTTACGAATCCATCAACTCTAGCGGCTACGTAAACGTCCAAAAGGCGCCCATAAATCTGAATCAGTTCGATTTCTTTCTGCGTCGAGAAATTCCATCAACTGATCCTGAGAAGGTCAACAACAGGAATTACTTTTTAAATCTAACATCGTCAATATCTGCCAAAGAAAGAAAATTTCACGGAAACATTAAAATGCAACCCTGATCCATGGACAGGAAATAAAGCAAAACAATTGGGCGTTATTTGTATATACATTATTCACTTCAATGATTCATAATTATTATTTACTTAGTTTAGAACACTACATGAATTAAGTCTAGTTTTAGTTTTTGTGAAGAGGTAACAAGACAATACAAAACCATTGTGAACTTAAGATAGTTTTTGCTTTTTATAAAAATTTCAGATATTTAAATATATATATATAGCCCTGGTCAAAATCATAAGACCACTTAAGAAAGTAAGCGTTTACGCACATTATCGAATTATTAATCAAACAAATGGTTGAAACCATTGCCAAAAGGGAAAATATGATGGAAAAAATGTAATATGCTCATTCGAAACCTTAACCCTGATCGAATAATTATTTAAAAAAAAAAACATTTTCACATGGTCAAAATGATAAGACCACTTTAATAAAATCGGCTAGTTTTGAAAAAATGAATACGAAAAGCTTTCTATGTTAATAAAAGCAACTTGTTAGTTGATAAAAACAACTTAATTAATTATAAATGGCAAAAGGGAAACCATTATCAGAGTTTGAGAGAGAAAGGATTTTGAGCTTAATAGTGTTGGACTCTCCTATAGATCCATTGAAAACCAAGTGAATCGTAGCAAAACGGTCATCACATTTTTTTTTTTAAGAAATCCAGATCAATATTGGCACAAAGAGTCCAGGTCGACCAAAAAAATAACTCCATCACTGGATCGCCGTATCAGAAGTAAAAAAAAAATATCCAGTATGAGCTCAAGTCGATTGAAAAGCCAAACACCAGCAGAATGTAGTCCTAAAACGATCAGAAGGCATTTGAAAATTAAGGGTTTCAATCATTTAAAGCGACTGCAGAAACCACATCTTCTTGAATCGCACAAAACTAACCGACTTAAATATGCCGCCAAATACCAGACTTGAGATGAAGAGAAGTGGGAAAATGTAATTTCCTCCGATGAAAAAAAAAGTTTAATCTAGATAGTCCAGATTGATTTCAACACTATTGGCATGATACAAATTTGCCCAAAGAGACTTTTTTCAACTCGGCATAGTGGAGGAGTGTCTTTAATGATCTGGGGTGCTTTCTCGTCAGCTGGGACCCTAAAGTTGCAAGTTATGAAAGGCCGGCAAACATCATTGAAGTATATATCAATGCTTGAAAATCCTTTTAGCAGGACTGAAGGTCCACGTCTGTGTGGAAGAAATTTGATTTTCCAGCAAGACAACGCTGCGATAAACACTTCTCGACAAGCACGAGAATATTTTTCTTCAAATAATATAGAATTTAGATCATCCAGCATGTTCTCCGGAACTCAATCACATTGAAAATCTTTGGGAATGGATGGCAAAAGAAGTGTTAAAGGATGTAACCCAGTATGATTCGATAAAGGAACTTTGATTCAGTTTTCAGTACATGGGATAAAATTCCTTCGCAACTGATAAAAAAAAACTTAGTCGCAAGCATGCCGAAGAGAATTTTTGAAGTAATTCGTGATAATAGAAGCTATACTAAATACTTAGACCCTTTTTAGTAATTTATAATTGCCTTTTGTTAGATAGATTATCAGTGGTGATATCATTTTGACCAGGTGAAAATGTTTTTTTTTTTTAATATCTATTAGATGAGGGTTGAGGTTTCTAATGAAGCAGATTTAATTTTTTGCATCATATATTCCTTTTGGCAATTGTTTCAACCATTTGTTTGATTATATGCGTAAACGCTTACTTTCTTAAGTGGTCTTATGATTTGGATCAGGACTAATATATATATATATATATATATATATATATATATATATATATATATATATATATATATATACTAGCAGGTTTCCCGGCGTTTTTCGAGCGTTAAATACTCTTAAATATACTTTTATTTATGCAAATTTAGTATTATAGAACCAATTCTCAAGTGATTATTATATTGTACCCAATATAAAGTAGTGCGTTCCTTGCAGCATAAGATGCTAAAATATGCTTACATATATTTTAATTCGTGCAGACTTCGTATTCATGCTGTTGAGAAAAAAAAAACGTTACATCTTACACAGAAATGATGTCATAGGTAAAAATAACGGGCGTGCAATCAGCTAGAATCGAAGCCACAAATGTAACGCTCCAGCGTTTATTAGCTTAAGATGAGCCAGGAATAATTAAATTTAACATATAAATGTATTGTTTCGCATGCATACATTGGCGATTAAAATCGATTTCATCCTGCCAAGTTCATTTTTTACTGAAATATTGACCTGTTAGGAACTATTCTAACATTTTAATTCAAATTGAATTTCCTATATAGGTTAAAATGCTTAGTATATAAAGTTTCGAGTCGATTGACGAAAAATTGACTGTTATCAGGTCAACAGTTCTGCGCACACACAGAGATGGTCACATATGTGTATACTAGCAGACCGCAAGGTATTGCCTAGTCGTAAAATAAGTTTAAATACATTTTAGTTAATACAGATTTTGTATTTATAATTATAAATGCCATTCTCTATTAACTATTTTATTGTGCCCATATATACTAGTGCCGCCACGGCGTAGCACGGTCGTAAACTAAGGTAAATTGTGATGTTCTAATTCATGTCATTTAGTATTTATTATATAACTAATTTTCTAATGACTATTATATTACGCTCGATATGTATTAATGATTTCAAAGTTTTTTTTATATCAAAATTACTTCGGTATCATCAGATACAATTAGGTAGATCGAAAACAAACATTTAGCATTCTCGTCTAAATTGCTACCGTTTGAGCTATCGATAGATTAATAAAAACAATGCAATAGAAGCCTGGGATACAAGGATCTTAAGATACGTTTATTTTTCCCCCAGTTACGATGTGGAATACAATGTTTTTGCGCCCATTGTTTAAGGTAGTTTCCCGATATAGTGTTATGTTATTTGATTATATGCATGTGCATTATATAGTGTACTGTATTTTGTTACTATTTTTAATGCGATATGCGAGTGTTCTACCCTAGTAAAAATTTCGGACGGAACGATTAATTTTATTAAGACGAGGGATATTATGATGTCGTTCTGTCTACCATAGCATGGTAGAATTTTCCTGTAGTGTGTAATTTGCAATTGAATTTTACTGACTACTTTAACTACTATGCCACGGGTCTTTGCGAACAATTCTCGCATAGATTTCGGAAATCTTGTGATTTTCGAACTCTTCAAATACTCATTGAACCGCGGTCTTAACGATTTGCTCCGTTCTATTTTCCGTTTTCTAGCCTTTTATTGCATTGTTCAGCATTAAGCTGAAAATCTATAACTTTATCCTTGAGTGGCTTTTGACCCTAGTAAGAACTCCTTAGTATATGAAAATAATGTATTTATTCAAACGATTATGATGCAACTCTCCCAATAACTACAATACACACATTAACCATTATCCTCGAGTGACCTCCGGACCTTATGTGGTGAGCCTTTTCTCAATTTTTACAAGTACTTTGTTCGGCATGCCACAGTACAGTGTTGACAATTCTACGAAAATTATAACTGTATCATTCATGGCTGGCTGGAAGAGTGCATGCTGTACTGGTGGATCAAAGATTTTCCCTCGAAATTACGTGAAGAAGAATTTAATAGGAAGATTTTAGAGTTCGACAAGAGACACTTTCAGAAAATCGGAGGTTAGAGCGACCGACATTTTATGGAAAACCCCGTGGACGATAGTATTAGTAATCGGAATAGTAAATTACACACATTTAGCTTCAAAATTTAGCAACACAAGGATGTTTTTTTATACCAAACAAAATGGCATCATAAATTATTGCTTCGGTTTTTTGGGGTTTTTTTTTTTAAGTGAGTTGTGTAAATTTCGGTTTATATGAAAACCAACGTAAACGTTGAGTCTATCCGATTATCCACATGCATTAGCATTACTGATGAATGTAATCAATAACATCAAATATTTAGTAAGACTTTACTCACTGATTGACTTTGAAGAGCATCTAAAATAGTAATTACTGGTCGACTCTGCTGCAGGAGTCTGGAACAACACCGATCGTTTACTTTAATTTCAAGAATTGAGTGAGGAATAGTCATTAAATTCCTAATGTATGTCACACGCCTTAGGAATTTAGAGATGTAATCATAAACTAGTCAAGTTGAATAGCGCAGAACTAATCTTCCCTTGCCGATGGCCATCATCTTTTATGAAGTAAATTGAAGCCTTCTAGGTGATGAGAGCACGACTTTTCGTGGCTGGCCATGGTGATTCGTGATTCCGGTGTTGCATATTATCTAAATTAAATCTTAAGACATATATTTACACTTTTCGGTTATTCCCCTATCCATAAATCCTTCCGGACAAAAGCAAACAAAAAGAAAAGTATAAATATACATCAGTTTAACCCAGTAAAGAAGCAAACGTGTACAAACGTAGGCTAACACTGTAAATAGTGAAAAAAATAGTAATAAGAAATATGACTTTAATAAGAGACAAACCTCCAAATAGCAAGTCCCAAAATTTTAACCTTGTCGATATTTCAGATTACAGGTAATTGTTATTTGATAGAAACGCTGTATTTCGTGTGTTTATTAAGCATTGCGTACTGATGAGGAACAAACACTTCTAGCAAGTCAATGGCTTGATAGGTTTTATTTTGTATGAGCAGATTTTAATTAGATGTCGCGTTTTGAGTGGATTAAAAATAATAGAATGTTGTTAGTTGCAATAAAAATAAGGTATTGAATCAATATGTTTAAATAGATAAAATGTAAAGCGATCACTTAACACCGAAATTTAAAAGAAATGTCGTTTGTCAGTTGAGTGGGCACAACAGGACAAGGGCACCCAAAAGTCTGGCAAACACCAACATCAGCAGGCAAGTTTTTAGACTCTGTATTCTGAATTTTGACACGATCATCAATTTTCTTTAGAAAGATTAAAAAAAACTTTATCGAATGGTATCTTGCAATATGTGTATGGCGAAAGGAAATCTCCGGAAAACAGCTACAAATAAAGAACAGATTGATATTTCACTAAGTAAACAGCGTCATAAATCGCAACAGTGGCAAAATATATCACATAAACGGCGACTTGTTTGGTCACCCATCATATTCTCTGTACCAGGCCCTCAGCGACCACTGACTGTTTGCAGACGTAAAAGTAATGCCCCAGTGAAAAATATATGGCTCTATTGAAATAATTATAAGACTGATATCCCGAAAGGGGTATGTTTGAAGTAGTTGAGTTGGTCTTGCTACATTATTAGTAATAATCCGATAAGTTGTTTTTACCGAAGGAGTGTTCGTATTCGAAGCTGGTAATATCCTTAGCGTGTGAGGTTCTACCAATCGACATGTATGCCTTAATTAGCCAAACATAGTTCCGTAAAGAGAAAGAACCCGGATATACAGTTTCCTAACAGGAGATACTGAGACGTATTTTGAAGCCCAAGAAAAATCGGTCTTGTAAAAACCATCTAATTATCAGAGAATCGTCGGAATAAGTCTCCTTCCTTGACGATACAATACGTGGATATATACGTCCAATTTTTCTCTAATGTTATCTTATTACGAAGTCGCTTTACTTGGTGAATTATGAGCGAAACAGCCCTTTGTATTAGATTAAATTTTAGAAGATGACAGTTGGGCTACATTATATATGTGTACTTCTTGATTTCACGTACATTTAATTAATTGAAAATAGCGTTCGTTATCTGTGCAGTCGCCCGCAATACTTCTGTTTCATTCAACATTTCCCGTTAATGATCTTTGCTATAAAGAGTATAACTACTTTCTCCAGTCCATTGATAGCGCGTGGCTCTGATGCTTCAATCGACCACACCCCAACTAATCCTCTTCACCTATCTTTTATTCTTCAATTAAATAGATGACATTCATCGCGCATTGTTTCGACTCCGACATTATTCTTGTCTCACTCTCGCGTCTTCTTGAGCGAACATTACCATCCGGAATTACCGGCAGGGGAAATTAAGAGTAATCGCAGCCATTATTCAAGTTGGGAAAATGTAAAAATGAAGAAATCGAACAAGCGGCTCATTCAGACGAAGTGAAGATAGAGATAGACGAGGGGCAATAACAAAAAAATATGCACACTTAAAAAGCAGATGTTCAGTGAGCAATAATATCTAATTGCTGTTTTTCACATGATAAATATTTTATTTATAGCTTACGTCTATGAAATGTCCAAGTGAACAATGTATAGATGTAGTACGCTAGACTCGTTCACTCAAATCACTCAAACCCCACGGATACTAGAGAGCCAAAATAGCATAACGGTTAGTATCGTCGAATTTTGTCAAGTCGGTCAAGTTTCGATCTTTGTTTTAGTTAGTTGCGTCTTATCGTTTAGCCACACTGTAGAGATGTGATACGAGTAAGTTGTATCTGGATTATATTCCTTGTGTACTGCCCGTTAAGCATATGTAAAAGTAATGCCTCTTTTTTCACGCATATTTTTTTAATCGTAAAATCATGTTTTATTGTATATAGCCTGGTGATAAAAGAAAATGCTTATTTAATCTGGTTGATATCTAATAATCTCGAAATCTCTCTCTGACACAAACACACACACACACACATATATATATATAAACGTCCACGGGAATTACTTTAAAATGCTATTTAGCGAATATTTATAGAAATAAAAATTGGAATTGTTTAAAATATAAAAACATTTCTAATAACCTTATTGAAATGGGGTACTAGTACACTTATTCATCCATGCTGAAAATAATAATGTTATCATTTCTAAAGGCATTCTTAACATGGGAGGGGAGGGTGTTTTTTACCTAGTATGTTCTTAACCTTACAATGTAATAAGAAGATATCAAAACTTTACTTAAACTTGAAAATACTATTAAGAAAATAGCGCGGATCAGTATGTGCACTAGCACCTTAAAAGGTTTATTAGAGAAATATATCAAGCAAAGTTCATTTCGATGTTTAAATAGTAGATCACTAGACGTAGATTTTTTTCTCACGTTAGTTTTATTCAGTCTTTTTACACAAAGCCTCGCCATATTGTGACAAACTGGTTTAGTTATTCAAGTGGAGAAAACTCTTTTATATTAATTAAAAAACTATTTAGAAAATAACAAATCGCCCTACTTTAAATAATCAAATTAGACTTCATAATTACAAGGCGTGAAACTTATTAAATTACTAAGTGTATTTTACAAATAATACATTTACTAATTAATTACCTTTCTAGAGACTTGATTAAATTATAATGTACGGTCATATAATAGTGATGTTAATAAAACGTTTAAAAATTGATTAATCTTTCCATATGACTTATTTCGAACAATTTATCTGTAAGAATATATAATTTGTTTGTTTTCCTTGCGGAATATAAACAATTAATTACATCACATGAACAAAGTTAATACAATAGTAATAACCCTTTCAATGATTGGGCAACTCTTTGTTACTGTAACTCGTCTTTGCTGGTTATGTTCATGCCTTGTCTATGTTCTCATTGAGTTCAGATGTCTTTTATCATTAGTATGTTTCATATAAACCTTGTTTATTTACATTTTGCGCAAAACAATCATTAACAGCCAATAATTCTAAAGTTCAATCCTGGAAATCTTTAACTTTGTCAGATTATCATTGTAATGCGGAGACACCGTTCGATAGCTAGTTAGTATGCAAAAAGTGAAATAATACTTGGAACAGGACGAGCAAAATTAATTCTTCAGAGCACTGTTCCGCTTTTTCCCCCTTACGAATAATCAGCAATGAGTGTTCTTTATTGCGAGTTTGGTCAATATCTATTACATGATGTTTAATTCAGGAAATTATGTAATAAGTGAAAGCTTCCGTGAGGAAATGGGATTCAAGGAATCTTATTTAGATTGTAATAATAATAATAGCTAACAAAAGCTGAAGTGTCTTCAATGAGACGCTGTGCGCATGTTTCCTAGCACTGTTTACGGGAATGAAAATATGGGGATGATTTATTGATCTCTAATAGATATTCTCAAAACTTTACCACTTGCTTTATTTGTGCAATCTTTTCTTATATATAAAATCTGTAAACCTCCCGAATTAGGTTAGCAGTTGACCCTGACCCTGTTGAAGCTGCAATGGCCGATGATCGTCTTCTCTGAAGGGGGGGGACTTAACAGGATTCTCAACCTCGCATGCTTCGTATCGATTTCCGCTGAAAATCAGTTGGCTTCTCATGCAAGCCGAAAAGAAAACAAAATGAGGGGATTATAGTCTACTAAAAAAAGTTAATTCACGAAAATTACAGGTGTTTACGTATGTTCATTTGTTCAGTTCGATTACACCAGAAAACAGATTTTATTCGTTCTCCACGATGGCCGCATGATGGAGAGAGGGGAGCTGGCATTTCTTTGGAGCGTGTGTTTCTCGAGATTCTGCTTCGATCTGGTAATTTCGGCTCGGGCATTTGCTTATATTGGAAGGTGACGGGTTAGGTAAGCTGTTTCTCAGACCAATCAGAACTTAACACGTCCCTTGGGTAATTCCCGAATGTTTTGCGTATATACACCTCTGCAAGGCTTGTGAATCTGGGATCAGAACTTTAATTTATTCACACGCTCAAAAGGTTAACACTTTGACCCCTCGCACTCAGAAAGCCAGACATCCTAAGCACGGGCTCGTCACGCCAAACGAATGTATCATTTCATTCTACGTTAATCTGATATCTCTTATCACTTTGCCCAAACAATCAAATATTTCTGTTTTTAAAAAACAAATAAATCTATCCCTTTTTATAGGTTACTTGCCGCTATCCGGGATCCAATTAACGCTTAAGACAATCTCAGCAACATTATCCGGCCTTACTCAGTATTTTAAGGGGCCTTAATCTCCCCAATGGGGAGCAATACCGCTCATTGGGCGGTCACGCCATATATCAACCACGGTGGTTTTGAATTATCTTAATATGTGGCCATAAGCCAAGATATATATTCTAAAAATACAAAATCAGGCTTAATTTTCATCAGTAAATATGAATATCTTGTAGCGGTGACAATCAAAAGTCGATACTACCGTGAAATACTGCCTGTAGGCTGTGAGTTAGTGCTTCTGTTCCGAATAGCATGCCTGAAGTAAAGAAGCGAGTATTATATAACATTACAATATATATTCCCCTTCACGCCTCGTAACGCTTCTAAGCACGACAAAATATAATTATATTTCCTAATTATATTCTCTCGTTAACCAGAAGTGTAAATGAAAATAAAGGCACCAGTGAATCTCGCAAAAACTGTTGCAATATAGCTAATATCATGAGAACATTCGTTCCATCAAATACACTGAAGATCGATGATAACACAAAAACTATTAATGACCATATTTATTTTGCTTTTTATTGATGAGTTACAACCGGGCTTGAGGAAGATTCAAGTATAAGAGTTAAAGAACTGTCTGTAGAAACATTGTCGCTGTCAATAATTAAAAATTTGTAGTGAGCAATATTATTTACAGATGCTATTATTCAGGAACACAGTTCAGCAAGTATGTATTTACGTTAGATTTTAAGGTGACCATGTGGTAGTCGGCCTGGATTATGATATTGGATTCATTGACTCGTTGTCTGTTATTTATTTAAGAGAGAAATAAAGTGTTTTAAGTTAGCAATTTGTGTGATTGTTTCAGATGCAGTATACCAGTGACTGTAGCTCATTTGAGTACATACAATAGGTAGAAGAATACGATCGAGGGAGACTTTGTGAGAGGGTAAATGCCAAAAATGCTGATTCCTGACCAGATTATGATTGTGTCATAGAAATAAAAGGCATTTGAACGGGCGCCTCCCTAGATATGGCATCTGATAATCGATCTGGCGCTTACTGAAATTACAGATTGCGTCATAAGTGAGGCAATTTCGAGAGCGGTAGAAGGATCCGATATTTTTACCATCAGCAGGTTTGAAATACGTTTTATATTTTACGTTTGTATTGATAGTCCAATGCTTTCTACCATATTTGAGATGGCAATAATCTTCGGTTGTGCATGAAAATGTGTTGGTGGATTTAATTCATAACCGTAATCTCTATGCGGTGCATGATCACTCGGTGTTCTTGAATTTATTGAAATCAGTCCAGTCAAGACATGAAGTGTTACATAGTGTTCTCATTGAAGTTATCACTAGGGTTATCATAGAGGGGCACCAAATTGATGTTTGGTGTATAATATAAAAGGATTCCGTGTGCGTATGATCGTCTAGTTTCATATGCGGTTGTGTGTGTTCATATCTAATTGTGCATATGCTTTTGTGTGTGTTACATGCATTTTCTTCGACATACCTTACTTCATGTGTCGTCGATGTGATCCATCTGGAATTCATCTTCTCTTGAGCGGGAGACTGGTACCTGTTAGACGAAGATTTATCACTCCAAGACGATGAATGGGTTTTATAGTTTTTTATTTACCTCTCAGATGTCGACACAGAATATGGAAGTAAATCTTGCTTGCTTTGACCACGTCAGCGTCCCCCACTTCCAGTGGAGGGGAGGGAACAGCTATTAAGCCGTCCGTCTTGTTCAAAGCCCAAATCCAGTCTCTCAGAGCTAGCCAACCTGACCACGTCACTCATACGTAATCTGGTCAGCTGATCCTCGGTTCTGGTAAACGTGTCTACACTCGAGGTTTACTCACCTCTCTCTCTCTCTCTCTCTCTCTCTCTCTCTCAATCCATTGTGTAACAGAAGCCACTTGATGTAAAACCAAACCAACGATAAATATTATAAATATATCCAGCCGATAAGAAAAACATTTCACCTTTTATCAGAAATATCGCTCATGGAATACTAGGACCTAACAAAATGAGGGAAGCTAGTAATGAGTGTTAAAAGAAAACACATGGTCTACTTCGATCATTGAATCGATCACGTTTTTGCGACCGGATTGGCTTGGCTGTCAGATTGAACGTTTATAAATATTTTGTAATGATGAAAGAACGAAGAACTGGTTATGCGGTGTGTAACTCAAGTGGTGATTCTTCATGTTTTGTCCGTTGCTGGGAGATTTATTACAACTAATTAAACACAGCGCAAGGTTTTTTATACAAGCAAGCATGAAAAGAGTAACAAATAAGACCATTGTGTCTAAGTTTAAGAGACCACACAATCTTAGTTTCAGTTCCATGTTGTATGAGCGGGTGCATTTGCTACTAGTCTCCCGCTCCTGGACAGGGTTCAAAAGGGTCGTCAACTGTGCTCTAAACTGAACTGTGATCTAAACTTCAGCGCCTGTTCCATCGACGAAATGTTGCATCCCTCTGCCTGTTTTACAAGTATTTTAATGGTGGATGTTTTCACAAACTACAATGCTTTGTACCCCCTCCATGAATATACCCCTGACAAACCAGATAAGCAGCGAAGTCCCAACCCTACACAGTAGAAAACCTTAGATGTAAGAAAGCCTTCTCCTCTAATAGCTTCTTCCTCAGAACTGCTAGACTTTAAAATTCTTTTCCGGATTCTTTTCCGGGTTACTGGAAGGCAGAAGTTAAAGTGTAATGGGACCAGACCTCCTGCTGCTAAACTCCCTACATAGTACCCTTGCAACTTAGGTCCCTGATAGTAGCCCCCACATCAAAGTGGCAATATGTCTTGTCTGGGGTGAAAATGTAATTTTAACAAAATGTGTGTGTATGTGTGCCATGAATCATTTATTTGAATATTGACCTTTCCTCGTCCTATCAAAACAACTTAATACATAGAAATACGTATTGTCTGTAGTTTTTCGACATGCGATAGTTGACCGTTTTTATCGTTTAGGAGAGCTCAGATAAATCGTAATTCTACTAAAACGTTGAAATGTTTATTTTAGCCCTTGCTTACTGTTACCAGAGACTCGTTTGAAAAAGGCAATATTTCTGTCTGTTTTGTATGAATAAATAAGATAAACGAAGATGTACGAAATAGAAATCTGTGTTATTGCTTTCGCACAGCAATATTTTATCCCGGTTATCTAAATGATTATTATTGAGTGACTTCCTCATCTTAGATTTACGATCGTGGAGATTTTTTTTCCCTTTTGTTTTTTTATTTATGTCATCAGATTCGGCGTATGGCAGATCTATTTTTCTCTCGGTTGTTATTCAAAAGATTCTCAGAAAAAAAAACTGCCACACGTGTATACTGAGACATAAAAGTTTAAGGTTTGTTAGCTACTTTGACTCGTACACCTATTCCGTCTCTTTCCACTTTATCTTTTGATATTTCATTCCTCTAACACTTCACCTCTTAATTTCTATCACTCTATTCCTCTATAACCAACTCTGATTGAAACTTTCTCACTTTTCAATCTCATTAACTGACCATAACTTCCTCCATCGCTCTCCTACACTCCCATATTTCTCACTCTCTCTCTCACTCTCTCTTCCGTCTCTCACTCTCTCTTCCGTCTCTCTCTCTTCCGTCTCTCTCTCTTCCGTCTCTCTCTCTTCCGTCTCTCTCTCTTCCGTCTCTCTCTCTTCCGTCTCTCTCTCTCTTCCGTCTCTCTCTCTCTTCCGTCTCTCTCTCTCTTCCGTCTCTCTCTCTCTTCCGTCTCTCTCTCTCTTCCGTCTCTCTCTCTTCCGTCTCTCTCTCTTCCGTCTCTCTCTCTCTTCCGTCTCTCTCTCTCTCTTCCGTCTCTCTCTCTTCCGTCTCTCTCTCTCTCTTCCGTCTCTCTCTCTCTTCCGTCTCTCTCTCTCTTCCGTCTCTCTCTCTCTTCCGTCTCTCTCTCTCTTCCGTCTCTCTCTCTCTTCCGTCTCTCTCTCTCTTCCGTCTCTCTCTCTCTTCCGTCTCTCTCTCTCTTCCGTCTCTCTCTCTTCCGTCTCTCTCTCTCTTCCGTCTCTCTCTCTCTTCCGTCTCTCTCTCTCTATTCCGTCTCTCTCTCTCTTCCGTCTCTCTCTCTCTTCCGTCTCTCTCTCTTCCGTCTCTCTCTCTTCCGTCTCTCTCTCTTCCGTCTCTCTCTCTTCCGTCTCTCTCTCTTCCGTCTCTCTCTCTTCCGTCTCTCTCTCTCTCTTCCGTCTCTCTCTCTCTCTTCCGTCTCTCTCTCTCTTCCGTCTCTCTCTCTTTTCCGTCTCTCTCTTTTCCGTCTCTCTCTTTTCCGTCTCTCTCTTTTCCGTCTCTCTCTCTTCCGTCTCTCTCTCTCTTCCGTCTCTCTCTCTCTTCCGTCTCTCTCTCTCTTCCGTCTCTCTCTCTCTTCCGTCTCTCTCTCTCTTCCGTCTCTCTCTCTCTTCCGTCTCTCTCTCTCTTCCGTCTCTCTCTCTCTTCCGTCTCTCTCTCTCTTCCGTCCCTCTCTCTCTCTTCCGTCTCTCTCTCTTCCGTCCCTCTCTCTCTCTTCCGTCCCTCTCTCTCTCTTCCGTCCCTCTCTCTCTCTTCCGTCCCTCTCTCTCTCTCTTCCGTCCCTCTCTCTCTCTCTTCCGTCCCTCTCTCTCTCTCTTCCGTCCCTCTCTCTCTCTCTTCCGTCCCTCTCTCTCTCTCTTCCGTCCCTCTCTCTCTCTCTTCCGTCCCTCTCTCTCTCTCTCTCTTCCGTCCCTCTCTCTCTCTCTTCCGTCTCTCTCTCTCTCTCTCTTCCGTCCCTCTCTCTCTCTCTCTTCCGTCCCTCTCTCTCTCTCTCTCTTCCGTCCCTCTCTCTCTCTCTCTTCCGTCCCTCTCTCTCTCTCTCTTCCGTCCCTCTCTCTCTCTCTCTTCCGTCCCTCTCTCTCTCTCTCTTCCGTCCCTCTCTCTCTCTCTCTTCCGTCCCTCTCTCTCTCTCTCTCTTCCGTCCCTCTCTCTCTCTCTCTTCCGTCCCTCTCTCTCTCTCTCTTCCGTCCCTCTCTCTCTCTCTCTTCCGTCCATCTCTCTCTCTCTCTTCCGTCCCTCTCTCTCTCTCTCTTCCGTCCCTCTCTCTCTCTCTCTTCCGTCCCTCTCTCTCTCTCTCTTCCGTCCCTCTCTCTCTCTCTCTTCCGTCCCTCTCTCTCTCTCTCTTCCGTCCCTCTCTCTCTCTCTCTTCCGTCCCTCTCTCTCTCTCTCTTCCGTCCCTCTCTCTCTCTCTCTTCCGTCCCTCTCTCTCTCTCTCTCTCTTCCGTCCCTCTCTCTCTCTCTCTCTCTTCCGTCCCTCTCTCTCTCTCTCTCTCTCTTCCGTCCCTCTCTCTCTCTCTCTCTCTTCCGTCCCTCTCTCTCTCTCTCTCTCTTCCGTCCCTCTCTCTCTCTCTCTCTCTTCCGTCCCTCTCTCTCTCTCTCTCTCTTCCGTCCCTCTCTCTCTCTCTCTCTTCCGTCCCTCTCTCTCTCTTCCGTCCCTCTCTCTCTCTTCCGTCCCTCTCTCTCTCTCTCTCTTCCGTCCCTCTCTCTCTCTCTCTTCCGTCCCTCTCTCTCTCTCTCTTCCGTCCCTCTCTCTCTCTCTCTCTTCCGTCCCTCTCTCTCTCTCTCTCTTCCGTCCCTCTCTCTCTCTCTCTCTTCCGTCCCTCTCTCTCTCTCTCTCTCTCTTCCGTCCCTCTCTCTCTCTCTCTCTCTCTTCCGTCCCTCTCTCTCTCTCTCTCTTCCGTCTCTCTCTCTCTCTCTCTCTTCCGTCCCTCTCTCTCTCTTCCGTCCCTCTCTCTCTCTTCCGTCCCTCTCTCTCTCTTCCGTCCCTCTCTCTCTCTTCCGTCCCTCTCTCTCTCTCTCTCTTCCGTCCCTCTCTCTCTCTTCCGTCCCTCTCTCTCTCTTCCGTCCCTCTCTCTCTCTCTCTCTTCCGTCCCTCTCTCTCTCTTCCGTCCCTCTCTCTCTCTCTCTCTCTTCCGTCCCTCTCTCTCTCTCTCTTCCGTCCCTCTCTCTCTCTCTCTTCCGTCCCTCTCTCTCTCTCTCTCTCTTCCGTCCCTCTCTCTCTCTCTCTCTCTTCCGTCCCTCTCTCTCTCTCTCTCTCTCTTCCGTCCCTCTCTCTCTCTCTCTCTTCCGTCCCTCTCTCTCTCTCTCTCTTCCGTCCCTCTCTCTCTCTCTCTCTCTTCCGTCCCTCTCTCTCTCTCTCTCTCTTCCGTCCCTCTCTCTCTCTCTCTCTCTCTTCCGTCCCTCTCTCTCTCTCTCCCTCTCTCTTCCGTCCCTCTCTCTCTCCCTCTCTCTTCCGTGCCTCTCTCTATCTCTCTTCCGTGCCTCTCTCTCTCTCTCTTCCGTGCCTCTCTCTCTCTCTCTTCCGTCCCTCTCTCTCTCTCTCTCTTCCTCGTTGTTCAGCTGTTTTCCCCGCCCCTCGTTGTTCAGCTCTTTCCCCCATCTCCTTTCCCTCGTTCCCAATGTAGTTCAGCTTTCCCTACGTAGTACAGCTCTTCCGCCTCTATCCTTTTTATCCCCTTCTCATCTTTACCCCCTCCCCGTGTCTTTTTCTCACCATCCTGTCCATATCTTCCCCCCCCCCCATACACCTTCCCTTTTTTTTTTTTTTTACGCTACATCGGATGGTGAAGCCCCAGCTTGCGGGCTTTGGGGTGTGTGAAGCCACCCCTTAATTGTCATTGCTTCAATGCCTACTTTGACCTGGAGTGGTAGTAACTGTTTTGGTCTGAACTATTGGTTAAATAGAAACCGACTTGAAAAATATCGTTATTCAAGTAGCTTTAATTTGTATAATAATTTGCATAAGTTATTCTACTGCTGAGGAAAATCTATAAAGATTTATAAAAACCGATTTATAGAAATGATAATGAAACCATATAAAAAGGTCCACACAGCTTTACAAACCTATGAGGTTCTGTTGGTGGCTGAGCAGTCTATGATCCGTTGACTTTAGAGATCATATAGCTTGCAGCTATTCACTTTGACTCTTATTGGGCTACGCGGGTAATCAGAGGCCTGATTCGAGCAATCGGCTGGTTATGTTTGCCCCTCTTCTCAGATATACAAAATCTGAATCGGGACAATGGCTATAGGATACATCTTGCTGAGGAATGATGTATACCTTTTTCTGTCTGGGGGATATTATCATCAGCAGACTGAGTACAGTGGCTATATAGCCCTGACGTTTAAAGCGAATAGGTTTTCTCCTAGACGCAGTTCCTGATGGGGATCTGAGGTTGATGGGGAGCATAGCCAACGAAACACAAACATTTACATATGGCACTTAACAAATCCCAAACCATTGTAAATACTGTTATGAAATACAGCAAAATACCATATCCAAAATCTGATACGTATAAATACGGATAGCGGAACGGAGGTAATAATTAGTGCTAGGACAACAGCATATTATTTTCATTGTTTTTGCTCTCGAGTGTGTATCCGTTGATATGTTAAGTGATTTTATATAGTGTTGTGGTTCCCGGTTGATTAAAAGTCTGTGTCGGATATATACTCGAGTCAAAACAATGAAAAGGATATGTTGTCATAACCCTAGTAATAACGACTTACTATCTAACATAGTCCTTGATTCGCTGGATGACAAATCAATCACCAAACTCTCACCCTTCATAATAGAAAAAATATCTTACAGAAACGAGGCTTCAAAATCGATCAAAACAACTTCCAACAATACGTTGATAGAAGTTAAAAACAACAAGTATGCAGAAATATTGCTAAGAACAAACACACTAGGAAACGTTAATATAAAAGCGTATCATGAATCTTTCAGTACACTAAAAAGTGTGGGGAAAAAAGCCCAGAACTGGATAATTTTACAATAAATGAATTCAAACAAAACTTAACTTATAATAGAAGTAAAAAAGAATCATTTTAAAGGAAAAACGATCAAGAAACAAACAAAAAAAACTAACACCAACATCCTCACATTTAACTATCCCAGACCTATGAAATCTAGGACCAGATTCACAATACCGAAAGTGGGCATCTATATCACTAATCCACTTAAATGTTACAACTAAAATAAGTTTGGGCACCACAAGAACTTGTGTAAGAATAAAAATATGTAAAAATTGTGGTATGGAGGGATCTGACTATAAGGAAGCTACTTGCCAACAAGTGAAACATGTAAACTGCCAAAGCAAACATTCAGTAGACTCAAGATCTTGTGAAGCATTGAAATAGACAACGAAAATCAAACACCAAGTACATCTTCCCAGAAGCTCGGAAATCCTGAATGTAACAAATGTGCTCTGCTCACAAGAAAACTGACAAATATGAATTTATACGACCACCCAACTTTCCTCACTGCAAAACCCTATCTACAATTAGGAAAAAACGCTCAAGAGCAACAATTAACACTAGCACAGGCTCACAGAATAAAAAAAACAATGCAACATACCCAAATCCCTCCGAAATCGAAACCAACTCGATTTTCACAAAGAAGAATCTTGGCGTACGGAAACTAGAAAACATACCAAGACAAACCATTGTATAAACAGTTATCAGCCAAATCTAAACGTTATGACAAGATACATCCACGGTACTAATCCAGACAAACAAGAAACCAATTCATCTAAAAACTACAAACAAATCTCATTGAGCGGAAGATTCTCAAAAACACAAGAACTTACCCTAGACCATTGGCCAAATTGTAATGGAAAAAAAAACTAAAAACATAATACAAATGAACTGCATGAGTATAAAACCTAATCACGAAATTATAAAATGCATAATGACAAACTACAACCCTGACAGAAAATGCTTGCAAGCAACTCTACTCAAAGAAACAGATATCAGTTTCAAAGGATGCTATACATATATACCCAAAAAAATAAACAAATAAACAGATCAACAATAGATAGCCAATGTATTTGTGGTAACACCATACTCAAAAATCAAAATCAAACTAATTCATTTCACGGCAATAACACTAAGTAAACTATTGACTTAAACTTACTTCCGAAAAACCAATCCCTTTCAGATGTCATAAATTATACACATATAAACAATATCCAGCAGAAAATGCATACTGCTCTCCCTTCATCTGTCGTGTTTCCCGTCTTGGTTCTGTCGTGTATTTTTCTATCACCACGATATATCTTTGTCGTATATATCTTTTTTATCCTTGTAAGTCCATTACGTTGTGACATGTCTCTAAAAAATAAAATCCGGTGCAATTTTTCTCGTGCTACATGCTGAATCTAAAGAAACTTTCACCAAGAAACAAGCCATAATAAAATAAATTATGCCATTTTGCTAGTCTACTTTGGAAGCAGCATTTTCATAATCTTGTTGGAATCCTATGTCTATAATTGCCATTTTAAATCAGATACACGGTTGCCAACTATATTAGCGTGTGTAAATATACGAATATCCGTCTATAATGACATAGTAAATCGTCCCAGTTTATCAATACGCGATATTACATTGTCTGTTAGCACTTCGGAGTAAAACGAAAATAAACAAACATTGAAAGGTCGCAGGTTATAAGTGGATTAATACGTCGTGTAGACCAGAAGGGAATACAACTCGACTGAAGGTTATGTCTTAACGCCCCTTTGGATTTTGTAGTGGCCAATTAGTCTTGTTGACAGACATCAAAGTGTAGTTCAAAGACAAGTCAAACGAGAGCAATTTTCTTAGTTTTGACGAATAATTCTCGCTTGGTTTTAATGTCGAAAAGGAAAATGGAAGATATTTCCTCGATTAGTTTTATGTGACTAAAGTAGAATGTTACCTACGCATAAAGACACGTGCAGATGCAAACACCACTATAAATGGATACTCGCACAAATGAATATGACGGAACAGAAAAATTTAAAGCCCTTACACATTTTATACTATTTGCATCTATCTATTAATCAATATTATATACAGTGACACCCCGGGATACGGTTTTGTTTCGATTACGATAAGGAATATTTCCTGGGCCCTGGTTAAGATATTCGCCCCGCATTGCGGTGTTACTTATGCTATTTGATTACATACCTGATATTATCTAATGTACGGTATTTTGTTATTCTTAATGCCGTATCCCGAGGTTATACTTTATAAATGATTTATTAACATTAGGGTCTCATTAAAAAAAAAAACTATTATTTTAACATTGTGCCTAAGTAGGAGCATAACAAGTATGTGTACTGTTCAAAATAATATTAAAAACGGTATTTTATACAAGATTAAATAGTGTAAAATTTCATTAGAAATCAAAAATCTAGAATTAAGGAAAAGTCTACGGACGTCGATAATGACAGGACTCAAATAAGCTGATCATATATTTATTTTTAAGACAATCGGCTAAAGCAGACACTCTAGGAGCTACTGTTCACCTATAAGTTTGTTTGTATATGTAGTCTATAATGGAATTTAAAATCTCGAAAGGGATATGGTGACAGGCTGTTATTATTCATGATCTCTGCTATTAATCAACGTACATTTTGACAGAAAAACGTATAAAATGATGCAAGGAATCACAACTGCGACGAGTCATTTATACAAACGATACTCTGTCTGCGATGCAGCGCTGCCAGTTAATTTTTCTGGATCAGCCAACTGAGACATTAAACGTATCTCAACTATAGTGCACCCTACTTTGTTAGTAATCCTATTTTTTATGAAACTAAGAAATGTTAGTAACTCCATCCCAATACGTTTTCTATGTTAATACCTAAAAAATGAGTCCAGTATTCTTGGAAAGTAATTAATGCAATGATATTTAATTATATATTTAATAAGTTAGGGAATGTGATTCACTTGAGTAGAGAGGTGATCTTGTAATAGAAAATTTGGCAAAAAATTGAATGTAAAAAAATATAATTCACGCATCCGTAAAAGAAAAGTATCAAGTTATTAAATATTAAATTTAGTTCCTTCAAGAAAAATTTAGCAGCATTCCAGTCATAGAAACTCTGAATCATGAAGAAATTCAGCTGAAGAATATAAGTGTTATTGTTGCATTGATCAGCAATGACCCTCCTCTCGTGTCAAGACTAAAAGCCAGAAAATTTAAGCGATCTAATCTCTACTTATATTATTATATAAAAATTACTTTTTTTGTGCGTGAAAAAGTTTGTTCCAATGGAGTCCGAAACGGATGAGCCGATATTTATGAAATGTAATACAAGTGTACTTTCCGTATCTGGCAGTGTTCTTAGAACGGTGGTGTACTAAAATATAGTTGAGCCATAGCGATAATCTGATTAAATAAAGTACGGGCAATTTTGAACAAAGTTTACACATGATACTACACAAACCGAAAAAAAAACGGATTAAAAATCATTAATAGATTGTTTGATATGACAGGAGCGCGTTGGAAATGATTGCTACTTTTCAGAGTACAATTGAAATTTGATTCTTGCATTTTAAACTTTAAAGTCATATGTACAATGATGTTGTAAAATCAACACTAGGTTCTCTACGGTGCAACTATAGACTACAATGTATTGTGGACTAAGTCCGTGCAGGGAGGCATGTAAAGTTTGCACCGCGGTGTGCCCCCGACTAGAATAGGAAATCAATCGAATTGATTGAAAAATATGGCGATATACCCGACTTAAATGAAAATAAATATATGGGAGTGTGAAATGTTCGTTGAGCCTCATTCAGTTTTGGGGCAACGCCTGCTCTCTAGTCCAGTATTTCATATATGGATTTTTGTACATAATTAGGTAGTTCTTCTCATCCCTGGTCATAAAAATATAATTATGCAAACCTTTGCTCATACCCAGTATATAATATGCTTAAAATATTCAAACAGATACATCAGTTTCTTAGGAATTCAATGTATTATCAATGCTTAATAATAAGAAAACATTTATTTACGCATACACCCGTACGCGCGTGCGCACACACACACATACACATACACACATACACACACACACACACACACACATATATATATAACAGATCAGACTAATATCGTACTTAGATATGTTGCCAGGTGGTATGTTGCTTCTTGCATATTTTAATTTAATTATAGTCGCCGGAAGTCACGCTATTTACCGTTCTTATTAAACAGATTCCACGTCGATTTTGTTCCTCAAGCCCGATTATTCGATATATCAATTTAGTCAATAAAAATCGGCAGTAGTTTTGTAGAGACAGTTCCACAAATGAAGATATATTTGCTCTAAATACAGCTCTAAATGCTATGTAATTATGCGCAATCTTGAAAATATTCACAAATTGGATCGTGCGTAATAATGAAATAAAACTAATAAGAAAACAAAAACCCACCAACAGTGAATTAGTAATTGACTTGGAAAGCAATATGTAAACAAGTTATTTCGAGTATATAAAAAATGTATTCATTTTTAAAATAGAAAACTGGGGCTTTAATATCAATGCCGATATAAAAATAATTCTCCATGTATATTTATTACAAATAGATAAAAAGATATCAATTATGAAAACATTTATTCACTAAGTTAGAAATTAACTGAATACGCTATTTTAATTTGGTTATTTTCAAATGTTTTTAATAAAACATATACACATTCATAAAATTTTATATTAGAGATAGAAGTATACATGATTATTGGGCCTCCAGTACTTATACTATTATATTTTGATTTGATTCGAGAATTCAGTTTTTTGCAACTATTTATGAATTCTCTTGCATGATCATTAAGATCAGTCATTTTACTTAATATAATATTACTATTGATGATATCTTGAAGATAGACTTTCAGATCGCAAATATTAAACCCATTGACTTAGAATGAGTGCTTTGTATGCGATCGGCCTTAGCAAAACATAATTCGATTCACGCTTTGCATATTATCTTACATTATATACGTTGTATGAGTACATATATAAAATGCCAAAATATTTGTTTTCACTCGAAGTTACTGACATACTTGTAAGTGTATTTGTCTTAGTCTCTGGAATGCTTCGCAGAACACGCAAGAATTCTTAAAAGATTACGAGTGAAAAAGAGAGGTGAAATGATATGCAAAGACGGACAAGTTAACCTAGTTCAATCATCAATGAAAAAAATGATTCCACTCGAGATGCATCGTCGAAACGAGAATCGCCACACAAAAGCATCGATTACATTTGCAAGCTCAGCAACAATTGCTTGAGAAAGCAGTTATAGTCTGAATAATATGTTGACATAGTTTCAGTTTCGCCAAGAAAAAAAAAAAAAAAACTACCTGCTTGTCTGAGAGGACGAAGATTCCATTTTTCTAAAAAGCAATCTGTTCAGTGTGCTCACAGAATCTCCTTAACTAAAAGTGTATATATTAATTGAAGCAACGTTCCTTTGTACTCGTTCTGATAATGGAATACTTCCTTATTTCTTATTGGCACTACTGCACTATAACTAACCGGAAGTATTAAGTTGGTGCACAAATAATGTCGTTATTTGACATTCTAGTTCATGTAAAAAACGGCATTATTTTTGCACCAACCTAACATTTTTGTTTTTTTATATTCTGAAGAGTGTTAATCCAGAAAAGACTATCCAAAATTTTCAAACCAACCTTTTCTTACAATTGAAAGCAAGTTCAGTAAATTAGGAAAATATCACTACAGAGAACCTTATTTACCGAAAAATGTTTTGAACTAAGTTTTTAGTTTACTATGTTAAAAATATTTCAAAATATTGATTTAAATTTACAAGGAAAATATAACCTATTTAAAAACAATTATTTTTTTTTACATTGACATATATAACATTAAGTTTAAAATATTATAAAATGGATGGATTGCAGTTTTATATAACGCTCATTAAAATATAATTATGAAATTGTTGCAGCTAAGCTTTTCATACTTTTTCATGAAATTCAAGTCGTATATCTGTGATAAACAATTATAGTTGCGCCTATAAACGTTTATTTTTTTAGGAAGATAGAAATGTATCATAAACTTAGCGTAGTTACATCAATTTCGACGCAATTAATTGATACAGAATCGATAAAATTTGGATTAGTTTTCTTTTCCTTACTAGATCTTTTCCGAAAAAAAATGTCGGTTAATTAATGCCCGCTAGATAGAATTCTGGTTATATATGTATGGACTGCACGAAAATGACTAAGCTATTTAATGGCTTCGCATATATTTTAATTTATCTAAAATCTAAAGACAGAAAGTGCGTAATAAGAATGCGCTTGTTATATTTCACTAATAAAGTTTTAAACTGTAATAACCGAACAGACTGCAGTTTCAAAACGAGACCTCTGACATGGCGAATGACTCAAATATTATCTGGTTAAGGAATCGCTTAAGATTCAAGCACTTTAATCCTCCTAAAATAGTATGCTATAGATCTCTAATTTATCAACACATAATCCAAAATATATTTTCATCAATAGAATACGGTTGTGATTCTGAGAAGTTCATGTACCTCGAAAACTGAACTTCTTGATCAAAGCAAAAAACACATACATCCTGCTGTGTTGTTCCAGGGACGGTTATCCGCTTTTTTACCAAAAGGGTGCATTTCTGAAGAATATAGAATTCACATGTGATCTACAGCCGCATGCACACCCCAATCAAAAGAGATCTTATACAGCGTCCAATATTTGCAAGTGTTTTGTATTGAAAAGACACAAGGCTAGTTTTGTATCTGTACAATGATTTAATGCGCCGATATTTTTACTTTTTGTATGTTTGTATATTATTTAGTGCATAAAAATATGCAGTAACGGTTTGACAGATATAGATCGTAGTAACATGATTAATGTACACGTAGCTCATTTTTAATTCAGCTTACAAGAAGCGATGAAGCAACGCAGTTATGCCTGATATAAATTTAAAATGGAAATAAACAAAATTCTCGATTAATCGTCTGTGTAGTGGATTTTATTCAACGGACTGTTTTTTTAACGCGAGGAATATTCTTCAGCTTCCAGTTAAAAATATTCAGTATAAAAATATAGCTTGTTTTCTCACCTTCTTGTAGTTATTCTATTAGTAAATTAATATTCATCAGGAGAGAATATAAACTGTTTCGGGGCCAACCACCGAGCAGCCTTTCATGTGTACTGTCCTGTATTATATCTATCGAATGGTATGACATTATGGGAAAGAGAAAAGAAAAAAACCTATGAGCACACTCTTAGTAAATTCCGTGGGAGATTTCAAGTAGAAAAACCGGATCTATTTATCTACGTTCATCGGCACATGAATAATAAAGGAACAGAACATAAATCAGGTGATCATCCCGAAGAATTCTCCTGAAAATGGGACAAGACTGTGATATTTTTCTAATGCTACATGTTTTTATTTTTCTGTTTCCCACATATTCAGTCAAAAGAAGTATCGCAAAAACAAACACATTTATAATCTACATAAAACGCGATACATTGCAGCAGTCCTGCGAGATAGCCTAGTGATAACGGTTTACGCTTATTACTATAAGGTTCCGATTTCGAATCTTGCTAGATTCAACCACTCTGATGAGTCGTAGACAACGAAACTCGTGTCAATGGATATTTTAAAAATAATTATATATACATATGTTTCTCCTAACAAGTGGCTCAGTCGCGCCCTTTTCGAACGTATGTATACCTAAGTGTTGGCAAGATGTACGCACAAAGCAATTCGAAATAGTATAGAAACATAACATATGTATATGTTATTTGTTATAGACAAGTTAAAATAGACAATATCTATTGTTCTAATTTACCTGCTGATGGCAACTAAGACACGGTTTTTAAAATGAAATATCAATGCCACCTGTTGCAATAGAATGCTACGTTGGCGAAGTTATCAGTTATTTTTGTGTTTGCTATTTATTGTAACATTTTTGTGATTTTCCTTCTCTTTGTGATTACTAATTGGATATTCATTATACGCTTTATGAAAGGTAATGGCGATAGTTCGAACACCAAACACTATCTTCCATCTGTGTTTATTAGCTCCTAAAACTTAGTTTTATACTGAACTATGCCATATTTTCAAATTGTTCAGAATTACATTACGGGATCTCTTGGAATTCGATACCTTTGTTTTCGTAAAATCAGAACGTAAAAACCTTCAGATGCAGATCGAAAAAAAAACAAAAAAAAAACGAAGCGATTAAGTTATTTTTTTAGTTTTTACATTTGGATATTAGTATGCTTAATATTATTTTTCACGTTTACAACATTTAGCCCGTTATACGTTTGCCTTTTTTTATCTTGTGCATAACATTAACGTGAATGTTATAGAGAGAACCCTATATAAGGGATTTGAAATCTGCACTCTTTCCTTTCTTTTACCAGTATTCAGAACGTGTTATTACTTCCGCCCGTCACACCAATAATTTCCTGTGTAAGGTTAAATCTTTAGTCCAAACTTCCAACTTCCAAACTTCTGTGTATGTAACGCATCTTCTCTCAACTCCCAACGAACTTCTGCTAATTCAACTTATTTCTTCGAAATCCAACTTCAAAATGAACGTCTCTCTAGAAAATCTACCCTCTTTTATTTCCAACCAGGAGCATCTCATTTGCATATCGGGTGGTCACATTTCAGACATATAAACAGATAAGGCAGCCATTTTTGTTTCTTTCTTCTTCATTCATTTCATTACACGACCGACCCGTTGAATTATGCACACGTGCTAATTAAGTAAGTCGCACGTTTCCCTACACTCCCCTCTGATCTCATGATCACACACAGGGCAGGGGGGCAGTCGTCTTTGTCGGGTACTTTTCGAAGAATCGGGGGAACTACATCCTCATTGCAATGTTCCTCATTACCACCAGTCTGTTCCATTATCTCCTCTTGTGGTTCCCTATGCGGTGTTTCACAATCAGGGCAAGGGGGCAGTATCCGTCTTTGTCGGGTACTCCTTTGAATAATCGGGGGCATCACTTCCTCGGTCTCATCTTCCTCAGTATGCTTCATCATTCCCTCTCGTGGTGCTATAGGCGGTGTTTCACAATCACGGCAGGTGGGCGGTATTCGTCTTTCTCGGGTACTTTGATTAGGAACTGGTGGTATTACTACCTCATGTCCATCGTTCTCATCACTATTGCCACTAGTATGTTCCATCATTCCCTCATCTAGTTCTGTAGGTAGTGTTTCTATGCTCACCTGTAGGGGCAGTAGGCGATCAGGATCATCCCTGAACTGTATGTGATCTTTCTCATTATCCTCAGAATCAGAAGATGTATAACAGGGGTGGATATCTTTTACATGACGTGGTACACCATTAATCAACATGGTCTGAGGACTCATGATTTTGTCTATTTTTCCTCTGCAAAATTTTACAGTGCACCCAGCATTTCGGGGGTTTACCCATACACGGTCTCCCACTTGATATGGTGTATTGACAACGCTAACCAATGATGGTGTGACATCAATTCCTTTTATGCGCTGTTCATAGCGGTAAATCCCATTAGCTGGTGCAGTTTCTGGTGTTGCATCGTTCTTTGGTGTCACATTATACCAGTACGTAGCTTCTGGAATAGAACACTGTGTCATGGCCGCAATTCTTTAAATGGTGCGGTGGCACCGTTCCGGTATACCGTTACCTTCTGGAAAATATGCACATCGGTAACGCATTCTAATCCCCCATTCCTGCGTAAATTTCTGAAATTCTTGACATCGAAATGTAGTGGCGTTATCAGTCAGAATTTCCAACGGGGCACCATGTTCAAAAAAGACAGTTCTCAACTGTCGTATAATGCTAGATGAATCCTGACGTGTCAACAGGCACCATATCGTGAAACGTGTCTGACCACAATCTGTCAAGGTCAAAAAATGCCTGCCCTCATAATACGTTACATCCATTCCTACTCGATACCAGTTGTCCTCCACCTGAAGCTTCCCTCTTTGCCATTGGGACGGTGCCGGATCAATTCGCTGACATTCTTCACACGAGCGTATAGCTGCCTTAATTGATGCTCTGGTAGTTGAAGGACAAACTCTTTGGACAAAATATGTTGTCCTCCGAATTCCGGGATGTCCACTGCTGATGTATTGTACGGATCTGGTCAGGTGTTAATTGATCTGTTACGGCCGCGCATGTATGTTGTGGAGGATCAGATCACTGCCTCATTACATCAATCCACCTCTTCGGTACTCTAGTCAAGCTATCAGCACAAATCTGCATCGACGAAACTAAGGTAATGTCACTGCAAGCTGTATTCGTAAACTGTACGCTTTATTATTGCCAATCTCCTTCGTACTAACATCTAACTTGCAGCTCTAGTTTTAACTCGAGCCTATCCAGTCCAGGTGTCGGTCAACCAGTGATAAACACACGAGTCAGTGTGGAGATGCACACTTAGCCTGCCATTGCAATGCAAGATTAAACCCTTTTAACGTGGCATCAAGTTCTGCTAAATTGATATGCTGGGCATCATTTTTCGGACGACGCCAGTACGCATCTTCCATAACAGCACCCAACTGTTCCAACACGACACCTGTAGCCAGTGAACTTGCGTCAACCCATGCTTTCAGTTCGTTTCCTGATACTTGCCACTCACCCTGGCCAGGGTCGTTTCTATGTACTCTGGACAACATTTCAGCCATCATTTGCTGGAGAGAATTATCATCCACCATGTCGTCCCATCCTTTGGTTACTGCAGTTACTCGTCTTTTTAATACTCCTGTTGCCGATCGGAGCCATCCACAGACAGGTAGATGTCCTACTAATTTATCGCAAAGAGAAAACACAATGCGTCTTGTCAATACAATGGGTAACTCTGGAATTGCGCTCTCTCGCTTCCATCGCAAAGTATTGCCCTTCTCATAGACCTCTAGGCCTAACACGGGCACCCCGTCCTTTAGCCGCTTAGGGTTTTTGCCTATTAACCCAAACGATTCCAGTTTGGCTCGAACCACATCTGCAGACATTATATCCTCATTAACGTAGATGTCGTCAATGTAAGCTGAAGCAACATTTGCTGCGGTCTCATCCTGTATCAAAACAGTTTTAATAATAGTTGTCATTATTAAGGGTGCTATGTTTAGGCCAAAACCTAAACGTGTCAAACAATATCGTTTTCTCTTGATTAGCACTGTCTGAAATGGGCATAACGGCTCATGGACACGTATCTGCAGGTAGGCTCTCTTCCAGCAGTGCTACATTACTCCCTTTCTGACGCCACTCTCTTAGTTTAGTAGTGCACACACCTGCGTTTCCAGTGAAAGCATCAACATGTTGATTCAATTCTCGGTAATCCACTACGCGCCGAATTTTGTCTTTAGTGGGTTGTTCAACAGCCATGAGCGGAATTAATCCTTTGGGTGGTCCCAGACGTTCCTGTGGGTACGGTATTAACCATCCGTTATCAATCCACATCTGAAGTTCTTCTTCATATGCGGCCTTATTCCTTGTGGAAACTGCATACTCTGAAATGGTCTTGCACAGCCGATCTGGTGCCTGGCTCATAGTCTATTTCCACTTTGCAGTCCACGCCCTTTCGTTGTCGTTAAACGTAGCGCAGAAGTCCTTTTCTTCAATAGACATGATTGCACAGACTTCTTTTCCTTCTCCAAGCATTACACCCCCAGTCGCTGTGATTATGACGCCTCCTGGTGCTTGTATTGCATCAATTCCAATCAACATGTCATAGCCAAGGGTTTTTTTCTTGCATCACCAGATCATCAACTTTGGCTGTGTCACCCGTCTCAGTACAGATCGTGGCTGTCCCTTCACCACAACATGTTTGGGATAAACAATTGATCGTCATAATACCGACTGGTTGCTCCCGCCACATCTGACAGTAATGTGCCCTAACTATAGACCGGGAACACCCCGTGTCTGTGAGTGCTGAACACGGCACATCGTCAATTTTTACGCCAATGACCGGTAATCCTGTGTATATTGGTTGGCAAGGGGCAAGGGTGGCGATAGTACCTTGCCCTCAACGTCGTTTTCGAACAGTTGCGAGATACGTGCCCATACTTCTTTCAGCGATAGCATTGTACCGTTCTCTGCGCTCGTGGATATACACACCTATCACTCCGGCAATCCTTAGACAAAATGCTTGGCCTCCCCACATTTATAGCACACCAGGCCTACACGCCTTTTACTACATGGGAGAGAATCTACATTGCTTCCATGCGGTTCGACTGTTGCATGTTGAATACTAGTTGCTACTGCAATTGGCTCATGTTCTTTACAGATGTTTCGAGCTCGGGCTAATAACTCGTCTGTTTTCAATTCATCAATTCGTGACGATGCCCGCAACAGTTTGCTGACCTCCTCAGGTAAGCCTACTTAAAAGGCACATCTTAATATTTATCGTTAACCCCACCAAATGGTACCGACAACTTTCGTAGGTCGGCTAGGTACACATCAACTGTTTCCTTGGGGTCAAGTCGCCGGCTCGTGAACTGTTGCCATGCACCAAACGGATCTGTACCAAACGCTGTATACATGCTGTGTTTGATTGTATCCCAGTCTGGTTCATCCCCAATTGCTGGTAGACTGCATAGGCCCCTCCGGTTAACCTCAAAGGAATGACTGTGGCTGGTTCTTTAATTCTGCACAGTGTACAGATCTTCTCAGCCTTTTCCACCCATTCGACGACAGACGGTCCAGTGGTAGATCCATCAAACTCGGGTATCAAGCGAAAGTCGAATCTGTCAATTTTCTGCCTTTCGAGTCACCGCACACCGAGAGCCAAAATAGCTTATAATTCAATAACTTAAGTGTTATTTGTTCCGTCCGTCACACCAATAATTTCCTGGGTAAGGTTAACACTTTCGTCCAAACTTCCAACTTCCAAGTCAATTGTAATTTTAAGGTGTACCCGATCTGCAAGAAATTGCAATCTGTTAAGAAAAAAACTACAGAATCTTAACATAAATGAATGATATTCAGTGGTAATTGTTGCAGTCACCATGTTCATTCTTATTCTTGGACCATGATTATGCTTGCATCTCGCATCCCTCAGGTCACTTTTCTTGGCATTGTTGTAGGTGATGGAAGAATATTGTATTTTCTCGCACTTTTTTTTATTTCATTTTCACCCCAAACAAGGTACATTGCCACTCAGGTGTATAGGGCTACTATCAGGGTCAGCAACTACGGGGGCACTATGTAGGGATTTGGGCAGCAAGATGTCAGTTCACGTTGCACTTGAACTTCTGCATGTCAGTACAGTTAGGAAAGCATGATCCTGGAATGGAATTCCAGAGTCTAGCGGTTCTGGGGAAGAAACTACTGAAGTAGAAGTATCTTTTGCATCTAGGGATCTCTACTGTGTGGGGGTGGGCTTAGCTGCCTGTCGGGTTTGTCGAGGGTGTCTGCGAGGTGGGGGCACAAGTGTCTGCAGTTCGTCAGAGCACTCACCATTAAAATACTTGTAGAACAAGCAGAGGGATGCAACGTTTCGTCGATGGGACAGTCTGAAGCTTAGATGCCAGTTCAGGGCCTATCAGATCGGCGACTCTTTTTTTAACCTTGTCTAGGAGCGAGAGACTAGTAGTAGACGCACCAGCCTAGATGTGACAACAATACTCCATACATGGGCGAATGGTGGCCTTATAGAGATACAGGATACTTTCAGGTGTCAGTAGTTTTCTAGCACGGTAGAGAGAGCCTACCTTTTTTGCAGCGGCCCTGGCAATGAATTCTATATAATTGTTCCAGCTCATGTTTCCTGTGAACGTTAGGCCAAGCAGTTTGAAAGATGTACTCGCAGACAGGGAGTCACTGGCAATTGCTATTGGTGGCAGAGAAGGTTTCTTGTAGTTATTGAAGGAAACCAGTTTGGTTTTGGCAGCATTGAATGTGACCATCTTCATGTCCCCATTCCACTACAGATTGGAGTTCATCCTCTAGTGTTTTTGCCATTTCTTCAGATATGTGTTCATTTGTTTTCCTGTCATGCCTTTTATAGAGTGTAGTGTCATCAGCATATATACCCATCTCAGAGGTAGTTTTGTCGGGGAGGTTATTAATAAATATCAGGAACAATAGAGGTCCAAGAATAGACCCCTGAGTCACTCCCGCATTTACATCACACTGTTTAGATGTTCGACCGTCGAGGACAACCTGGATTTTTATCTTGTCTAAGAAGGATTCAATTATGCTAAGTATTCTACCAGTGATACTGTATTTAATTTTCCTGAGGAAACCCTTGTGCCATACCCTGTCAAAAGCCTTAGATATATCTAGAGCTACCGCTCTGCCCTACCCCGCCTTATCCAGTGAATGGTATGTACGTTCAGAGATTACAGTGAGAATGTCAGCTGTGGAACGGGCTTGTCTAAATCCATATTGTTGGTCAGTCAGAAGTTTAGCGTCTGTAAGGTGCCGGACTAGAGCATGGTTAATTATGGTCTCGAATATTTTGGCGAAAAGTGGGAGGAGGCTAATGGGGCGATAATTTGATGGGTCAGTTCTTTCGCCAGAATTCTCGAATATTGGTACCACAGAAGCGGTTTTCCAACAGCCCGGAAAGCATGATTCATTAAGGCATTTGTTGAAGAGTTTGGAGAGAACTGGAGCTACTTCGGCTGAGCACTTTTTTAATAGCACAGCTGGGATGAGATCAGGTCCGCATGCTTTCGAAGTGTCAAGATTTATTATGATAGCATATACCTGAGCAGGGGTGATTTTTAGATCGTCTAGCGTGGCGTCTGTCCGCAAAGGAAAGTCAGGCAGGGGGTGGTTGGTAGGGTCCAGTGTGGAGTTTGAGGCAAACCGGCTGGCAAGCATATTAGCTTTGTCGGTTGCTGAGCAAACAACCTCATGATTGTTGGTTAGTGGGGGAATTGTTGATTGCCCATTGTTCACTACACTGTTGTAGATTTTCCAGAAGTCACGATTTCCTAATTTTTGTGCTTCGATGCGTTTTTAAGTGGTTTCAGTAAATTCTCTCTTAGCTGTGGCTATTTCTTTCTTAACGTTACTTCTAGCTTCTATGTACTTCTGTTTGTTTGAACTGGACTTATGTCGGTTAAGTCTGCGGTATGCATGCTGCCTTTGAGCAATGGGAGTTGCGCAAGTCGAAGTAAACCATTGGGGAGAGTGGGGCTTGCTATAAAATTCCCGCACGGGAACATGTGCTTCCATTGCTGTTTTGAACCATTCAGTTGCCTCATTTGCGCACTGTTCGGCATGAAGAGAAAAAATATTTCCCCATGGGGCATCTCTGATAAGATCTCTGATGACTTCCCAGTCAGCCTTTTTAAAATATCTCGTTGTTTTGAGCACTGGCTCTTAAGTTTTGGGTCTAGAATTTAGGGCGATTTCTACCATTATCACTGCATGGTCAGCATTCCCAAGTGGGCTGTTAGCATTTGTTGTACAATCCTCGGGAACTGTAGTCAGAAACAGATCTAGAAGTGATGCTCGTTGTTCTTGCTGGTCAGGGAAACGGGTTGGAAACGTAACCATTTGTGATAGTGAGTGTGATATAGCAAAACTATGTGTTGTGCTGCATCTGTGTGAGTAGAGAATCTAAGCCAGTTTTTGTGGTGAACATTAAAGTCGCCAAATACATGGACTTGGGCGCTATTGTCAAGGGAGAGTGCTGTGTTTATACTTTCGGAGACTTTGTTTATTATGGTGCAGTCCTGCGTCGAGGGAGAGCGGTAGAGAAAATTAAAGTAGCTAATGTTGCGTTGTATGTTTAGTCTAAAGCACATAAAGGCTTGATCGTCTGTTTCTAGGTTTGTTTCTCTAGTCAGGGGGAGGGTATTACGAATGTAGACTCCAAGTCCGTGCATATGTCTGTCAGTCCTTACGGCAGAGTGGGAGATAGCCAGGCATGTTAAAGTAGTTAGAGGGAATAGAGGAGTGTAGGTTAGTCTCGCTTAGTGCTAAGATACCCGGGGTATTTGTTAGGAGAAATGCTTCAACATCAGCTAAATTAGTTCTAAGCCCACGGATGTTAGTGAATGCACGCCTCAAGGGAGGAGGCAAGTTGAATTTGTTTGTCACTAGGCCTGGTTTAAGCTTATATTTAGATTTTAGTGTCATCATGTTTTTAAAGAGTTTCAGTAAGGTGAGGGGGAGCTGAACAAGAGGTTATGCAGGATATCAGACATGCAACACAAGTAGACCAATTGGCTGACCTTTCTTCAACTAGGACTGTGGCCTCGGGAAACCCCATTGAGGATGAGTGCAGGGTCCCTTTCCATGCGCGACATGGCACTACAAACAACCCGATATTATACAACTGTTGATGGAGCAGCCGCTCTAAGCGCTACCAAAGAGTTAGGCCCCTGTACTACCAGTCGGAAACAGCAGCCAGGAACTGTCAATCCGGTACCCTCAGCCCATCAGAAGATCACCCCAATCTAATTGCACAGGCATGCGTGGTACTCAAGCACTCCCAAGTGCCCAGTTATGAGGGGTGGGATGTTTCGGGAGTGGAGGAACGGCATTCAATGCCCTTGACAAGAAACAAGATCTACCACTAAGTGTTTTGTTGATTCACCTGTGATAGTGTCTCTGTGCCTTACTAATAGGCAAAGAAGGAGTATGGAAGCCGGCGATAGACAGGGCCTCTCTACTCCTTACGCAATTTAGGTTTGCAGACCCGTAATTTGTTTGAGTCACCAGCTCTAGGAAGGTTGTCGTCCAAGACTGGAGAGGCCTCCCTCCCCTTTGGTTTAGTTTCAGAGTTTTCCTTCTCTTAGACGGTGATCTGGGAAGATCTACTGGGTCCATCAGCCCTGAGAGGGTGTGATCCGCGCCGTAGTCCTACTCCAGGTATTTCTGCGACCCTGCGTGGTTAGTTGGTGTTACAGGGTTAGCTTGCAAAGGTTATTTATCAATGAATAGTTACACTCCTCAAAGAGTTTAGGGGCATGCAGTGGAAGCGGTTTTGTGGGGAGGATTGTTTGTTAATGTTACAGGGTTAGTTTGTAGAAGTTATATATCTAATGAATATTTACACTCTTCAAAGTTATTTATAGGCATGCAGTAGGAGTAGTTTTGAGGGGAGGCTTGTTAGAGAAGCGTTAGTGCGGATTAGGACTTTTACCTTAGGTTTTTTGTTTTTATTTTATAACTTTTGTTAGTTTGGGTTCTGGATAACGTAATAGTTTGAGTAGATATTAGGAATGGAACTAAGAAATTTTATGATTACATGTAAGATACAATAACTTCTTGGAGACTGGCTGCGGATTAGAACGCCAAGGGTTTTGCTTAGTTTTGTTACTAAAAGAGATAATTCTCTAGAACTTCAAATGATGATGCGCTCGAGGATTGTAGCAGTGACAACGTTTATTACAGTTTATGGTCCATATAAATGCGCATGAATATATTTGTAACACAGGATCGTTCATATTTTACGCGAAATCCTTATTCTTAATACATTTATCTTCAGCATGTCCAATGAAAATGGGTGTATATGCAAAACCGTTTTGTGTGCATATATAGCTTCTAGGACCACAAGGGGCATATTTACACCAAAATAGATAACTTATCCCTAGGTTCCGTCTTTGGACGCATCTTCAGGGAGTTCTACATGAGTTACTTTGAATACCTTATACTCAACAGCGTCAAACAGTTCATTTATGTAAGGTATGTAGACAATATCCTCTCTCTTGCTAAATTTCCTTTTTATTCTACTTCCTAATGGACACCTCAAATCAACATTTTTAGCACTTCCAGCTACAAAAAAAACATACCTGCTATAATTCTTGCCTTCTAAATTTCAAGAGCCAATGCCCCTTTGCTACAAAATAGCCATCATCAAAATCCTCAACTGATCGCAAGCTGGCCACAGCCCTTGTAGTCTCTTCTCTATTTAACACGCCCATCTCCTTCGCCGTCGATGTGGTTTCTCTCTTGACCACGTTGTCCTTTTTTTTTTTTTCAGACGTAATGATGAGTACTCCTATTTTGCGTCCAAACGCTGTTCCTTCTAATATAATGCCTTGCCATCAATTTTTCGGCTGCTGCTGATCTTTTCTTACGCGTTCATCTGAACTTTGTTACTGCAATAGTTTTCTTTTGGGGGTGGGGGCTCTGTTATCTTGTGCTTTAGTATGAACATCGAATATGTATATTTTTAAGCGTGTTTGATATTAGTGGATAGGGTCCAATAGGATATATTGAAGAATAATTATATATTTATATAAAGATGTTTTAACAAAAACATAGATACGAATCTATACAATGAGAATACACGTCCTGAATATTGTAAGATTTACTTTCCGAAAAGAACAGCTTTGATCACTTGTAAGATAAAACTAAAATTCAGAATATTCATAAGTAATAACTAAAATCAAATGCAAGCATGAAATATTTTTTCAAGTAGATTGTGTCTATATACCTTCTCAAGCAAACTTTTTACTACTTCAAAACAAGTAATATAAAAGGAATATTGAATTCTGAGTGAAAGTTATTATGCTGCCAAAATAGAAAATTACCAATGGTTACTTGTCTGGTTTCTTTTATTTAAATTAATATTAATATCACCAACATTAGGTTGCAACTATTTCAAAATTCATTTCAATCGGTATAATTATTTACGAGTTAAGTACTCTACTTACTAAAATATAAACATATACACAATTCTAACAATACGCAAATACCTCTTTTTTATATTTTATGGAACTATGCTTCATTTTTTTTTTTTTGTAATCAGATTGTAAACGAGAAGTTTGATTGCATTGATCGATACACATCGATTATTTTCTAGGCTAAAAAAAACACTAATCTGGCTTTATGAAAAAATACGTTAGTGAAAATAATCAATGGAACTCAACCAGAAAAGATTTCAAATTAATAATATATTTTGCCGTGTAATCAGACGATTTTATAGACATTATATATCTATAATATAAAACTGAATGTCTGTGTGCGTGTCTGGTCACGAATAGGCTCCTATATGGTTTACTATTTTAAAAAAACTGATTACATATAATGATAGATGTATCGAGACACATGAATGGGTATGTTTGATCTGGAAGAACGGTGGTTCATTAAAATTGTGGGGTCTGCGTTCGCGTGTGGTCCACAAAGTATGGAAATAAAAAATTTGAAAATTTAAAAAAAAAAAACTTTACAAGTGTTTTTAATATAGATGTACATAAGACTAGTTTGATAAGTATGTTTTCACTTAAATAGGGATGGTATATTAAAATTGTTGGGGTCTGCTTCGCGCCTGACATTTCATATCTATCTGTATAAGTATACTTTGATAATTTTGTTCTAGTTTGAAGAAATATGGTAAAATAAAATTATGGGGTGTTCGTTCGCACCTGACCTCCATAGAATGGAAATATGTCACAAAGTTTAACAAGGTTTTTTAATATAGATCCACAGAATATTGTGATAAGTGTTTCAGTGTGAACAGGTATGGTATAATAAATTATGGGGTGTATCTATTTTATTTTTGCTTTCATCATATTTTGCTTTGGTTTTGATACTCCCAAATTCAACCCAAATTTACAACTCTTCCTTTTCATAACCTAACATATATTCATAAATCGGAGTCCATTTTCTGTAGGTTGTTTTTGAACCCAGTCAACGATGGGTACTTTTGCTAGTATATATATATATATATATATATATATATATATATATATATATATATATATATATATATATATATATATATATATATATAATCCCAGAGGACTTTAAAAAATACACAAATGGGTATAATGAAAATGTCAGTATTTAAATGAGCAATTCCGGCTTTAGCATTCCCTCCCCCAAACAAACGGGAACAGGGATACATTTCGGCAACTAGACAGAGGGTCTATTTCATTTGATCGTGTAGGATCTATTATATTGGAGATTCACCTCATTCTATAAAACAATCTTGTTGGATGCATGAATAAACTATATATTTTCTAAGTTTCAAAACTAAAGTCTGGTGATTCGGACAATATTAAATCGTACATTTTCAATACAGCACTAATAACTACCTAAGTACTCATGTTAGATTTTTACAATTTGTAAGCTTAGATCCTTTTTCCCTTTTCAATTGTGTCTTTCTGCTGTTTTTGTATCAGCGTTACCCACGAAAGAATATGAAAAAAAAGGATAAAGGGGAAACGGATTCTTCCATCTAATCTTACATAACTATTATGGTGGGAGGTAGAATAATAGTAACGTTTTTTAAAATGTTGAATATGGTTGCTGTGCCAACTACTTGGGTCGAACGTCATTAAGATTAGATGGAAGAATCCAAAATGTATCCAGTAAAATTAGGAATGGAACCTACCGGGAAACGGGCGTTGTTACTAACACATACGGGTCTTCAATTACTGATCATTTATTTAAAACCCTGTGTTGTGCAGCGAACTTTAGCACGGACTCTTTTTCTATTCTTAGTCGTGCTCATTCACTATATCAACTTAAGATCTTGGGCACTATTCATGTTCGACTTAGAAAACCTTCCCTTTGCAAGCAAAGGGAATGCTTCCTGGGTTTGAACGTGATTAATCTCTACGGTATTCGACCATAACACTGTTTTATTTTAATCGTTTTCCCACTCCCTCCCCCGTAAATTGTATAAAACGCAATTGTAATCACTTATTTCATTCTTTGTCTTTAAAATTCCCTCAATATAGCTTTGAGAAGCAAGTGGCGAAACCGGTCAGCTGGTTCCCCATTTCTTTCTTTCCTTCCTCTCCTGTCCCCCTTTTTAGAGAGAAGAGTAAAGGAATATATATATTTATACATATACAAATTTACTTTTATTCATGAATGATAAGTCTTCCCTTCCTAATTGCAATATTTAAATGTTGTATCCCTAAAAACATTGATATATATATATATATATATATATATATATATATATATATATATATACACATACAAACACACGATAGCGGGCGTGTAATTTTCTGCGTCACGCCTCCATTCGGGTCGTTGAATTGTTATGTACTCACATTTCTTGTCATAAATAACTTTACCAAGAATCCATAAGTTTCGGTTTTGATAATAGTTGATGGCACTTAAGTCATTTTTTAAAATAAATAATTATATCAAGCATTCTTCATAAGTATTGCTTTCGATTATGGCTGAAAGAACTCGTGTTATGTATATATGTACGTATGTATATATATGTGTGTGTATGTATGTGTATATGTATGTGGATATACGAAAGTTAAAATAACCTAAAATAATTGCTATTAACTGTTATTTCATGGATCTCTTAAACTTATTTGTTAAAATCAAAATTTACACGAAAGACTTTAACCTTCTCGCCATTAGCTCTTTTCCATAAAAATAAACAAAATACAGCTCGCATAATTCAGAAGTATGGCTTGCAGGTTCTACGTGTCATAAAGATAGGGGATTATTTCTGAACACAACCGATGTACAAATATACGAACATGCGCATAATAAACTTTGTGTGCCCATGTGCCAGACTTTGAGATTTTTTTTTCTTATTGCGTAGGCTTATGCACGTAGTCGACCGATTTAGAAAGGAACAAGTACTGTAGTATTCAGAGGACAATCGCAGACGAATGATTCAGCTTTATGCCCCTTAAGCGGCACGTGAATGTCAACGAAATAAAAACAATTATCACGAATACAACGCAACTATAACAAATTCTTGATAAGAATGGTTTCAAGGACAACCCGAGAGGATTCATTAAAACAAGAAAATACTGCACGTATTAGTTCTACCCCTGTAGCGGAATATTTGAAATCTTGTTTTTCTCGTTTCCCTTCGCATGTCGGTGTTACTACAGGCACTTTAACGCAACCCAAATACAATTTTTGTGGTTCTTATTTTGTATAGCTTTTTTAAATGCGATTTCTCGGATAATTAGGTATACTAGACGTAATCGTGATTCGTTGGCTCACAATCATTATTGCAATTTTTTTTTCATTCGTATATATACAGATTGATATTTTTCTTCGGATATTCTTATAAGTCAAAAGTAACGTCTCCTTAATTGTCTTTTATCATTATTGAATTAAAGGGGCTTCTATATTTTCTGTCCAATGTACATACCATTTAACATTGTGTACGAAAGCACGAGGCAAATAAGATCAGAAAATATAGCTGAAAAGTATGTTTAAAAAAGAATAGTATGTTTCTAAATTCTCAGATTAAATTACAATAGTTAAAAGAAAACATTTAAAGCGCGCAAGTTAAATAAGTGAATAACTAAGTGAGCGACGGATGATTGTTTAGGTAATTATTAGAGCTATGACAACAGAATATTATCATTGTGTTGACTCTCGAGTATATATCTGACACAGGTAAACAACTGAGCATCACATCACTCGATATAAAAGCATATAAGATATCAGCAGATACATACTCCAGAGTCAAAGCAATGAAAAGAATACTGTTTTCCCAGCTCTAGTAATTACAAATCATAGTTCATTGGAACATGAAAATTGTCATTTAAAGCCCAAGTTCATGCCACATATATAGCATGTATTTTGAGTATCTAAGAGAAAGGCATTTAGTAAATGTTGATCCGGTGCTGGAATTGAAGGACGCTTAAAATAAAATCCATTTATGGTCTTGTAAAACGCCCTTAATTCTAACTCAGTAACTGATCAATTTCTTAAGTTTTAGTAACTCTGAGCATTTTTAACAGTATGTTGTTTAATGAACATGTATTTTATATGGCGTTTATTTCATATACCTTCGGCATATTCTTACTTTTTTGTTTAAACAATTTAAACTAAGACAGACAATAATGTTAGCATAATCCATTAAAATAGGATGAGAAAATGTCTGGAATTTTTAGATGAAAATTGGTTATTCGTATGATTTGCATTCATCAGACTACTGTTCTCATATTGAATGATTTTAACAACGTTTCTGTCGATGCAACCTACGACTTTGGTCTCTATCTCGTGACGCAGTGGTTAGAGTAAAACCTAATTGTAAAAAGTGATATTCTAAAGGTTGAAGAGCTAATCCTCAGTTTGGGCGACCGAAAAATACAATTACGAATTACGTAGGAACTCTATCCAGGCATGGCAGACGGAACAAGAGCACGCTACAACCGTGAAGTCGATAAAGTGTTCTGCTCGAAATGGCGTCCAAATTCCCGAGCTCGACAGAAACCTTCCAGAGTTCGACAAGAATTTTGAAGGTTATATCGACGGAAACGTTGTGAAAATCACACGCAAGAGGAGAATAGTAGTCTGAGGAATCCAAATAATAAGAATGAGAAATGTGGATTATTCGCACTACTGTTCGCATTTGACTTTTATTCGTACATCTATCAAGTTAAACATGTTTAATGTTAATAAGTTTGTGTGCACGGGGTTCACTCTAATTCTAAACAACCGATTATTCTAATTATTAAAATACTGTTGCTAAATGTAAAGGTCAAAATTTGGACTACTTTGATTTAAGGTTTTTGTACTCAAAGAAGTTTTAAATTCTTTGAAAATTATACATTTTAAATTTTAACCTTTACTGTAATACATTAATTTATAATTATTGCTTAACATAGCTAATAGCCGTATGATGTCCATTCGTTAAATAAACTAAAATATGATCGTTTAATTCATTCAGAGTGCGTATTTTTGTTATAAAGCTAATTCTTTATTGATTTTATATTGTGCACAGTATACAGTAATACATGTAGTGTTTTTCGTATTCCAGGTAATTTCCTTCATGAATCTGGGTACAAGCAATTAGAATCGATATCAGAAAATAACACTATTTTTTGGTGTTATCGTTTGAGATATCAGTAGAGGAATAAGAAAATGTAATCAAATAAGCGATATTAATGTATGTTTATTTACGCATGCAAAGAAATAAGGAGGATTGTCGATTTACTCCTGCCAAGTAAATCACTTTTTTTTCATTTTGACCACTTAACTAAAAACACTTGGCAATAAACAAAATCGGTTTTTGGCACAAGTAAAACAATTCCCTTTATATCAAGTTTAAAGACTAGAAATTGAGAGGAGTATCGTAGAGACCGTTCCGTACTCAGAGATGATGTAACCTATGTGTGTGTAAACGCGCGTATGTTACAACTTCTTCCTGCTAAATACCACGGAATTATGCCCAATGTAGAAAATTTGTATGAATAAAATTGAGCGCAATAGTTAAACCCATCATTCCAAGCGAAACTATGAAACTGAGTATTTAATTCAAGTTGGTTTCTCAAAGGAATATGAAAGTTAGTTAACCTTATATGAAGTCGCTCGCATATCTGTTACTGATTATATGAAGATGTTTGTTTTAATGATAGTTAAATATTTTTTAATAAATAGAAAATGTAAGTTTTTATTATTGTCAGTGCGACGAAACTCAACTTATGTGTGTATCGATTCCATTTTTGTTTTACTATTAAAAGGATTGTGGAATGCATAATAAGAGCAGTCTTTCGCTTGAATATTCAAATATACAATATTTGTCTGGAATTTGATCTATTTTCATTAAGTATGAATTATGTACGATTCCTTAGATTTCAAGTTCTTAAAACTGCTAGAACTTAAGGCATAACGTTTCAATATTTTACTGAACTAAAATCATGTAATTGACGTTTATATTATGATTGAAGCATAAAGGTTCTAGACAGGAAGTATTCTACTGCTGTGCAATGGGGTACCAACATGCATACAGAGAAATGTACTTGTGCCGGAGAGTTCATCTGAATGGGTGCATGTGTTACTAAATGTTTTTGGTGGTTCTGTTCTATCTGAACCCTATGTAATGTTGTTGCTCGTGTAATCGTGGCCTGACTGAATGTTTGTTGAGTGAACAGGTTGTGATGCAAAGACAATTCAAAGTACCTTAATTTGTGACTAACCTTTTTTATGTTGGATTGTTTATTTCTCCAATCTTCCAGTTGACTGCAACAAAGAAGTATTCCCTTGGAACAGAAAACACAAATCGCCGGTTACAAAATCTATACATTTATCCATATTTTTGAAGGCTTGCGAACGCTTTCTTCCTACCCCATCTCTTCGGTTGTGCACGCTTCCCGCACGTCCAGCCGTTTCCAATCTCAGATGCTAACTCAAATCACGGATCTAACTAACTCGAAAATCCTGATCAGTTAACTCTTACGTCATACGCTAAAACACACGTATGATAAACTCAACTGTCAGGTCTAACTTCATGTTTATTCTATTCTTTCAGATAAAATTCACAACTTTAAAAGGATAATTCTACTTTTAATAATTTTTGACAGAATGTTTATACTTGTTAAAATTTCTATCGAACTAATTTATCCAAACATAATTCTTAACATAATAAATTATATTTTTGGTGAAATCTTTACAATCGATGTAAAGCGCTCAGTTCTCTATACAATAGTACTATTAATTTTACCCATGAAAAATAAACCTAAAACAGGTGCAAAACGTTTTAGTATGGGGCTAATTAAATTTTACTTTATTAAGACGTATATTCTTCTAGTGCACACACACACACGCACACACACACACACACACACACATATATATATATATTGTTTATTATACAAACAGTATTGATTACCTATGCACATACGTTTCAGTGAAATCCTAATTAATAAAAAATTATATCAGACCAAAAAAAGGTGCAATAATGAACAAGTCAAGATTACATTCGTATTTATAAAATATTTTCGGGTGTGGTTTACGCTTTGAAATAAAGTAGGGTGTATATATTATCTGCATGTGAGCAGTAGGTGATTTAGAGTAGGTGTTGTGAAGGAAGAGGGTTAAATGTGATACCATCTGGTCAAGATGTTACAGCAGGGATGTATTGGTATTATTTTAACTTGGCAGTTGTTTATTGACATAAGTGTACACTTTGATATAACGTAATATACTCTCTTCACCGTTACTTTTCTATCTTTCGTCTTGATGGTTGTTGTTCGTTTTTTTTTTTGTGGTGACTTCACTATCCATTTTTTTTTATTAAGAAGCTTTATTTCATTGCCCCCTACTTTATCCGTTAATTTGTTTCTCGTTCTTAATTATCCATGTGTTTGTTTATGTATAAGTGAATAAATACACAGGCTTATTTATGATTTTAAATAAAGTGGATATACTGGGGCTTATATTTTCAACTCTACCGCGGTATCAAAAGTAATTACACAGGCAAGTGTTTTATATCTATATATGAACTTAATTTCGATACTTGTCATTCTTTCATTTAGGTTGTTTTTTTTTTCTCTATACTAGAATATAAACATTTTTTATAATTTATATGGTTCATCATAGAAATAGACCATATACGTGCAGACAGGTAACTAATTACGTGTAGTTGTCTATCTTGGTGGAGTATTCCGTTCCCGAATATATCTAGTTAGAGTACTTAGTCATCGTTTGGGATCAATTATGTGATTGGTCTCCTTATCCAACGCTGCTTGACGATCTCTCTCGTACGTATATATCAACATAGCATCCTCACTAATTAAACACTCGAAAACGATTAACTAAAGTAATGTATGTGTCTAGAACGCTTGTAATTGCAAAATGCACTTATCCACTTGGTCGCATATTCTTTGCTCGTTTAGTTTAGTATTAAATGCTAGCGTTTGAAATGGTATTGAGTGTTAACGACAGAGTGGTTCATTATTTGATTTAGCTAAGTTATTTATGCTAACCTACTCTTTAAGACTTTTCGATGAGTATAGTTATTTGTGGTGTATCGGATTACTTTGTATTCTTTCTACTCTTTCTTCAGTCCATTTAAGATATCCCTTTTCCTCGCCACTCCACTCTGCTAAACCTCTACTACTCACATCCACATATTATATACTCAATTCTGTTTCAGAGCGTAAACCATACTACAATATATTTTATAACAAACGAATGTAATCTTGACTCTCGTCTCATTGTCGCACCTTCTTTGGTCTGATGCAATTGTCTCTTTGAATTGAGATTCCACTGAAACATGTATGCACATATGTAACTAATAATGTTAGTATAATAAACAGACTATATACAAGCTCTGTCCTCAATTCAGCACTCTTTAATAACCCAGGTTTCATTGGATTTACACCTAGAAAACAAATCTATAAAACTAATATATATATATATATATATATATATATATATATATATATATATATATATATATATACAGAGAAACGGAGTCAGTCCTTCATAGTTTTTGTTTTGATTTATACGAGAATAATTATAGTTTTACAAAAATGACTTTCGTTATGATGGAAGGCGCAAAAGAGTTATGCAAATAATATCGACATCTATTCTGTGTAAAAAAAAGATCAAAAACAAATAGAAACCGATGTCATGAATGTGGACTAATTTTGGATGTTTTATGGATAGGAATAAAACAGTATGTAGGCTTTGAAAGCTGAAGTATATCTTCACTGCTTTTATTTTAATTTGGCTTATATTGTATTTTTAAATATAAATTCATATTGCTATGCATTATAAAATTACCTTGTCTGTCTCTGGATAGCTCCATAACAAGCTACTCTGCCAATTTTGCTAAACAGACTTGAAACTTGCTATGTGATATTTGAATCTATTATACATAATCGATTTGAGTTTAATCGATAAAAGCGCAACTAACCTGTCAACATAGAATTATTAGGCATAGGAATTTTATAGGTATATTTTGACGTAATGTGTGTCTAGGTATGTTCTGATGGTAGTAAATACTGTTAGAGAACTGTTTCAGTTTCGAATCTTAATGATCGCACCTAAGTCATATTTATATATTATATTAAACTTAGCAGTAACTACAATATTCAAGTTAGAATATAAAAACCAACAGAAATTTCGCTCTATAATAATAAAACGAAATACGCATACAAATAAAAAATTAAAGCATATTTTGCTATCTGGCAATGATGGATGGCTAGCTAGTGTATATATATATATATATATATATATATATATATTTCCTAAACTGAAAGTGACTCATCAATCGTCATTGCAGTAAAATAATTCATAGATAAATAGCGATAGTGTTATTTAAGACGATTATAGCATTTATTTTGAATGACGTCATTTCGGTAATAGAACGTATATAACTGTTATTTTGAAAAAAGAAAAACAATGCTGGAGCCGGATTGTTATCCAGACAGTCAACAGAATTTAATCATTAATCTCTCGAGTCAAGTCACACGCCCATTTCAACGTAACCCAAATCAATCCATAATGTTTAAGTAATCTTACGAGTATGCAGACGGATGGAGAAAGAAATTACGTCATGTTGGCGCCAATAAATATGAAATGAATAGTACTAATATGAAACAGAAAATTGTGTTGTGTGTGAGAATTAAAGTTTAACTATTTAGATTACTATATACATAAAATATAGTCAAATTAAGAATTTTATTGTTTGATACAAGGAATTTATGGGAAAGAATTATATTTATTTCCTAAATCTATGGATTTTCAATAATGGCCCATATCCTCGGAGGAAATGATAGGCAATCAGCTAAATTTTCAGTTATGAATAAACATATTTTGTTCAACAACACATATATTGAAAAAGTTATTTAAAAATCATTTAAAATGCATAGAAAAAAGAATATCATACAACCTAGGCAATCTAACGTTGAAATGAGTTCAATTATTTGCAGGATATTTCTGCCAGGTCGGACGAATAATAATGCAAGGGGAAAATTGGAGATAATAGAGTAATCCGTAACATTTGAAACAAACTCCTAATTGAAGGTAACATCAAGAATGTTTAAAGGTTCTTCAATGTAATTTCCCAAAGTATCAGAAATGGTAATTATCTCCGACGAATTAAAGATACGGTGGTGCTGAAATTTTGAATAAATCCAGAGTCTTTGGATATGTAAAGATCTTGTAACATATTGGAGATCAAGATTCAATTGCATTATGTGTATCGCTTACGATTGTAATATGTATAGGGGTATACAAATATCCGGAAACTATGTATGTCAGAACATTAATTTAGAACACGAAAATCTCCAAATTCAGAAAACCTTCATTTAGTAAACATTTAGATAAAACAAAATTTCCAGTCAGTCCGTTCCTCAGAAATATGGTTTCAGGAGTGCCGGATTGATCATTCGGTTTTTAAGAGTCTTACATAATGAAAAGGCGGAAAAGGAAACTAAGTTAAGAAAAAAAGTGGAAATCGATGTAGGCTTGCACCGCGAAGCGAATTATAAAGATCAGGTTTTTAGGGAGGGTATGCTAGATTTAGGTCAAAGTTTATTTAAAGTTTACGCATGTTATAAACAACCTTGTGCCTGTCAAATTTAAATGGGAATATAGTGTTTTCGTTTTAATATACGTGTGTATGTCGATAAGTGATAAACAAAGAAAAACACATAAAAATATAAGTTTGATCTACTCGGATAAAATATGATTAACACAAAATCGAATATACTTAATTCGAAAATTATTATAATATAATAGATTGGAATGCATATATTAAGATATAGAATTATAGAGATAATATACAAATTAAGCATATTAAAAGGAATCATTCACACACACACACACGCGCATATAATATATATATATATATATATATATATATATATATATATATATAACTTACTAGTTTTCACAGTCTATTTGATAATTTTAGAACAAATCCGAATTTATTTGTTTTTGATAAGCCGTTCTGTACGAAATTCGAGAAAAATCCCTTTCAAACGACTCCAGTTTGGTGTGGACGAAGTTGTAAAAGTATTCGAAGATGTTGCCGATGTTAACGTTTAATTATCTCAACATGCTAAAATGTCCACTTCTTGATAGCACCTGTTTCGCAACGCAGAAACATTCATTGTAATTTAAAAAACCTTTTCCGCCCAGACTCATGAGAAGAAAAAGAACTTTTAACTTTAAAAGAAAATAAAAATACATGATTGCATAAAATCCGCAAGAAAAATATCGAAGATTATTTGCAATTGTGTATTATGATACTTACACTACCGTTGATGTTTTTTTTTAATATACTTTCCAATTCATACAGGGTGACCCCGCTCCCAAAAAAAAGAGGGCATTTAATTGTTTTTCTGAGCATTTTACAGCCAACGGAGAAAAAAGAGGCCAAAGACCCTAATGTTCTGATGTGATATTTTGAATATAATAAACTAATTGTGACCAAAGTTTCATTTCATTCGGGCAACACACCAAGAAACGGGGGCTAATTAGAGTTGGGGCCGGTTTTTCTGGGTCACCTGTATATGCGTTTAAATGTTCGCATTTTGGAACAAGTTTTCCAAGCATATTAATTTTATTCTTAATTTGCAATTAATGCGCCAAGCGACAAATCTCTATTATATTTTGGTAATTTCTCTGAAATTCTTTCGCTCTGTTTTTGAGTACACTCTATTTTATAATGTTTAATTATTTAACTTATTTATCTTCACTATTTATTTACAGTCCAAGTTTATAAATAGAAAGGCAGTTCATTATAGACAGTATGAAAATAGAATAAAAATCCACAGCTGGATAGATAAAGTGAGAGAAATAGAAATAACCTAGAAATGTAACAGAAGGGACCAAATTTGTGTTCAAAATTTTATTGTGGCAAACTCACTTTTCCTGAGTGAGTTAATTAATGACCTATTGAGATTATTTCGTTGTAAATAAAACTAAAAAAACAGTGATGTTCTTGTTTTTAATCTTAAGTCTCTTGCAAAAGAAGTCTAGAATTATTTAATTTAATGCTAAAAGTCTTAATTTAGAAGTAATTCCTGTAATTGTAACATTATCTAAAAGGTATAAGTTAAAAACTATAAAATTACTCAATTGCAAATATTAAATGAAGTTTTGACAACCAAAATTTAAAAATAGCAATTCAGAGAAATTTTGTATTTTAAGGAATTCTATGCAAATAATAGTAATTGTCCATTTAGTAAATAATGGTCCTCTTCTCGCGTCATAACCAAAAGCTATAACTCATAACTTCGGTATCTATTCAGAATACATACAATTCTAGATTAATTATGGAAATATAATTTAACATGGGATTTGGGAATTCTTTTTAAGTATATTGAACTTTTTTCAAGAATTTGATAAAATACATTTTACGGCACCGTGTTTAACTTAAAAATCTCATCTGAAAAAAACACGTGTAAATTCTGCAACAATTCAAATAAACTTGCAAACAATTCAAATAAACTTATATTTTATAAAACGACACCATTACATGATTGGTACGTTCTTAACACCCTCAGACATAAATATATTCAGTCAAATGAAACCAGTACACCCATGCCAAAAATATATTAAATTCTTCTGTCTCTATTGCTTTTATGCGGTATTAAAGACTAATAATATTATGTTAAGTACGTAAAAGAATGCCGACAAACACGTGTGTATTAAATATAACGCTATTTTATTGTCGGTAAGATCTTGCAAGAACACATGCATAGGAATTTACTGGTCTGTGTATTTATAATTAGATTAGCAGTCGAATATCAATTTATATTTCGTGAAGTTTTTGTATAATCTGTGACACATGCATTCACTTGTAAAATACCAATCTTCCATTCTGTCTTCGCAATCAATACCTGATGAAGAAGAACCACAACCAGCACTACCACATAATGCACCCGCACATTGCTCATTTGTCAACTAGATATTTCTGTTAGGAGTTGGAATTTGTGGATACCGTGGCGATTGCAATGGTTGTTAAACGATCACCGATTATCTTATTTCTGACACTCTATCAGGATTTTTGTTTTCTTTCTGTCATTAATTTTGCTTACTTGTTTAGTTACGTGTGTGTTCGTATTTAGTACACTTATTTTTGCCGGACAACATGTTCTGTACTTCTAACCCGGAGATTTAATAAAGTATTATTCTCCTCGCTATAAGCCTGTCAGTGCACTATAATACTCCTCCAAATGTTACCACTAATATTGGTATATATGAGAAATAGTGAATGGAAACCTGGCGGTAGCAGTATTCATTTACCATATTTGGGAGTAGAGGGATCCACTTTCCGGTTGGCAAGCAGAAGATCTTTCTTACAGAAAGCGTCATTTTTCTCGCGGTGAAAATAATTCCATAATATTTCGCGTATTAAAAATAGTTTTCGATTCGAGTAGAACATGAGCCTTAAATTTCATAATAGATAGAAAAATAGAGCGTATGAAAAGTAATATGGTCAAGATTTAAACATGTGAAAGTAAAATGACTAGTTGTATAAACTGGAAAAGAAAGACAACGTATTTAAGTAAAAAAGCATATGAACTTATAACTTAAAATATTGCTGCATTAAGAATTATTTTAAAGATTAAACTTAATATTTTATAATTTTTTAATTAATACTGCAATATATTAAGCTACAACTTTACTATAATTTTTACTCGAATATCTTTTCTTTTCCAGTTTTAACTAGTCTTTATTTACCCATGTTTACATCTTAACCATTTTCATGCTTGCATTTTTCTATAAAACCCATATTTGCAGGCTTTGCTTTGAAATAAAAAAAAATCCCCATTAAACTTGTTAACTGTAAACTATTAGCGACAGTACAAGATAACGACAGATAATGACAGCGGTGAATTATTAGCAACAATTTAACAATTAGTTTGAAGTAGCGTAATATTGTGTTTCTATGATACACAACAGCCAGGAAAAATATCTCTACGTTCCTTACAGATTCTAGGAATTTTTGTTTTGTTGCACGAAAATTGATTTTTTTTCACAATATAGCTGAGAAGTTAATTGTTTGAAATTTGGTCGCAAAATGAGTGCGCGTTGAAGCTTTAAAGCAGTCCTAAATGAGTTAAATTTACACTTAATCATATATGGTCATGTTTGAACGATAATGTTAATCGAATCAACACAAACGTTGAAATGCTCTACAAAAAAAATGGTTGGCGAGGGTCAGAAAAAGACGTGATCGGGTGCTTATTGGTATATATTGTTATTTATACTTCACTTATGACATTAGTGTTACTTCTTGTTATGGATGTTTTTTTCGCTGCATTTTCTCGTTGAAAATTGATCTTCCTGCATATATGAAAGAATACCTGTATGCACATTTTTTTCTAAAGTTATATAAACTTAAATGCCAGCGTAATTGTTCGAACTTTTTATATATTTAGTTTAGCATCACCTTGTAAAGAATTATCCAGGAAATTCTTTTCAAGCCGAATTAACATAATTAACACGAGAAACGTTAACAGATGGGATAATTAAGACTAACGTGACACATTCGTTTCCGCTGTATTTATCGCCATAAAGAATCTCTTATTGGCCTCAAAGACTTAGGTCTAATTAAATTAAAGGCTCAAAAACCAAAGTTAAGTAGCTCAGATCTGAATGAATGAGAGTCTAAAACATTGATATAACTACTTTAAAAGTTTTAATGAATTCTTATTTCATGGTGACGTAATCCTTGATTCGTTAGTAAAAATAAAATTAAATGGCACCTTCCATATTCTCTACTTATTTCCTCTTACTTATTGAATACTCTAATACAAGAGGAGCGCGACTAACCAGCATTCCATTACTCCTGATCTTAAATGGAACACTTACATCAAATCTGTTGCCAATGCCGCTGGAAAAATGGTGGGATCTTTCTATCGATCCGGTAGATATCTCACTGCTGATGCTATTCTCTATCTATATAAGAGCCAGGTACGTCCAAGGATGGAATACTGTTGCCACGTCTGGGCAGGAGCTGCTAGAAAGGACTTGTCCTGCCTTGATAGAGTTCAAAATAGACTTCGTAGTCTCGTAGGACATGTCCTTTTCTCTTCCTTGCCACCTCTATCTCACAGAAGAAATGGTGCGAGTTTGTCTCTGATGTATCATTATTTTCATGGAAAGTGTTCGACTGATCTTCAATCTATGGTCCCCCCTCGCCAAACTTTCACAAGAAACACTCGTCTAGCTGTAGACACTATCAATAATTCCCCCCACACTTTATCTGTGCCTAAACCTAAACGTAGATTCCATGAACAAAGCTTCTTTCTTAGAACTGCACGCCTGTGGAATTGTCTTCCGTTTTCCTTCTTTCCGGCTGACTACAGTATGGTTGTCTTCAAGTCTAACGTAAATAAGTTCTTGATGAGCCGTTCCATATAAGTTAGCAAATTTACCAAATTTTCATTACTAATGATTACTATATTGTCCAATTTCTTATGTACACTCTTTAACCGTCATCCTTGAGTGGCCTCTTGGCCTTGATAATGTGGTGATGCCTATGTAAAAAAAAAATTTAAAAAAAATCCCCGTAAACATTTAATATCTATTCAGTGTTGTGGTTATTACTGATAACATCTGTAATTTAACGTTATATATTTATGTTAAATACATAGGAGTTTATTCCGTCGTTAGTCAATCATATTTTCAAAGGTAATTGATGCATTACGTAATTTTTATCACTAAGTAGTATAAGATATTTTATCTATGTTTAGTATTGAATATTTCAGTAATATAAATAATAAATTCCAAACAAATAAAGCAGATGTTATGATCGGAAATCCAATCTATAACCACAATATCTTCCGTTTAACGTTCTACTAAGTGAACAATTTCGGGTTGAAAAATATTACCTTGACAGAATAATTATATCTTTCGGATGGCACCATGTTTGAAAACTTGAATTAAAAAATAACTGATAATGAAAATAAAAAGGTAAATAATAGCAATAGCGTTGCAAGTTTAGTAAATATAGTAAAGGCACACTTCGATATAATTATTTAAAAAATGTTTGTCCAGAGGAAGCACATTTTTGAAAATAAAAATCATGCTATTTTGAATGACATCAGGGCAGCATTTAGTCTGTCGAATTCGTTATAACTAATCTGAATTAATCACCGTTTGTTCTAAGGTTTTTGGTATGTATATTATAATTCAAGTACACCCATACTGCAATATATCAACTATAACACAATCCCTTACCTGAAGTATAACTTTCATTCTAATAAGCTGTAATTTGCAATTAACTCGCCATCTAAGCTATATCGTATTAAGCGTCTATAATTTTTATATATGGTGTTTTACATTCCCTCTCCTTACTAACATATATCCTATCTTCTTGCGTGTTTTCCTTATTCTCATTCGTTTTCTGTCTTAATAATTTATCAACCCAATAAAATAATTTGAATAATCCATTAAAGTAACAATACTATGTAAGTCATAAGTAAAAGAGAAGCGCTATATAGAGGAGTGAAAGATATAAATTTTTTTCTAAACTTCGATTTCCATGATTTATCCAACATGTCGGGGTTATTCTATCTAAACAATAAATGTTTCTTTTGTTTATATCTGCAAACGCATTCCGCTTTTGTAAGCTTTCAGGTATTTTAAAACCAAAACCTGACTGAATTAAACAGAATTACACGCATATGTAATGACGCAACAACAAGCAAATATTTTTAATAATGCAAATTAAACGCATTTATTCGTGGTTCTTTCAAAACAAACCATTTTATTATATTACTAAATTCTTTTCAGCCCTGGATAGGACCTTTAACTATATCCGATGGTGAGGTCACAGCTTGCCGGCTTTGGGGAGTGTGAACCAAAATCACTGGATTCGGTATTAAATAACCTGAAAAGGGTTGATATGCCGTAAAACAAAAACAACCAACCATAAATACTTTTCGCACACGCATATGCTTTTTAAAGTCTAATTCCTGGTCACTTCACGCGGCCCCAGTCAGCACTTCCATCTTGCGCGGTTCACAACTTACCTCTCTCTCAACCACGTTGTGCATTTTTCTCTCCTTTTCTTAACACGCAAACTCGCGTACACTCGCTAATTTACATATGTTTTAAGGGGTGCTGCTGCTGCTAATAATTTCTCTAGCCGTTATCCCTCGGTCTGCGGATTTTCTTATACGCGCTTTGTTACACGTATAAGGCAACTGAAAATTAACAGTGACAAGACGTTTAGGAAGAAGAAAGAAATAGGAAGTGTTCAATCATATTATTTAAAGTAATAACATTGGGAATGATATTCTGTATGTGTACAAGATTGACGACAATAGTCAGAATCGATTTAAAAGAAAGTTTTGTTTTAACATAACTTTTATTGATTTTGTCAGCAACCAAGTGATATGACTAAAACATAAATACGTCAGCAAATTCTCCTATATTTCTGGAATCTCTATTTCTACCAAGCTTGTTTAAAATGTATGACTTTAATAATAGACGAATTTAATCACTTCGATTAATGTTACTGTTTCCTCACGCGATTTTATTTCAGAAACTGGGGTTCGCTAAGCTATCCCATCGTCAGTAATGACCAGTGACAAATTACCATTGACGTTTTTTTTTCATCTCATAACAATGCAATCGTTTGTTTCTCTATCCATTTATTTTTTATGTAGGTTTACTAACTCGGGAATGAATTTTACATATTTACATGCTTTCTAATTTGATACGAATCTAGTAAGCTTTAGGTTTACATCGTTGCCAGTATCGCATAATTTTTATCTTATATATTTATTACCATAATTTTATTCAATACAGGCATATTAGCTACACATTTTTAGGCAGGTTTCAGCAAATCTTTATCCGGTGAACTTTTTAGTATGAGATTTACGCATACTATAATCACATGACAGTTTATTTTTTAACATGATGACAGAATTTTATTGCATGTTATGTTCTTGCTATTACGCTTTTGGAGTTCAGTATGACAAGTGAAATAATGATTTTTTTTTTTTTTTTTTACATTTTCACCCTAAACAAGGCACATTGCCACTTTGGTGTAGGGGGCTACTATCAGGGGAAACATCTACTGGGGTACTATGTAGGGATTAGGGCAGCGAGATGTTGGTTCACGTTGCACTTGAACTTATGCATGTCAGTACAGTTGGGGAAGCAGTGACCTGGAATGGAATTCCAAAGTCTAGCAGTTCTGGGGAAGAAACTACTGGAGTAGAAAGATCCTTTACATCTAGGGATCTCTAGTGTGGGGTGGGATTTTGCAGCTTGTCGGGTCTGTCGAGGGTGTTCACGTCGTGGGGACACAAGTGCTTGCAGTTCTTCAGAGCATTCACCATTATAATACTTGTAGAACAGGCAGAGGGATGCAACGTTTCGACGATGGGGCAGAGGCTGAAGTTTAGATGCCAGTTTAGGGCCTATCAGATTTGCGACTCTCTTTTGAACCCTGTCAAGGAGCGAGAGACTAGTAGCTGATGCACCGGCCCAAATATGACAGCAATACTCCATACATGGGCGAATAGTGGCCTTATAGAGGTACATGATACTTTCGGGTGTTCTAGCACGGTAGAGAGAGCCCACCTTCCTCGCAGCGGCCCTGGCAATGCCCTCGATGTAATTGTTCCAACTCATGTTTCCTGTGAACGTTAGGCCAAGGAGCTTGAGACGTACTCTCAGATAAAGAGTCGTTGGCCATTGCTATAGGTGGTAGAGAAGGTTTCTTGTAATTATTGAATGAAACCAGTTTTGTCTCGGCGGTATTGAACGTTACCATCCATTTTTGTCCCCATTCCACTACTGATTGGAGGTCATCCTCTAGTGTTTCTGCCATTACTTTAGATATATGTTCATTTGTTTTCCTGTCGTGCCTGCTATAGAGTGTGGTGTCATCAGCATATATACCCATCTCAGAGGCAATTTTGTCGGGGAGGTAATTTATAAATATCAGGAACAGCAGAGGTCCAAGGATAGATCCCTGGGGCACTCCCGCATTTATATCATATTGTTTAGATGTACGACCGTCGAGGACAACCTGTATTTTTCTTTTATCTAAGAAGGATTTAATTATGTTAAGTATTCTACCAGTGATACCGTAAGATCTAATCTTCCTGAGGAGACCCTCATGCCATACCCTGTCAAAAGCCTTCGATATATCTAGAGCTACCGCTCTGCCCTCTCCCGCTTTGTCCAGTGAATGGTATATGCGTTCAGAGATTACAGTGAGGAGGTCTGCCGTGGAACGGGCTTGTCTAAATCCATATTGTTTGTCGGTCAGAAGTTTAGCATCTGTAAGGTGCTGGACTAGAGCATGGTTAATTATGGTCTCAAATATTTTGGCAAAAAGTGGGAGGAGGCTAATAGGGCGATAATTTAATGGGTCAGTTCTTTCGCCAGAATTCTTGATTACTGGTACCACAGAAGCAGTTTTCCAATAGCCCGGAAAGCAAGATTCATTAAGGCATTTGTTGTAGAGTTTGGAGAGAACTGGAGCTACTTCAGCTGAGCACTTTTTTAATAGCACAGCTGGGATGAGGTCGGGTCCACATGCTTTGGAAGTGTCAAGGTTTTTTATGATAGCATGCACCTGAGCAGGGGTGATTATCAGATCGTCTAGCGTGGCGTCTGTCCGCATAGGAAATTGAGGTAGGGGGTGGTTTAGAGGGTCCAGTGTGGAGTTTGAGGCAAACCGGCTGGCAAGCATGTTAGCCTTCTCGGTTGCTGAGCAAAGAACCTCGTGATTGTTGGTTAGTGGGGGAATTGTTGATTGCTCATTATTTACTACACTGTTGTAGATTTTCCAGAAGTCCTGAGTTCCTAGTTTTTGTGCTTCGATGCGTTTTTTAGTGGTTTCCGTAAATTCCCTCTTAGCTGTGGCTATTTCTTTCTTAACGTTACTTCTAGCTTCTATGTACTTCTGTCTGTTTGAACTGGACTTAGGTCGGTTAAACCTGCGGAATGCATGCTGCCTTTGAGCAATGGCAGTTGCGCAAGTCGAAGTAAACCATTGGGGAGAGTGGGGCTTGCTATAGAATTTCCGCATGGGAACATGCGCTTCGATTGCAGTTTTGAACCATTCAGTGGTCTCGGTTGCACACTGTTCAGCAGGAAGAGAAAAAATATTTCCCAATAGGGCGTCTCTGATAAGATCTCTGATGGCTTCCCAGTCAGCCTTTTTATAATATCTCGTTGTTTTGAGCACTGGCTCTTCAGTTTTGGGTCTAGAGTTTAGGGCGATTTCAGCCATTATCACCGCATGATCAGCGTTCCCAAGTGGGCTGTCGACTTTCGTTACAAAATCATCAGGAACTGTGGTCAAAAACAGATCTAATAGTGAGTCATGTTGTTCTTCCTGATCAGGGTTGTTCTTCCTGAGCGGGTTGGAAAAGTAACAATTTGCGATAGGGAGTGAGATACAGAGAAGCTATGAGTTGCGCTGCCTGCTGCATCTGGATAAGTAGAGAATCCAAGCCAGTTTTTGTGATGGACATTAAAGTCGCCAAATACATGTACTTGGGCGCTAGTGTCGAAGGAGAGTGCTGTGTCTATCCTGTCAGATACTTTGTTTATTATGGTGCAGTCTTGGGTCGAGGGAGAGCGGTAGAGAAAGTAAAAGTAGCTAATGTTGTGTTGCATGATTAGTCTAAAGCACATAAAGGCTTGATCATCCGTTTCTAGGTTTGTTTCTCTAGTCAAGGGAAGGGTATTACGAATGTAAACTCCAAGTCCGTGCATATGTCTGTCAGAGTCCTTACGGCAGAGTGGGAGATATCAAGGCATGTTAAAGTAGTTAGAGGGGATGGAGGAGTGTAGGTTAGTCTCACTTAGTGCTAAGATATCCGGAGTATTGGTTAGGAGGAATGCTTCAACATCAGCTAAATTAGTTCTAAGCCCACGGATATTTGTGAATGCAAGCCTCAAGGGAGGAGGCAAGTTGGATGTTTGAGCCTAAGCCTGGTTTAAGCTTATTTTTAGATTGTACTGTCATCATGTTTTTTAACGAGTTTCAGTTTGGTTAGGGGAAGCCGAACAGGAGGTTATGCAAAATATCACACATGCATCACAAGTAGACCATCAGCTGACCCTCCAACAACTAGGACTGTGGCCTCAGGAAAGCCCACCGGGGATGAGTGCAGGGTCCCTTTCCATGCGCGCCATGGCACTGCAAACATCCCGATATTATACAACTGTTGATGGAGCAGCCGCTCTAAGCGCTACCAAAGAGTTAGGGCACCTGTACTACCAGTCGGAAACAGTAGCCAGTAACTGTCAATCCGGTACCCTCAACCTTTCAGAGGAAGGTCAACACAATCTAATTGCTCAGGCATATGTGGTACTCAAGCATTCTCAAGTGCCCAACTTTAGGGGTGGGGTGTGTCGGGAGTGGGGAAACGGCGTTCATTGCCCTAGACAAGAAACAAGATCTACCAATGGGTGTTTCTGTCGAATCACTGTGATAGTATCTCTGCGCCTGACTACTAGGCAAAGAAGGAGTATGGAAGCCGGGCGATAGGCAGGACCTATCTACTCCTTAAGCAATTTAGGTTTGCAAACCGGTAATTTGTTTGAGTCACAAGCTCTAGGAAGGTTGTCATCCAAGACTGAAGAGGCCTCCCTCCTCTTTGGTTTAGTTTCAGAATTTTCCTTCTCCTAGACGGATGATCTGGAAAGATCTACTGGGTCCGTCACCACTGAGATGGTTTGCTCCGCGCCGGGGTTTTAATCCAGGTATTTCTGCGACCCCGCGTGGTTAGTTAATGTTATTGGGTTAGTTTGTAGAGGTTATATCTGCTAAATAGTTACACTCCTCAAAGTGGATTAGGGGCATTGTTATTTCATTGTTACTGGATAAAGGGGTTGAGTAGAGCTCATGCAGTGTAAGCAACTATGATTATAAGGAGGCTTGTTAGGAGGAGATAATGTGGATTGAGGCTTTCTCTTTTATATATATATATTTTTTATTATTTTTTTCTTTTATTTATTTTTTTTTATTCATGTGAGCTTGGTTCTAGTATAATATTAAAGTGTAAGTAGGTGTTAAGAATTGAACTACGAGTTGTGCCCAAACTATATTTTAGATGACAGCAGGGCATGAGATGCGAGTGCAATATAGTACGGGTAAAACAGTAAGTTTTGAGTCATGTGTAATTTGGTAAATAGATATATGGGCTGGTTTTAGTAGGTGCGACTAAAGTTGAAGGTACAAGGTGAGTTTCTATTATTGAGAGATGTTTTCAGCTTTCAAGTAAGAGTTATGGACATTTAGCATAGCAAGGAGCATTGGTTCAGTTTCGTATTAGCGTTGCAAAGCTATCTAAGAGGAGACATAGTTGTGAAATGCAGTGCGGTGTGCTTTGCTTCCGAGTACATACTTCGGCTGTTTAATACCAACTGGAATAGGAATGAACTCCAATGCATGTCTAGAGGGTAGAATTGTATAGATGTTTAGTGATAACTAAGCAGTTAGCATGTGAGGGTTAGGGGCTTGAAGTTAAAGATTCCAGTACAAAACGGAGTGAAATGTAGGAGTTAAGTGGCGGTTTGGTGGGAAGGAGCAGATTGTTAGCCTTCAAGGGATAGGGGTTATTAATTTACAAGAAAACAGATCTACATTAGGATTTAGAGTGGCAGGTAAGTTTTTTTTTTCTTTTTTTTTTCTTTTTGCGCATGCAGGTTAGACAGAGGTAATCGTCTTGGAGGTAAAATGTATATTGGGAATTCGTAGCTAGCAGTTAGGTGTTTGTTCCAGTTACAAGAACTAGTTCATGGCGGATCGGAAATTTGTATTTTGTATTTATAGGAAGACATTAAAGTAACGCACGGAGCATAGCATCCACTCAGGAAGAAATAGCTCTAGTATCACAGCTAAGATACTGCATATTTAGGTAACGAATAATGAAAGTTAAATTAGGTGGCACTTTTTTTTTGCACCTTACCATGGCTGTTACTATTAAGTATTGTACTTAAATAAAGTTCTTCTGTCATCTAAATAAGCTGAATAGGGATTCCCCCTCCCCATTACTACGTCGATGTGACATGGTAAAAAAGAAATTAGTCAGGAAATTGTTTTAAAATAAGTGAATCAAGAATTGTCAAGATGTGTGAGAAATAAGATAAAATTACATAGAATGATATGAGCACAAACGAAAAAATAAAATCAATAAAAAAATAAAAAAGGTTATATTTGTTATATATATATATATATATATATATATATATATATATATATATATATATATATATATATATAGTCATTTATCTTACTAATGTTTCATTAGTAAAATAACCGATTTTTGGGTATTAATTTTATTATTTTCAACTTCTGAATAATGGTTTTCACTCCTGTCGAGATTAACCATGCATCGTGCTATATTGAACTAATCAAAATGTCTGCCCCTTGTCCCAATATAGGAATGATTCTAGTAAACATTTCTATACTAGAACATACCAATAATCAACGAAAACTTGCAATACTAGAAGCATTACACATAAAATTAAAAAAAAACGATACTAATAGTAGTAACATCCTGAAGGTAATAAAACTAACTCAAGAAAATGCGTTTGATATGTTTCGTGGTTGAATTTTAAATTCTGAAAAAAACAATATATAGACATATTCGATTTAAGAATTTATTGTTTGACAAAATTCGCTGTTGAACATTTTGCTAACTGTATTTCCTTTCCTCTGATGATAGTGCCATTGTTGAAAATCCATGCATTAAGGAAATTAAAATAACCCCTTCTATATATTCCTTTTGTCAAACAATAAATTCTTAACTCGAATATATGTCTCTATATGTTTTTTCAGAATTCAAATTTTAACCACGAAACTTATATATTGCTCTATTCTTAAATATTCAGCTTTTCCTTTTTGGCTAGGATCACATTGAAAGTATTACTTATCTATCAAGATTTTTCATCTGAATTCTATCAGTGTCTTATCTCGCTTATATATATATATATATATATATATATATATATATATATATAAACAGTGCAAACCTATTAGACAATTTGATCTTTGACGATTAATTCAGAAGGATTGGAAAGTATTATAATGTACGACAAATATGACGATTACATCACGAAGTTTCTACGAGAAGTGAAAACTATTTTCGAATGTTCGAAAGGATAAAAAGTTGAATTTATAAACAAAAAGCTATTTTATGTAATCAAATACAGACCTGGTCAAAATCATAAGACCACTTAGGAAAGTAAGCGTTTAAACATATTATCGAATTTTTAATCAAATAAATGACTGAAACCATTGCCAAAAGGGAAAATATGATGGAAAAAAATGAAATCTGCTTCATTCGAAACCTTAACCCTAATCTAATTATTATTTTTAAAAATCAAACATTTTCACCTGGTCAAAATGATAACACCACTAATAATTTATCTAACAAAAAGCAATTATAAATTACTAAAAAGGGTCTCAGTATTTAGTATAGCCTCCATTATTACGAATTACTTCAAAAATTCTCTTTGGCATGCTTGCGACTAAGTTTTTTATCAGTTGCGAAGGAATTTTATCCCATGTACTGAAAACTGAATCAGAAAGTTCCTTTATCGAATCATACTGGGTTCCATCCTTGAACATTTCTTTTTCCATCCATCCCCAAAGATTTTCAATGAGATTGCGGTCCGGAGAACATTCTGGATGATCTAACAATTCTATATTGTTTGTAAAAAAGTATTCTCGTGCTTGTCGAGGAGTGTGTATCGCAGCGTTGTCTTGCTGGAAAATCCAATTTCTTCCACACAGACGTGGACCTTCAGTCCTGATAGAAGCATTTTCAGGCATTGAAATGTACTTCAATGATGTTTGCCGGCCTTTCACTACTTACAACTTTAGGGTCCCAGCTGACGAGAAAGCACCCCAGATCATTAAAGACCCTCCTCCACTATGCCGAGTTGAAAAAGTCTCTTTGGACAAATTTTATCATGCCAATAGTGTTGAAATCCATTTGAACTATCTAGATAAAAACTTTTTCTCATTGGAGAAAAGTATATTTTCCCACTTCTCTTCATCACAAGTCTGGTATTTGGCGGCATATTTAAGTCGGTTAGTTTTGTTCTGTTCAAGAAGACGTGGTTTCTGCAGTCGCTTTACATGATTGAAACCCTTAATTTTCAGATGCCTTCTGATGGTTTTAGGACTACATTCTGCTGCTGTTTGGCTTTTCAATCAACTTGAGCTCATACTTGAGTTTTTTTTTTTAAACATCTAGTACGGCGATCCAGTGATGGGGTTATATTTTTTTGTCGACCTGGACTCTTTTTGTGTCCATATTGATCTGAATTTCTTAAATTTGTGACGATTCACTTCATTTTCAATGAATCTATGGGAGAGTTCACCCCTATTAAGCTCAAAGATCCTTCCTCTCTCAAACTCTGATAATGGTTTCCCTTTTGCCATTTATAATTTAGTAACATGTTTTTATCCCCTAACAAGCTGCTTTTAGTAACATAGAAAGCTTTTCGTGTTCATTTTTTCAAAACTAGCCGATTTTATTAAAGTGGTCTTATCATTTTGATCAGGTGAAAATGTTTGTTTTTTAAAAAATAATTAGATCAGCGTTAAGGTTTCGAATGAAGCAGATTTCATTTTTTTTTCCATCATATTTTCCCTTGTGACAATGGTTTCAACCATTTGTTTGATTAAAAATTCGATAATATGCGTAAACGCTTACTTTCTTAAGTGGTCTTATGATTTTGACAAGGACTGTACGTGTTCGTGTGTTTCAAAATTTAAAATCATGTTTGTCCAACTTGGTGTCGTCATGCGAGGATAGGCATATGGACATGTCTGAACATCTATTTATTCTTATTTTCTGGTTAATACTAGTAACATCGACTGAGGAAACTTATTTATTTGTTATACAACACATTATTTATGCGCAGGTTGATGGTAAATCATTGTCCTAGGTTTAGCACCGTGACAAATGTTTATAAAAAAACAGTTTTTTATATGCTAGCCTATATGAAACAAATCAACACAGACATGATGTATAAGTGTGTGTGTGTGTGTTATTAGAAAACGTGTAAAGACGGGGGGGGTCAACTTTGCTTAATTTCCTTGGCACAGATCCAATTTTTAAACGTAATTTATAGAGTAATATAGAAACATTACTGATTACTTTTAATCACATTATCTATTTTGTTTGTTTTTTTGTTGTAATTCTCTTGTCGACTTTGTATTTAATTTGTTGAGTCTTTTGGTTATATTCACGTGAATCGATTCAGATGTCATTGCAGCCTATTAATCTTCCAGAAGTTTTATTTATTTATAATTCTTGTTTTCTTTCAAACATGGGAGAATTCCATGTTTATAATAATGACCTCTTCAAATTTTTACCGGATAATACTTTCTCTCGACACACAAACATGCTCCACAGACTAACTGGCAACAACGATTTTCTCAGTCTCGGTTTGAGCTTTGAAACTGATTTTCAGCGTTCTGACCAATTTGTTGTTCTGAGACTAAAAATACACTATATATGTGTGTGTGTATATATATATATATATTCTTTTGAGCGGGTTAAAAACAAGTTATATTTCATTTAGTTGGTATTTTGTTAATTTGATATTTGGATATTGCTCAATTGGTGCTCACTTTTGCATTAACTGCTAATCCACATTAATCCTTTACTGTACATCGAATGGATACCATAATACTTTATTTGCTGAACCTTATAACAAAAGTCTGTAAAAATTTTGAGCCAGATCGCTTCAGTTCATGAAATTGAAACGGACAGACAAAGCGAAATGATATATATTCAAACTAACATGAAATAACTAGCAGGACCCGTTAACCGGCGTTGCCCGGTGGAAGCCTCTCCCCTCTCTCACAAAACGTAAACCACGGTTGTTGATAACATGCAGGCCCTGTTCGAATCTGAAAAAAGCAAATAATGGAATGCGTAGATTAGTATGCAAAAATAACATTAGGAAAATGCTTAATAGCAGAAGTATGAACAGATTTTTCGAATTTAAGGATTCTCACTGTATATGAATGTTAAGATTGATATAAACTCCCATGTTAAGAACGGCTTTCGGAATAAACAGCACTAACCTCCGCTTGAAATAGACACCCCAACATCCCCGTGTAAAGAACGTATAGTAGTGCAGAGCACCGCCCCCTTTTTTGTTGTGGGTGGTAGATAAATAATTCCTCCAAATTTAACCGTTGAAATCGTAGGCAGCATACGCCCTAACCGAAAATATTACAGTTGGTGACAGTGTCGATAGGAGTAAAAGTGGATTTTTGTATTGCGCGCGCAAGTACAAATCTGGCAGGCATTGAATTACTGTGCAGAATACAGGTGTTTATATCTCTAGAAGCACTTGTTTGCGCGAAATTTGAATGAGATTTTCGTAATCGGGATATATGAACACAAAAGTGGTGATTTTAAGGGAAAATGTGGAGATGGACGTAATGGAAAATTAACTCCCGCAAAGAAAGAAAGATAACTTGTGCCCGTGTAAAAGAAATATAACCATCAACCTTAGTAAATTACAATTAGTAAATGACAAAAGCAAACAAAAATAAACAAAGGTGAACATGTTTACTTGATTAGGTACCTTTTCCGCTTCGCTCTTTTTAAATAGGTTAATCAGGTTAAATCCAACCCTCACGATCTCTTTTTTGTTATGAACTTGTTAGGTTGGAGCACAAAATAGTTACCAAACACTATCCTCTCCCTATGTTAAGAATGACTTTTAAAATAATAGCGTTATCATTTCAGCACGGTGGGAAAAGAACACAAGTACCCATGTTTATTTTTCATAGCAGGTTTTTATTTGAGAGGATGAGGACGATATTGGTGTAGATCAAACATGGGTAAACGTCGATATCGCTATAGCCTGGCCAAATCACTAATAAACCATCATTCGCGTCCATCAAACTTAAACATCAAATTGGAAACTCGAAAACAAAATGTAACAAACTTAATATTATCATTACCAGAAAAGATGCATTTCCCCTGTTATTTTAATAAGAACGAATTACTAATTCGTAATCTTAATAAAATGAAATAAAATCATTCTTTGTTAGTTTTTTTTTCATGCATACTTAAATAAATGACATAAATAACATGACAAATAAGTAATAAACAAGAAGTATGTGATATTGGCCCAGTTTACAATGAAAAAAAGGTGTGGGCTATTTTTGGATATTTGTCGGTGAAGAGAACGAGCTTTTAAACGATACAGATTTTAACAGTGTTGGTCGCGTGTGTCGAAAGATTTAGTGAGACATACATTCACACAAACCGAGGATTGAGATTTATATTCAAGATTAAAACAGAAAATAAAAATTGAAGAAACTAAATACAAAATAGCAGCAGGAAAACAGGCACGTAAGGTCAGAAAACGTCGTTATACTATTTAATAAACGACTTTGACAATTATAAAAGAAGCGTAGGTAATTGATGTAGGAAATCCCGCTGTAGTTATGTAAGTTTTTACCTGTGAATGACTAGCGTTATATAAGGTTAGCAACGTCGGTTTCTGAGTGGCTAATATTCATTAATTGTTCTTTTTAGCGTTAGTATCTCCTGTTAATAGAGATGTCATGCTTTTCAACCTTTAGAAGTGGTCGTTTATGTAGGAATTCGTTTCATTCTTGAGTATGAGAATGTCTGGTTTCAGCCAATCGTAAAAGCCGGAACATTGTCGGGGAGAGGTTATTAATTTTGATTTGCAAATCGGAAGAAACATATCTTTGTATGTAATCATCCAGTTTCGGAGGTTTGCATCTCACTGTATGCAGAATAATATCCGGTAACACCTGATAGCAGTGGTAGAACTAAATATTTAGAAAAAAAAGTAACGACTGCTTCCTCTTAAAATGTTGCGGTTGTGATCGTGATTCTCCACGAATGGAATGTAGAATTTAATATCACGACTGAATGTGTATGTAACGGCGTTCAAAAGTTACTTAAGATGGTTGGTTATAGTTTAGACACAATAAATTTTGTATGTGGTGTTTGTTATTGCAAACCTGTGGTAATTCGGTCCAGAGAAGAATTTCTGAAATCAAAATATTATACAGGAGGATGTAATAATACCTATTAAGTTTTTCGATTTTACGAATGATATTTTTGTGTGTTTAAATAACAAAATCTATTAATATTCTCTATGCATCACTAACGTTTTCGATTCATTGTCGAAGCATCAGGTTAAATACTAGAAACTATTTACATAAATTGTAAGCCGTTAAGTACTTATGTCGCATACGAGATCAGTTAATGTTTGGCGTGGTATGACTTGGGTTCCTGGCGTTCATTCTGGTGCCCCAATTTTATAATTGTGAGAGTGGTTTATTAAATAGTATAACGACGTTTTCTGACCTTACGTGCCTGTTTTCCTGCTGCTATTTTTGTATTTAGTTTCTTCAATTTTTATTTTCTGTTTTAATCTTGAATATAAATCTCAATCCTCGGTTTGTGTGAATGTATGCCTCACTAAATCTTTCGACACACGCGGCCAACACTGGCAAAATCTGTATCGTTCAAAACTCGGTCTCTTCACCGACAAATATCCAAAAATAGCCCACACCTTTATTTTCATTGTAAACTGGGCCATTTTTCTTAGAGAGGGGTCACATATTTCGTTGACATTTTTTGCAAAGTCGTTCTGCCTCGCGACATCTACTTACAGATAAAACATGCTATTTTGAACGTCCATGATGTCACAATCCTCGTGGTTGAGATGACTAAACGCTTTTTTTTTTCGAATTCGTTTTCTTGGCGTCACAGATTTGTTACAGATTTGTTACAGATTCGAACCCGCATGCTTACTACTTTTTGCGCTTGGACGAATGCTTGTCGCTATTTTCATTTTTTTTTCTAACTGTATTTTTAAATCTATTTTTTAGGGCACTGTTGATCCATGCCCTTACAATAAAACCTCTCCTCACCCGGGCAACGCCGGGTACCCAGTCTAATTTTTTTTTCTTTTTTTTTCTC
>NC_136504.1:94984481-94989481 GCF_053919585.1 Euprymna scolopes | reverse complement strand
ATGTAAGACAAAGAATACATTTGAAATATATCTCGTTATCCTATAGGATTTCGATATCTACCATCTCTTCAGAGGAGAAAATGTGAACAAATAATTCTAATAGTTTACACCTTATTTGCTAAAGTCAGTAAGATATGGAAAATCTCAAATGTTTTAAGTATTTAAATATCATAGAGTGAGGGAAGTTGATGAAAAGATATAAAAATTCACATCCAAATTGCATGGTAAATTCTGAAGTGAATGTCTTTGATAGCAGTGTGGTAAAGTGATCCAATCTGTATTTTGAGTAATCCACATACGGTAATAGTCCGAAGATGGCATTTTCCTGGAGAAATTTTCTTTGTTTATATAAGTTCGGTAAAAAAATGTTTTATATAGGTCCGGTGTATCTGTTTATTAAACATATAATTTAAAATATTTAATATTTTTATAATTATCCAACGTGAGCTTCAAATTGCAAACCAAAATAACTTCAAATCGGTAATAAAATAAATTAAACCGCTTTCAGTAGACAGGCTACGCAAATTAAGAGAAACTCAGCTTTTATGAAAAAAAAATTTGAAGTAAAATGAAAAGGATAAATAAATAAAAGAAAATAAAAGAAAAGAAAATGCTTACGCGTAATAAATATGAGAATAGAAGAAAAGATAAAATAAAATAAAGGGGAAGGGAATAGATTAAGGAATAAGGTGAGAATGAAATTAGAGAGTAATAATGAAAAAAGAAATAGAACGGGGGGAGAATAAGAGACAGTAAGAAACGAAGTCTTCATTTTATTTTTTATTTTCTATTTTCATTTATTTGCTCTATCTTGTATATCGAGCAATTTTTATTTAGATGGGATAGTACTTATAGAATATTACTGCTAATATTTTGTAAGACTTATAATCACAGGTTTCCATACCAGTTGATTGTTAGAAAATTTTATTCTGATATATATATATATATATATATATATATATACATTTTCTTCTAGAAAATTTGTTCGAAGTTTAAACTAAATGCATTAAAGGATTAAGTTTCGGAAAATATCGAATATTGCCTATTTTGGCTTTAAGGGTCGTAAGGATAAATTAAATTTTAAGCAAATCCTGCTTAATATCTGCACACGATAAGCACAATTCCCATGCAAACCTGGAATATTTTAGTTTGATGTTTAGTAACTTTCTTCCTAATTTAAGAATGATCGGTTAATTAGTATAGCTGTGGATCCTCTACATCCAGATATAGACATATATATATATATATATATATATATATATATATATATATATACACGTTCATAACTTGTGTTTTGTTACATAGGTATCACCATTATTAAGGCCAAGAGGCCACTCGAGGATAAGGGTTGTGTGTGTGCTTGAGAGAATTGGAAAGGGAACACATAGAGAGAAGTAAAGAAACGAACAACGAAATATATATTTCATACAACTTCTAAAGTCTAAATGCAATTTGAGGACAAGAGGTTCTGAGATGGATATGGTTTAGATTGAAAAGCAAAAACTATCATAAAAGGATTAAAAATGGTGGCAAAAGTAAGTAAAATTCGCTTACTTCTGAAAACGGTTTACGTTAAAAATTCTGAAATGTTGAATATGACCACATTTTAGCACGCTTGCACCACGGATAATATATAAAGATATTTACATATAAAACTATAATGTAATTATATATATATATATGAGAGTGTGAGATTATCAACAGAAAATGTGTCCGCTCTCACAGTTCTCCAGTGCAGCTAGCCGAGCGCCTATCCAAAGCAACGGATCGAGCTTGTGATATTATGCAGCTGTCACCACTGAGACACGAGACTGAAGTAGATAAATGAATTCCATTTAAACAGTGTTTCTGTTTTTTTTTTATATAAGGATTGATCATCTGTATATTCATACGATAGCGTCCGTGTTACTTTGTGACACGATTACGTCATTTCTCTTCCGAGTGACTGTTATGATCTTCCATTTCCTATAATAATTTTATCAAGAATTCTTCGTAAGTTTTGGTGTCGGTTTCGATTATAACTGAGGGAACTCATATGTATACATAGTCTTCATAAGATGTAGTTTCTGTTTTGATTTAAGCTGGTGCACTCAAATCATATGGATATATATTTTTTTTATTTTTAAATTACGTTTACAATACAGGAATCGATAGAAAAGTGAGTTTATAATAATATATACGAAATCTGCATGAATTAAAATATATTTTAAGCGTATTTTACGATTGGGCAACGTCGGGTGTCTCTGTTATCTTAAATACTTCTGCAGTTTAAACAATAGCTACAATATCAGGGCGTCTTCATTTACGCTGAACATCCACAGAATACCAACATCAATATATTAAATATGGAAGAGTCCACAGTGGAATCTCCACAGGTCCCGCTAGTTTGTATTATTTGAACTATTGTTTTAATCTTATTGCTGGTTTCATAACTTTTCAGCCGTAATCTCTGATCTTTGTGTTTATCGGTCGAATTATAGATTCTTTCTGTCGATGTCTAAGCGCCAGTCTATGGAGGTTGGACTTTTAATCCTCAAATCAGTCTATACAAGGTATGCAATAACGAATTACCTTAGACGTCTAATCGCTCATCGTTGACGGAACGAAGGCATTATACCCTCGAAGCTTAAGTAAAAAGGTTCCTTGCAAATTTCTCTGCAAATTCCAAGGTTCGACAGAAAGATTTCCAAGGTCGATAAGATATACTGTAGGCAGTCGTAGGTTACATTGGCCGATAGGCTGTGAAAATAACACGGAAAATAAAGAAGTTCGAATAATCGATTTGAATGTATTAGAAATTTCTACTTGTGATCTGTTCACAAGCATGTTGCGACCCGAAAAGAGCGAATTTCAAACATTCCGTGTATCTTTTGTGCGTACGGCTCATGTTAATATAATCATTAAATTATTTTTTGCGGGGAAAATGTTGATATGCAAACCCAAAAACTAGAATACAGCTGTTATCTTTAACGGTTGTATGTCGGTGTATACAACCGCTTTTAACGATGTGTATGCGTTCTGTGCGCGTCTGAAAATATGCCGGCGTGTGTATGTGTGCAATAAAATCTTCAAGTTTGTAAATATGATCGACTGATTGTTTTGCGCGTGCATCCTGTATAATATAGTGGATGCCAATGGAAACGAACCTCAAAAATACCGTGGATCTTTGCGAGATCTAAAGAAAATCAAGCGTGTTGAAGACCTGGCTATGTCAAATTATTTATGGCTGTCATCTACGGGCGGATTTTTATAGTAGCTTTTTCAAACATTTACAAAAAGCAAATATTCTGTTTTTTATACACAAATTGGATTAAAGGAACGCTCGCTTGAAAACAGCTTCATTAATTCTTCGTCTTTTAGAAGAAACCTTTCAGCTAAGTTTGGCGGATTGGATTCTCAATGGTTTATTCCTAGTGGTATTCAAAATGTCATGAATTTTACAAATTTTATGTATTTTTTTTAGAATTCTTTTTGTTTTGATGATGATAATGGCGGCGGATTGAATATTCTTTACTTGTGCCCTCCATTTTAAATGATCTTTTAAGTTTCATTTTTATCTTTCTGTCTATTCTCGATTGTTTTGTTTTTTTGCCTATTAGTTTATTTTGGATTCCTTTTATTTGTGTCTTATTTTATTTGAAATAATTATTTTCGTTTTATTTATTCATCTTTCATCGTATTTATTTCTGACGTGTTTGATGCTCTTTATATCATGTCATTACATTCTACTCGACATAAACTGCCAGGATTTCTAAGATAATTGTCAGAGAATGTAAATTATTTACGCTGAGAATGTTTGTAATGTATGTATAAAACACAAACGTAAAATATAAAACATGGCTATCATAAACATGGCGACAATTATTATAAGCACAGCAAACAATATATATTCAAGCGAAATTGTATGCTGTAGTGAGTAACATTGAAAATTCAATAAAAGGGGGATAATTCAGTAACGTTATAGAAAATAATGCAGCTTCGTATGAATTATGTGAAATTCCTTACCCAATATGTCAGATTAGAGCAGAACAGTTCTTCCTGGTTAGTTGGAAGATGCTGATCAAGTTTGCATCTAGTACAATATAACTTAGTCGTTATTGTTGCGTATCATTCATTCCTTTTATATGAATCAAATGTTCTTAGATACCGAAGAAACGAATACCAATCTCGTTGAAATTATTTCTGGAGAAAACGCATGGAAGTTGCTAACATCCCCAAGTGAACTTTTTTCGGTGAAACACCTGGACTCGAACTTGTGACATGTTGAATATCAGTTATTATCGGCAACCTCTTAGCCACTATTACCAACTTTTTGTTGTTGTTCCAAAATTACCAACATCTTAAGTTGGTTACTTTTGCTGTTTGAAGTTAATAGTATGTTCACCGCTCAGATAGATAGAAAATTTGTTAAATATAGTACTTTCATTTGTTAAAGGCATATTATTAGTTTCAGAATCGACCCCTTAAAATCTTCCACTCATTTATCTCTTTCAAGTTAGTAAATTGCATCTTAACTTAAATTATTTTTAACATGGTGTTCTCTCTAGACTAGGCAGGGGGGCTGGTATATTTCAATCGTCCAGTCTTATTTGTATCTGACAGCTGAGGTTATGTAAAACTTGAAATTCTCTCAGATTGTTCTTTTTAGTTTTTGCATGGACGAAGGGAAAACACATTCCCCCACCTTATCTTAACCCTTATGTAGATGTTTTGCCCATCACTTATTAAACAAGTCCACTATCGCATTATCATTTGTCTGTATGTATATCTATATAATTATAAAACTCAAATGACCTTGTAACGGATGATGTAATCACACATCCGGGTTTTTTTTCGCGTTTAAATTATCCAAATAAACAATTAATACTTTTTGCTTTTTTTTATATCGCTCATTTCCGCATTGTCTTTATTAGTTTTATTGACCTTATAAATTAAATATTTGAATGTTTGAGATAAATAAAAAAGTTACATTTTCATTTTCTATTTAAAAAGCCAGCCTT
>NC_136504.1:94861981-94979481 GCF_053919585.1 Euprymna scolopes | reverse complement strand
CGTCCATACGATCCGACACGCCAGCAAAACCTCCTCAACAGCTACACGCTGAACAACTCTGGTGTCGTATGGACAAACTCATTTTCCGCCGTAGCTGGGCTCGACTAAGAAATACACACGTCCTGCGCGCTTATGGCCATTCCCGTCACATAATTTTCGTATAGTAGCATTTATCATCTAGTTGCACGCTATATAAGAAACATTTGGATTTCATCATCAAATGGTCTTCGCTATTGTGCCTTGTAAATTAAAGGTTGTTCTAAACAAGGCCGATAGCCATTAGTCGCGTCCTCTCGTGTAATGAATGAATGCGTGAATGTAGGATTGACATGACATCCTTAAATATAAACTAAAATGACCGAAAAATGGGCTGAAATGACTTAAATAAATAAAAAAGTAAATGACTTAGAATGACTTTAATGAACTAAGGGATGAATTGAATAACCGTAAGAATGACTTTAATGCTTAAAAAATAAATGGAATCCTTCAAAAACAACGTGCATGATCTGGAGAATGAATTGAATGGCTTTGAGACTGACTGGTTGTAAAGTGGGTGATCATTTTACATTAAATTAATATAGAAAAGTGATCTCCCTCTTTATATCACAAAGTTACAACATAAGTACAGCATGTAGTAAGAACAGATACTATACTTTGATCTTGGCGAAAAGGCCAAGAAAAAGGGTATTTATTTGCTCCCCCACCGAGCAAATTAGGCAAATTAGGCACAAGGCCGATTTTAAATGTGAGGAGGTGACGGGGAAATGGGGGCCAGCTTCTCGGGGTGTAGGGGAGCTGGATAGTGACAATTGGTATGAAAGGTTGGTATTTATTTGTTCCCCCACCGAGCAAATTAGGCACAAGGCCGATTTTTAATGTGAGGAGTGAAGGGGAAATGGGGACCAACTCCTCGGAGTAGGGGAGCTGGATATGAACAATTGGTAGGACATTGACCAAGGTCTTATATGTAAGGCTGCCCCCACACATATGGTCTTTGCTTGCAGTATCTGCTGGAACAGATACTACACTTTGAGTTATTAATATTTTTATTCACAGGAACAAATACAGTTGGGAAAATGAACAAAAAACTTAGGCACAAGGCCAACTCAAAAAGGAAGGGGGTGAGTTTGGTTGATCCATCTCGTCTCTGTTGTAAATTTTAAATAATTTTTCTCTCGGCCAGCATCTTTTATCATGGTTACCACTTTAAACTTGTATTTATGTGTGTGTGTGTGTGGTGGGAGGGAGGGGGTATGTGTTCCTACTTAAACCTAATTAAAAAAAAAATTTACTTATATTAAAAAATGCAAAAAAGATAACAATATTAATAAAATTCCATTTGTGTCGAAGGACATGGGTGGAAGGATCACGGTTAGTAAGGCCCTCCCAACCCTATCTGAAATGCTAGACCACCCGTTTCACTCTGGTTTGTAAAGGGACCATTGTTTCGCGGGCAGCCTCTACATGGAGGGGGTAGGGATTGTGTCCTAAATTGGGGAGAAAAGAAAAATTTGACGGTGAGGGCGGGGGGGGTTAATGCTTGGTTTGATTTCCTCAAAGCTGGGTTGAATTTCGAGAGGAGGGGGAGAGGGCAAAAGAAAAAAAAATTGTTGTTTTTGGAAGTTGTGGGTCTTGGAGGCTTTCTAATAAGGGAAACAATATTTATTCGGTTGGCCGAGAGGCTGAAGGAAGTAGAATTCGAAAGGGGCAGGGATCCAACAGAAACCCTAGAACCGAGTGCTCCACACCTAGGCGGGGAACGCGTATTCAAATTTGGCCCCTCTTCGTACACACAGACATTCTAACTGTATCCATCTTTCAAAAGCCACGCGATGCAGCCTTCTTCTGTCGCATCTGATTTTTACACGTAGTTGATGTTTAAAGAAAGCGATCAGATCCTGAGCAGAAAAAGGCAGCACCCCCCGGTTATCTTGCAGTCTCGACGTCCAAATCAGCATTCTCGCCACGGCCAGGATTGTGGTGTAGACCATTTGTCTCTCCCGGTCCCATGGCGGCCTCACGTTGTCCACAGATCTCACTCTGCTGCCAACCTAAACGCGCGCATGGCGAGTCGTCAGCGATCCCCCTCACTAGATCCCTGTGGAGTTCCCTACGGGTTGTAGTCACAAGGTCGCTGGATCCTGATAGTCGTTTTAGAGCGGCTCGGCACTCTTTCAGGAAGGCTGAATCTCCCCGCGGCCAGCGACGACTCTCGATAACGGGATCGAGAATGAGGTCGGGAAAGCCGGCAGTGATCGCGGGATGCCACGGTTGATCATCTTGAAGATAGTGGCTAAGGAAGGGCAGCTTCTCGGCATCTCAATGACACCTCAAGTTCGGCATTCCCAAACCTCCCTCACACGGACGTTGAATACAGACCGGTGTGCTCATCCAGTGTATTTCTCTGTCCCAAATGAGCGAGGCCAAGAGTTCGACAAGGTGTTGTGCAGGCAGAGGATGTACGCCCACTTGGCCAAAAAAGCTTAAAAAGCTAAGAACATCATCTATTAACATACTTTTGATCTTAACCAAAAAGGCCAAGCACAAAAGTGTTACGGACCGACCGACCGACCGAATTACAAAGTCGCTTGCACACGACTAAACATATATTATTGTATGAATACCTCACGTAGTTATCCTGGGTGTGACCTTAAATTGCATCTGGTCTTAAGATGTTGCTTTGCAAGCGTTGGGGAGTGTGGATTTACTTAGTTATCACTAGGGTTGTGACAACAGTATATTCTTTTCATTCTTCTGACTCTCAAGTATATATCTGATACAGTTAGACACAGTTATTTAACCGAGAACCACATCAGTCTACATAAAAACATGGGATATTAATTGATATATACTCAAGAGTCAAAGCGATGAAAAGAATATTTTGTTGTAACCGCTCTACTTATCATTTTCCCTAAGTCTGGGTGGAAGGTTTGAAATTTTTCATTTCCATGTCCGGATGGTGTGACATAAGAGTCACAAATTGGGATTAAAGGGTAAGCCCTTAAGTAAAAATATTCAGCAATAGCCGATAGGGAAACATTAAACAATTAGCAATAAACTAATCTTTTTCTCCAAGGGCGAACGAAAAGCCTGTAGAGATAGACCCTCTGCTTATATCAGTAGTGAAATGGCCTAGACTTCGTTGAATTTCCTGCAGAGGGAAGACGAATTTTATGTTTTTCCCGCTCGGTAAAAAAAAAAAAAATTCGATCACGAAACTGTGTGCATCTATTAACCCCATTTTTCCCCCATAAAATTCATTTCTCCGAATCAATTCTAATTTACTTGCTTAATCATTTTTTTTTCAACCATATCAACCCAGTATGTCTCTCTTCCAACTGTGACCTGACAATTCGCAAGTTCGTATTTAGATTCTTTTGACCCGTTCTCATCCTGGGTGTTTGCAAAACGTTTCAAACGGCGATGAAATGAATAGAATAACACTCGGAAAAATAAAGGCCCGAATAATTAAATATAATATTATTAATAATATAATATTAAGCCAGAAAAAAAAACGAATTTATTTGTTACGTATTTCTACCCTATCTGCGAAAATACTGACAAAATTATTTCAATCTTAATTTGACAGATCGAATTAAAATGTAATCGACCGATAGGCAAGTGTGTGGTCTTAAGGAAACCAACGTTTCCTACCCAACAGACTTATTCCGACGACAGCTAAACCTGTAGACAGCTAGTCCTGTGTACATGACACATAGCAATGGTAGGCATCGTAATGCTGAAGGCGTTTCTCATGCAGCTGTTGCAAAATGTATTAATAATGGCTGCAGAGAGTAAGTTGCTTAATGTTGAAATGATATTTATACAATGTGTTCCTATAAGACCGTGATAATCCGGGGGTTTCTATTTGTAGTATTTCAATCCCTTGTGTAACGTGAGTGTCTTAGAATGTTTAATGCTACATATAAACTAACTTTTATACATTACAACAATCTTGGGAAATTTAATGGCAAATTGTCTTTTTAGGATGTATTCTGTAGAGCCTTTATATGAATACGTACTTCAATTAACATTTTTAGGCCCGGAACATTAAAGGAATACTTTTAGACTGAATTTAATTTTATTTAATTAATCTTCCGCTAAGGTGCTTCATTGATTCTGAAATTTATAGACAAATTTGATGAGGTCTTGTATATAATGATTATAGCAAAATCTTTTTCTCCCGGAACATACTTTCCGGCCTATAAATATTTAGTAACCTTTATGAAGCGAATCTGTATAATGGTGATTCTGAAATGGCTACTGAAGTCGTCTTATGTTGTGATGTTACCATATGATTAGACATAAGCACATTGCTGGTCCTCCGATTTATCGGAGAGGGACCTATGTTTTCAATGGCGTCCGTGCGTCCGGCCGTTTGTCTGGAAGATTGCCGGATAATTAGTCAATTAGTATTTCCTGAAATTTTGCTGCAACTGTATTTCATTAAATAGATGTGCACAGTAAAAAAAAATTGCGAAAAGTCCCGTTGCGTCCCCAGGGGCTCAAAATAGGTCAAAAATGCCCCAAAATGATACTTTTTGCCCCATAGCGTTTGATCCATCCATTAGATTTTCCTGAAACTTGGCCCAAATGTGGAGGCTATTGTTCTTAATATACATGCACTATGGGTAACCCTAGCAAAATTCTGGTTCGAATCGCTCTGGGACTTCTAGGGCTAAAAGATACCTGCCCTTTTGGAGCTCTTTTTTCATATTACTCCAAAACTTTATATGTATGTCTGTATAGTGGTTTTTCATGGTGCTGAATTCAAATATACATGTCTTAAAGCGAGAAACTGCACCGTTTGTCCATTTTCACTGGGATTTCGGCGTCCTCAGGAGCTCAAAAATGGTCACAAATGCCCAAAAATTTCAAAAAATGAAACTTTTAACCCCATAACCTTTGCCCCATCCGTTAGATTTTTTTGAAACTTGGCGAAAATGTGAAGGCAACGTTGGCTCTGCACACTTCTCACATTCATCACTTCTTCACTATGGTCCTTGATATGACCTTAAACTATATCCGATGGTGAGGGCCCCAACTTGCAGGCCTTATGGAGTGTGGAGCCACCCTTTAATTGCCATTGCTCCCAGGTCCACTCTGACCCGGAGTGGTTGCACCTGTTAGGGTCCCAACTATGGGTTAAATAGAATACGACTTAAAAAACAAATATACTATATTAAAAAAATCGTTCTTCAAAATCACCAGATTCGGCATTAAATAACCTGAAACGGGTTGATATGCCGTAAAACAAAACAACCAACCAACCAACCAACTTCTTCACTATTTTTTGTGGCGTCATCTCACATGCAGCGCCAGTGGGGGACCACGCACGCGCGGCTTGTTTTTTGGGGGTGGTGAAGGGGTGAAAACCTCGAAAGCCTTACCTCCTCCTTTGGGGATATTGTATTATATTTGTATCTGTCAGAGTAGATCCCTCTCAGAAATTCACTTTTCAGGCAATATATTATGTGTTCGTTTTTCAAGATACCGTCGTCCCAAGGTCATTTCCTATTTTTGAACAGATTGGATAAGAAAATTAACTGTATATTTTGTAATTATAACATGCTCCGATGAATTACCTTCGCATTTGGTCTCAATATATGTAATTGTTTATCATGACATATTTGCAGCCTAGCAGAAATATGTAACCGAACGGAGCATATGCTTGCTAGTGTGTGTGTGTATAATATATATATATATATATATATATATATATGTGTGTGTGTGTGTTTATATTTAAGAATACTGGCCTGATTAGGGTAACGCATCTATCATCTGCGATGCGTTTGTTTGCAGTGCAGAGAGTGAAAGGAAAGACAATGTATTAATTAGATTAGTGTCAGGTACGCCTCCCCTCGACCGTGCTTATGTGGGATTGCATAGAAGTACTTAATACCCTACTCGTCTGACCCACACCCATTCTTACGTTAGGCCGTCTGATTCTATCGATGAACAGTTTTTTTTTAAATTGAAAGGAAAACTAAATCAACCGGTCTGGGTTACAACGAGAGAGACGGGCCTGCATTTGCCGTTATAGAAGAGTCATTTTTAAAAGCGGATGAAGACTGCAAAAAATATATATAAAAGATTGGTAGACACATCAAACTCCGCATCCTGGCTGCCGCTCGTATCTGATTAAGAATTACGTGACTAAAATAATCTGACAACTACTTTGCTCCTTATCCTGTTCATAAATAAGCACAGTAAAAAAAAAGAAAGGACTCCTTCTCTAACACTCTTAACGAAGTTGATCTTTGTTGTAAAGAATATATTTTAAGAAAACCCGTTAAATGTCTTTTTTACTATAAAATATTACAGAGAAAATAAAGGAGCCGCAACTTTTATTAGCGACATGGTTTAAGGTATTTGTTGTCGATTATCTTTGCAAGACACAAAAGTCTGCTATTTACCTAAAATTATTAGATGTGACGTTGCTTCGTATCATTAGAGCCTGGAGTTAAACTCTTCATCGGGGAGGTCAGATTACACATGAGAATAACAGAAAGAACTTTGTTTTCTTTATGTTTATGAATAACCCTAACATTTTGTGAAACATCTTCTTCTGCAGCAAAAATATACTTCGTTGGTAACACTTATAGTTTGTAGAATCTCGACTTTATCTAACCCCTCATTAATTTTATTATGTAACACAAATGCCTAACCGATAACACCAGTGACAGCCACCGTAAATAATTGTCTCGGGACTCCGTTAGTGTTCAGTCTGCTTTTTTATTCCCGATAAAATTTGCTATAATTAAATATATGAATTCTTTCTCGCAATAAATAGTAAGTATTTACTTTGCAATTACACTGATAACTCACAACATATGAAATATATTTGAAATTGAATTCCAAAAGCGCATTAATACCACATTTCAATCGAAACAAATTTTTTTGCAAACCTGGATTTCACCATTATACGCCAAGGAATTTTGGGGGCCACAAAGCTTCCATTTATCGCTATTTTTAAGCAGACATTTTCTCTGCACACAAAGGTATAGCTTTGGTACTGTGCAGTTCAAGAAGGCTCCTTTTTAAGGCCTTGCCTCGCTTTTTTCAAATGGAGTAAGTGTATTATTTGCTGAAGAGAATGTTAATAGGAATGGGCAGGAGATTTTTAATAGGCCAGATTGAAATTCCTCAGATCTTCCAGCAGAGATAAGTAAAAAGGAGCAATTAGGAATTAGAAAAGTTATAACTAACATTACCACTACATTCGTAAACGCTCAGATGTCACCTTTTACTGTAGTAACTAATCTGGCTAGACTCAAGATGTTAATCGGAAAAGTTAGCATTCTTTCTTTAACATTAATTATATAATTATTTTAGTTTTCAATATAAAATTTCATCACATTTGGCGTTGAAAACCTTATCTCGGTAAAGTTTCAGTTTTTGTCGTAGCGAAGTGTGGTAAAATTATATACTCCATATGTGTTTTGCATGACCTCAAAGAACATGTTAAAATGAGAAGGTCGTTGGTTTATATCAAAACAGGTAAGCGACTCGGGCCAGTTACGTTAAGATATAGATATTAATTAATCAAATTAGTATACGTCAGCTCATTATGTAACCTATTATAATGTACCATTTTCAATTTTAATGTAAAATTGTTTTAACTAATATTTTGATAGCAACATAATTAAGATTGATCAGATTACTTAAAATCTCATTCTTATGGGGTAATCCAACTGTAATGACAACTGTACTCTTTAAGAAGAGTTTGTAAAGGTATGTACTCAATATTGCCCTGATTTAAATTGGACATTTTAGGGCAAAACAATATGCATTGCTGTGTTTACATGAACCAAGATTGCGTTTACAATTGAACTATCTCATAAGTACTTAGTTTTAATTATAGAATACAAGTGATAATTTCACTTTTATCTCCTATTTATTATTCTAAATTCATTCCATGGCGAAAGTAGTTACCGTATTAAGATTCAGTTCATCAATTCTTCAGTCATTTCACTCGAAAACAAATTTGACAAATTCTCTAAAGAATTGCGATTATTTTATATCTTATTTCCTTTAATCAAAATATTTGCTTTTCTTCAATTCGATAATTGAAATTAATTGTTGGTTGTGAATAAAGTTATTTCCGACGCAGGTAGCAGTTCTCGTTGGTTTATTTGTTTTGTCGATATTAGTATTATTCATTTCCTCGACACTGGCACCCAAATATAAAATGGTTTTCTCAAGACACAACAATTGGCAGGAATTGGCTATTTTTTGTACATGGGTCAGTCCAGCCGTTATTTATGGTTGCAGATTACATTTAAGCCATCCCCGATCTTTGAGTCCTCATTTCATATTGTATTTCTGTCATACAAGCAGAAAAGACTGACTATGCTCCGGAGTGAATAAGGGTAACAGCTATGCAGTTTATTTACTATGCTATTTCTGTCATTGTTTTGTTAACTTTTCAATAACAAATTAACATTTTTTTATAGATTTATGCGAATGTTTATACGTGGGCCTTTTCTCGCTTTATCTGACACTGTTTCTATTCGGCATGTTTCATGAGTAGTTGTTTTGTCTAATGGCCGACGATTGTCTGAATAAATAAAGCTTTTAATGCATGAAAAATCCAAGATGTTCGCAGACTTTTCCTCAATGTTTAATTTAGAAAAAAATACTTTTGAAAACATGTGACATATTGGGACCCTGCGATAACAAGCGAATATGTAACTAGCCATACATGCAGTTTGAGGAATATGAAGGCAGCATCGGAATTTTAATAAATTCAAACTAAATATTTATGAAAAAATACGAAAGTCTGAAACAATGACAATAAAAACATTGCTTAATATCGAACGTCAAGGAATGGCGTAATTGTCAAGACTGAGAGAGACGAAGTGAATACAACGGACATTTCTATCATGTAATGAATAAATGTTTGAGAAACAGGACGGGTGTGTAAATCTTGAGTTTACAAGAAAATACATGGCGAATTGTGGCTATTTATGGCTGGGTAATAATGGCTAGCCATTTTTCGCTATGGAGATAGGGCTTGCTATGTCTCGCAGTGTGGATTAGAACGGACTATCTCGCCGTGCCCTCAGAGCTAGCTATGTAAGTGTCTATCTGGTCACGTGTTTATGTGATGTGAAATCATCTGTAAAGTTGATTTAGGCGTTTGATTAAAGAATATTAAGACATTAATTTGCATATGAGAAAATTGGCTACGATAGGATAGATGCGTTATGGTGAACACTTAGTCGAGGGTTTAGCAGCGAGGATAACACGTCGAAGTAAGAAAAAACGTCGTTTTAATAACGCTACTGTCGAATGTATGTTATCAGTTTTTATTTAAATTAGAATTATACTCCTATCCAGTATATCATGTTTGTTTTTCGTAAGTTTTAATAGCGTTTAAGCACGGCGGGACTAAAAACTGGCTGCTTGAATAAGCCTTTAATTAATTAAAGTAAGGCAAACAACGATGTGCATTAATCCAAGTATGTAAATGAGGAAGTAAAGAATGTTTTAAGGCGACTAAGAATAGTTTTAAATTAGTATTAACATTGACCAAAAGTGTAAACAAAAGAACATGACTCGGCCATGAAACTACATACCTCATGTAACTGTGTACAGATAGACCAAAAGTTATCTAATCCTTAATTTACTCTATCCTTTCGAAGTTATCACTAAAAGACGGTATATCTGGTCAACCTGACATTTTACATGATTGTCACTGTTATCCAAGAGCATTAGGGGCATACATAAAATTAATAATTTTCGGCAAATTTTCGATCTTAACCTTAACGTACATTGAATTCACTGGCTATAATTTTAGCTTGGTAGCGAGTATCTAAAACAGAATGAACAGAATCGAACTTATCCAAAGTGTGACTACTACTTTTCAGCAACATTATCAAAGACATTTTAATGAAATACGCTCTGTTACAGCATAACAGATATTCAGACCACGTCTCGCGATTATGTATAAAGCGATGTTGACGCTAGTCTACACACAAATAGACTCGACCGAAAAAAACGTTCTTCAGAGAACGGTGTAATCTTCTCTTTCTCCTCCGCGTACTGTGTTAAATAATCCTAGATAGAACCTAAAAATACTATTAGAAATAATTTCAGTCGGTTTTATTGATCATGTAATTAACTGTTACCATCGAGTCAAAGAAAATAGTCATTGCTTTCCTGCTACGGCTAGAGACTTTCCGGTATAAACCACATAACTACTAAGCGATCAAAGCGATTAGCAATCACAATCAAGACGAAGCTGTAAATATGTAACGCCTTCGATTGGTTTGGATCACACATTCACCTATTTTTACTATTTTTCATCTACTTAGACCTTTTGAAAAATAAGCCAGAAAATCAATGTTAGTTTCATATTGATATACCCATTTCATTGTGGTTTGTTTTGAATTCGTCCAGAGAAAGATTAAGATACATTAATAGATCGATGGTGGAGTAACTGCTCCACCCTTGTAAGTTTTTTATGACAGCTCATGACATACAGAGCGTGAGCGTGTGGTGCAAATGAGACGTCACAGTAGTTAGTTTTCTCTCAACTTTTGCGTTACTACACTGACTAGGAAAATCCAACAGATAACCATCTAAGCTGTAATAATTGTTCCGTTCATTTTCAATCAATTCGATTGATTGCCGGATTTAATTAAGGAGGTGTCGTGGTACATCTGGATGGCGCTTCACATGCTTCGCGCAGTGACTTAATTCACTATATATTGTAGTTTACATTGCACGGTAGAGAACCTACTGATAATTTTAAGAAATAATTTATATCTACATAATGACCTGCATTCGTTTATTCAAATAGCTTCAAACTATGCGTGAGGTACTTTTTATGTAAGTAACTACACCGAACAAAAGGTGATTATCGTAAAGACAGGAAATCTATATTTACCTTGGTCTGTAAAAGGTACGGTTATACGTAGAGGGAAAACATCAGATAGAGAACTCTGCAAGTTTTGGGAACAAGTCTCTTATGTATACTAGCGTTCTCCATAATACACGCGCGCATAAAGTGTATATATATATATCATCTGAAAATAATAGAAATGGTATTACGCTCCATAGAAATGAGTGTAATAAAGACAGAATGAAGATTATACCAAGGGAAAAAGATGAAAATAACAAACATAATCTAAGGAGTTCACAAAAGGTCTCAACAAATATCTTCTAGAATCTTTAGATAATAAGGAGTGCGACTTACTGAGATTAGCGAATATGTTGACGCTGAAAACAGAAACGGTTACTTATAAGGTGCTCAGCGATTGACGAATGAGTTATGTATAACATAAGATCTCAGATAATTTGGATCCTGGATATGACCTTAAACTATATCCAGTTGTTAGGCCTCAGCTTTCGGGCTTTGGGGAGTGTGGAGCCACCCTTTAATTGCCATTGCTCCAAGGTCCACTCTGACCCGGAGTGGTAGTACCTGTTAGGGTCCCAACTATGGGGTAAATAGAAACCGACTTGAAAACAACAAATATATTCTATTAAAAGAATTTTCTTCCGAATCTTTGGATTCGGCATTAAATAACCTGAAAACGGTCGATATGCCGTAAAATAAAAACAACCAACCAGATAATTTGCTTGGAGAATTTTTGTGAAACATTTTGTTTGACCAGCAAAACCTTGCCCCTTCATCGTGCAGGTTACTGGATTCCGGAAACTCGCTATTATTAGTTCCTTTTATCAGACCGCTGAACTTCGAATTTCCTCTGTTTCCTGCTCTCTTCAATGTAGTAGTCTGTAGAAGTGTAACTGCAATATGATCAGACTGTTCGTTTACAAATTCCTCACAATATTCTGGAACCCACGATCCTAAATCGTAGCATTGTACGTACAAACGGAAAAATACCATGTTAGCGGTAAAGATTTTTAAAAAATATTTAAAAACTGTCAAATTCTGCTTATATTACAACTATGTAAAACAAGTGAAGCATAAACGGTCCTCCGTGGGTGCATAGTGCGAGGTATAAGAAAACGAAGTTCAGTATACCCCCACTTTGACCCAAAAGTCCCCAAGATCTTAACATATTTAAATTTGAGTTCAGCACCATCCAAACCAGCTAAATAGACATACACAAAAAATTTGAACAAATATAGTAAAATAGTTCGAGAAATGGAGTGTTTTTTATTAGCTCTAAAAGAGCTCCTGGGGCACACCCAAGAGTTATCGCGAGTATAAACACAAAATTATATAGAATTCAGTAAGTTACAACTTTTCAGAGACTTTTATCAAGATCCAAGGCATGGATTTTTTATTAATAAGCACACGTGTCAATTTAAGCCATTTTAACCCGAAAGGCACCCCTAGGGGAGAGGCAACCAGAGTTTTCCCAGAAAATCCGTTCTGTTACTTTTTACACGAATGATGATTAATGTTTGTGCAAAATTTCAAAACATTGCAATTGTTATTGAGAAAAGTGCGGACAGAAAAACGGACAAAGGTGAATTTACAGGTCCATCCTCCTTTTGCCAAGGGACTAAAAATGTATGGGTTTTATGAATATTTCTATAAATCGAGTGGTGCTATAAATGGACACCATCTATAGTATATGATATAGTGTTACAATTTTGTCCCTATCATACTCTTAATAAGTAATTAATTCGTTTATCTCGCAGTAAAATGTTCTATTGATTTGTTAGCAATGGCTGTTTGGTTTTCTTTTCATTTCAGTCGATTCCAACGGCATGCATTCGATAGGAAGGGTCTTTATTCAAAATGAATAGTGAGCTTTTCAACTTTTCTACTCAACCGAAAGTTTGAGTGCTTTGCTAGCGTGATTGATGACCAGTCGTGCTTTCGGCATTAACTGTAAAGTGGTTCCCATTCAATGAAAAATAAGCAGTGTATGGGTTTTCGTGATATTTTGCATCTTTCTAATTCTTACTACTTGGTACTAAGATTCAATCTCTTTTTATGCACAGAAACATTGACATAGGCATATATTCTTATAAATTTGGGTTTTTGTGTATTGATATTCATATTAAAACATTTTCTATTTATTTAAACATAAAATACAACCTTGTAATATATGGGTCTTGGAATTCATCTTTAAAAGATCTCTCTAACCTGCATATTCTTTTCAACATTCATTTTAATTAATTTCCTATTAGTGTTTTCGGTTTTCTTATGAGATGATTATCGTTAGTTAACTATTATGTGTTATTATATTTATGAATATATTCTACATGATTAATACTGGCAGAATATTTGCGTAATAGTAAACAAATCTCTTTTGAATAAAGTTATGCATGCGTACATATTTTCGTGTAAAAAGTTTTGCCTACCAAACACCTGCAAGTTTTTTGTTTACGACATAAAACTTGATATATAGGGTATTCGAACCCATGCGAAACTTTTTATTTTGATTTTAGCCGGTGTAAATTAAAAAGTGCAATTCGTCGGGTTAAAGTAGAACGACGGTATAACGAATATGTATGCGTAACGTAATAGCTATTGATTCACGTTTAAATTTTTAGCCTCGCAGCAAACATGTTTTCATAGTTCAGTCATTAACGTCAAGGTAAATCGTAATCCGTGTCGATTCACAATGGTCGCGCACAAATCATTTAAGGTTTTACTTTATAAATCATCACTATATATTGGGTCCAATATAATAATAAATACGAAATCAACACTGATCGGAATATCATATTTTAGCGTATTTTACAGCCGAGTAATGCCGAGTGGCCTCCTAGTAATATGTCTGTACGGTTTAGTATTTTCATGTGCTTTGTTTTCTATTTAAATCGGATAAATGATTTCAATTGTTTGTAACTCATAAATTTATCGAATGTGTTAAATTAGCAATCACCTTAATAGAAAGACCGTGCAACCTCCCTGTATTCCCTCCGAAGTCGGAGAAATCGTGAGGAATACAGGGAGTTATTAATAATACATTAGAATAAGAAGGCGGTGTTTTATAAATTAAATTTGTGAGAAGAAACACATTTTCTCATGTTATATATGAGTATGAAAATATATTTATAGCAAGTAAAATAAATGAAACCTGAACGTTTTTGTGTGGCATATTTGCTATATGTTACAAAACCTTTATATGTATCAAGTACCTATAATATTGTATATACAAAAATTATTACGTAAATGTATGGTTGGCTGTTTTGTTTTTATGTCATATCAACCCTTTTCAGGTTATTTAATGCCAAATCCAGTAATTTTTAAAGAATTCTTTTTTAATAAAATATATTTGTTTTTTGTTTTTTTTATTTAACCCATAGTTGGGGCCCTTACAGGTACTACCACTCGTGGTCAAAGTGGACCTGGGAGCAATGGCAAATAACGGGCTACTCCACACTTCCCAAAGCCAGAAACCTGGGGCCTCACCATCGACTATAGTTTATGGTCATGTCCTAGACCGTACATATATGTAAAACATCTGGTTATTTTAATAAAAGTGTATCTTAAAGTTCTCGACTTATTACTGTGTACCAAGCCGGCTTTTTTGGATCAAATTTGTTATACTGTTTTAAAGTTTATTCATGCTATGTATTCATATTTTCATTTTAAATTCTATGGATGTCAATGCATTATATAATACCTATTAATGTTAGTAATAATTTTGGTCAATATTGCATGTTAGGTTTTGTGCCGGAATAAGGTACGAATCGAATGAAAAACTAAGAACACTGCCAGGCAAATATAACACCTTCGTGCTAAATTTAATAAAAATCGACTGAGCCGTTTTCGAGTTCATAGGGAATGAACTCACCTGTTCCTTTTATATAATAGTAGAGATGGAGAAAATTATATAACTACTTCATCTACTGACATAAAATTAATATACGAAAGTATAAATTTATGCGTAAATATTTACTTCAAAAGTGCTCAATATGTAGGTAGAGCTAGTTAGTAAGTTATAAAATATATATGACGATTAAGCTACACTGAATATTCAACGTTTCATCCACTCTAGGACTGTTCAGGCTTATACACACACACACATATATATATATATATATATATATATATATATATATATATATATATATATATAAGCTGATTATCTGTGTCTGGTCACGAATAGGATCCGATATGGTTTACTAATTAAAAAAAAACTGATTACATATAATGATAGAAGATGCATCGAGAAAAAGAATGGGTATGTTTGATCTGGCAGAACGGTGGTTCATTAAAAGTGTGGGGTCTGCGTATGCGCCTTTTTCACAAAGTATGGAAATAAAAAATTTGAAAATTAAAAAAAAATACCGTTTACAATTGTTTTTGATATAGATGTACATAAGAATACTTTGATAAGTATGATTTAACTTAAATAGGGATGGTATAATAAAATTGTGGGGTCTGCGTTCGCGCCTGGCCTCTATAGAATGGAAATAGGCACACACTTTAATAAAGACTTTTCAAATCTATCTGCGTAAGTATACTTTGATAATTATGTTTCAGTTTGAAGAAATATGGTATAATAAAATTATGGGGTGTTCGTTCGTACCTGACCTCTATAGAATGGAAATATGTAACAAATTTAACAAGTTTTTTTTTAATATAGATGCACAAAATATTGTGATAAGTGTTTCAGTGTGAACAGGTATGGTATAATAAATTATGGGGTTTATCTATTTTATTTTTACTTTCATCATATTTTACTTTGTTTTCGATACCCCCAAATTTAAAACCCTTCGTTTTCATAACCTATCATACTTTCATAAATTAGAGTCCATTTTCTTAAGGCTGGTTTTTGAACCCACTCACCGACGGGTACATTTGCTAGTATATATATATATATATATATATATATATATATATGCGATTACTAGCAGGGCTACCCAGCGTTGCTTGGGACCGTATAAAACAATGAGAAAAATGAAGTTGATTTTGAACATACCTGTTATTTTTTTGATGGAGGAATTTTTTTTATCTATAAGTACCATTTGCTATCTTGATTTAAAAAAATATTTTACCTACACTAGTGCGAGTATTACACAACATATTGAAGATACAGTTATTTCACACATAAGATACGTAATTTACAGCACGTGTATAAAATATTTTGACTTCTTCATGACGGGTAATATACAAAAGACATTTAGAATAATCTTAACTACCCTCGAACAGGAAATGTAAATAAATGTATGAAACAGTTTAACGTACTCTCGACAGGTATGGTACAGCGTATTAACTAATTTCTTTTCTCAATAACGCTACCATAATTTTTAGTAAAGTGAATTCGTTTTTAGAAAATTGATCAATTATTAAGCAAAATTATTATTTTAGCACGGTCGGTATTTTTTGTAAGTCACTTTGTTTAGTTTATTAAATTGTTAGATGAAAGTACAGAATAGTAAACAAAATAACTTCCCATATTAAGAATGGCTTTCTAAATGTTATTTCAACACGGTCGGTATTCTAAGCAATAAGATTTTTGTATATCAAATTGTTAGCTGAAAATAGAAAATAGTTTTCAAAAATACCCTACACTCCCCATATTAAAATGGCCTTTTATAACGTATTATTTCAGCACGGTCCGTATTCGTTATGTCAGTTCTCTTAGATTATTAGATGAAAGTGAGCAATATTTGTTTAAAAAATAAACACAGCATTACTTGATCAATGTACGTGATTTTTAGAACGTGACAAATAAACACTCAGTATTATTCAGTGTTGTTCCGGATTGAATGATGATCAAAGGTTTACATGAGAAAAGCCATCAGTTTCGTCGGTTTCAAGCCTGATAATTGGAAACCCTTTTAGCGCAAGCTCATTTCAGCCGATCTATTACAAGTGTCTATTGACAGTGTGTATGCATATATATATATATATATATATATATATATATATATATATATGCGTGTGTGTGTGGGGGGGTATGTGATTACTAGCAGGAGGATTCAATGTTCTCTGCGATTGAATGATCAACGTATGTCTCACACTCTCATATTGTTATTGAAATCAGTGAAATTGTCCATTTTCCATCAAGCCGATTGATTCCCTGCTTTAATGTAGGCATCGTGGAACATCTGGAGGACGCTTCACATGCTTCTCGCAGTGACTTAGTTCACAATATATTGTAGACTACACTGCACGGTAGAGAACCTACTGTTAATTTTATGAATTAATTTATACCTATATAATAGCCTGCATTAATATTTAAAATAGAAAAGTTAAGTATCATGCTTCAATTGTACTCTAAACGAAACCAATCATTTTGGACGCGTCTCGGTCATATCGGAGAACCTACAAGTGATTTTATATGTCGGACTTTTTGGCGTGTGATAATTAAACTTCTCAAATGCCCTTGTGATGTTAGGTTGTGTTAAGTGTTAGCTTTGGTAAAAATCGCTGTTTCTTTCTTTCATCGGATTATTTCTAATATCGATACTTATCGAAGACATTCCAATAAAAACCTATCTAAAATCACTCCCAAACACATAAAGTACTCTCGTGTTAAATTAAAAAAAAATCCCTCAGCTGTTGAATCAATAGGAAATGAACACACATTTACTTTTATATAACGGTGGACAGATAGAACACATATATATATATATATATATATATATATATATATATATGTATGAATAGATTTTCTTTATTGAACAGAAACGAAATATGTTTTATTTTCTTTTGTAACATTTTGAATGCGTTAATAGAATATTAAATGATTTAAGCAAGTTATTCCAATACACAATCGATCAATAGTATGAAATATTAAAAAACTAAGGCGCCGTTGGGAAATACTACTTCAATTGTAAAAAGAAATGATTATTGCATTTTAGTCGTCTTGGTCAGTAATGAAGTTCTATATTTATGTATGATGCAAAGAAAATCGAATGTTGCTTTAATGTTCATCTTTGTCTCGAAGTTGATCATTTTATGCTTAATTTATGACCGCAAAAATCGAAACTGATTTAATTTGTAATTTTAATCAGGTTTTTATTAAAGCATCAGTTTAAACAATTTCTTCACGTTTTAAGTCGCTAGACCCTGTTCTTTATTTTTAACTACAGGCTTACATGGTAAAATCCTATTTCAATCCCCCGAGTTAAATGGCTACACTATGAAGATATTGGTCATACCAACTAACGCAATATAGTGCAGTTGTTTTTGATAAAACTTTATTGTAAGACATCAAATCTGTAGTGGAATAATGACATAAATCGATTGTGACGGTCAATGCTTTCAAGACTAAGCTTATTTCCTTTAATTACAATGACCTTCTCAACCACTGATTTCTATGGATAATGATACGCTGCCTGAAATTACTTCCCTCAATCTCCTAGGCTTAATATCCACAACCAACGTTGAGGCAATTTCAAGGCTGATGCAAGGAAGGTTGGTTTCCTCTACGGTTTTAGTACGTGACTCAATCCTGGAAATATCCAATATCTCTACAGATCATTACTCGCCCATGCATGGACTATTGTTGGCACATCTGGGTTGGTGCATCTGCCATTAGTCCCTCCTTCCTAGACAAGGTTCAAATAAGAGTCGCGGTCTAAAAAGGTTCCGCACTATTAACCAAACTCCAACCTCTGTCCCATCATCGAAATGTGGCATCTCTGTGCCTGTTTTACAATAATTTTAATTAAAAGTACTCTGAGGATCTCAAAGCATATGTTCCCATTGACGTAAATATCACGATAAACCAGACAAGTGGCAACATCCAACATCCGTAGATGCCGTAAAGCGTTTTATTCAAATAGCTTATTTCCCAAAACTGCTAGATTTTGAAATTACCTGGCGGGACCCTATTTCTCCTGACTGTGTGACATGGTGAAATTACAGTATAATGTTAACAAACAGCTCGCTGTGAAACTGCCTACACAGTATTCCTGTAAATTTGATCTCAAATAGGACCCTCATGCGACTTAGTGGCACTATGCGATCTTTGGAGTGAAGAAAAAGGTTTTTATAAAACCATAACTGATGTAAAGGAATACCGACAGAAAAATCTTCTTAGAAAATAGATATAAAAAAATATATTTAATTTGAAAACTGAAAATTGGAATAGAAATTATGAAAAAATGAATTCATTTCACGGCAAACCATTTAAATGATTAAATAGGATTCATTCATAGATTAATCTTTTTATCAATTAAAGAAAAGTAAACATTCTTATACAAACGTAATGAATAGATATTTTTTCGTGTGTAGAACTCTTTATTAACGGAGAAAATGTTTTTTATACATTATATACACGTTATTCTAGAAATATTATTTTGACACATGGAATTGTTATAGGAATTTTTTTAGTTTGGAAGAAATCTTCTAAATTGAGACAATGTTGTTGCTTGCATATAAGTTTTCACAAATGGTGAAAAACTGTTTTAATAGCGAATTACTGTAAATAGTATAACCGTTTGTATTATAAAAAAGTAAAAATTTGTCCTTCAGTGGAATATTGACTTACTGCCAAAATAATCGCTGAACCCATTTGCTTTCACGAATTAACAAAAATCCCAGCGTTATTTCAGGCATTTTCAGTTAAGTAGAGTGTAACATTATTTCTGGATTTAAAAACAAACAACATATAAAATCATGGTTCCCCAGCCAAGTACATAAAACATCATATCCCTTAAATACAAGAACAAAATAGTTCCGAATATTGGATTTATTTATTTTACTAGAAATTAATTTGATTAAAGTATCCATATTGCCAAAAATGTTTTCCTTGCCGCTGTCACCTGCCTTTGTCTCCCCTCAAAAATGTTTTTTTTTATTAACGAACATGATGTATTTACATTATTAGAATGACTCCATGATTGTACTTATAACTCCTTAGTTATTTATATTATTTTATTTATATATTCACACACACACACACACACACACACACGTTTTTGTATGTGCAAATGGCATTGTAAAGAGACAAACAAATAGAGCACTAAATAGCTGCGGCCAAATATTTATATGAATAGACATTTGAGGGTATCGTTTGCTAGGGCCAATCCCATGAGCTGGGAGTTAGAGCTGTTGACTATCAACTAGATGTGCTAGTCTACACGCAAGATCTGTGATACAACGAAACAGTTTTCCGTGGATGATGTGTGTACTCGCTGAAACTACATCCTTCATATTACTTACAGAATATTTCATCTTGATCAAATAAAATTATATATTAGGTTCCTAATTTACACTTGGCATCCATAAAAAGGTGATATAAGTTTGTTTCATTTAAATTAAAAATTAGACATTAGAATATAAAAATGGGAATATGATGTTGAGGGTTTGGAAAACAGTTGCGGTATTTCCTCAATAAATCACACGCCATGTGCTTGTTCGTTTGAAATCTATCTTGTATAGATTTTCGCCCAATCTATTTCTAATTCTTTGATTAATGTGTTTCATAATGGCTGTTTATTTTAGAGAGGAAGTCAGATATCGACTTAATTGTATTTTGCTCGTCGACAATACATGAGGATATTGATCCAAAGATATCAGTTTCATTGACCTAGCTAAAAATAGAATTTTCCTGGAGAGAGCAGACATAATAACGGGAAAAATAAGTAAAGAATGGATGGAGGAAGGAAGCGTTGGAAAACGGAAACATCGGAAATGTTTAATATCGATTTTCAATGTTACGCGGACAGACTTGGCTTTAACGATGGATTCCCCATGCAAGAATTGAATTAGTAAAAATTAATGAAAATTCCATTGTCTACGAATATCGAATGAAGAAGGGGAACTATTTGCAACTTTCATAATGGAAATCTAGTTATTCGTCATTTCTGAATGCACCGGACCTCTCCAACAGTTCAACTACAGCTTATTTCTCATACCGGTTGTCGTGAATTCCATTTAGTAGTTTTGCAATCATTTATACTCCCCTGGAACTGACTGGTAGTTTCCAAACTACCCGTCGGCAATTGATTGTGATTATAATTTTAGACAATGTTATGACACTATGGTCAATAAATCTTCTCAATTTCAGTTCTTTAGCTAACTGACGGTGTAGTTAGGGGCGACTTGAAGGCTTCCTTTTCATTAGCTGCTATACCAAGATGTAGAGCATGCAGATATTCTAAGGATTACTGCACTTGTTCTTGATTCTTTCGATTATAATGCTGAGCGTTAAAATGTTTTGGACTCTTAATGGGAATGCCACCAATGATTTCGACGGTCGTTTTTATAATCACAAGTTATAATAACCAACCAATCAGGAGCTTCCAAATTTACTATAAAATTTGTCGAATTTTGGATTCAATCAGTTTGCTGTCACGAACCTGCGCTGATTATTCACCGCCATTTTTGTTCAACATAATGTCTCAACACTTAATACTGAGTATTTAACAATGGAAATCCACTACCATTTTTAAACTTTAAAATCACTCGACCGAAGATTGAAGCAGTCTCTCGGCTAATTAGCTAACACTCTTACGATTATGCTAAATGAGCCGATTAAAATTAACTTAACTCGGTAGATTAACAAAACGGTATTGATATAAAAAGAGAAGCAAATATGCTACTGGAAACTTTGTTATATTCATAAGTTAGATACAGACAGTTATATTTTTGTTTTTACAAGATTTACTCTTACAAAGTAAACGATCATTAATAATTTTTTAAAACATAGTTGTTTAACCTAAAGGATCCAAACTTTGGTTATATTTAATTTTATGCAATAAGTTAGAATAAAATACTGCCGATCATTCTTTCATTTTAGTAAGAGATATTAAACACGAATTGATAAATATCGAATGTGTATTTCGGGTTATAAGCTAAGACTTTTTGCAAAGTCCAAGAATTTTGCAAAAAAAAAATATGACGAGAAATGTACCAATGCAAGGATGTCGCTATTATTTGCATCAAATTTGATCCTTGATTGTTCCCCATGAATAAAGCGGTTAACTATTATAACGTTCTCAATTTTCCATGTGTTTTCCTATAATCAAAACCCCTTTGTTTTCTGATGAAAAGTAGGATAGATATTATATAAGTTCTACTAGAGTATGTGTTGATTTTAATTTTGTAATTATTGATGGTTTTGTTTAGCGAACTTCATTAACTTTTGTATCGTCGAATGGAGAATTATAAACAATTATAAAATGTAGAATGTTGATACTGCTAGATACAATAGGTTATGTAACAACTGCTGAGTTGGCATGTAAACCGTTAAGTGTTGGTATCCCAGCTTGTAGCTTCAACTGAATCCAATCAATTTAACTCTCCATAATTATATGTGGACCGTTGTCACGTGCCTGAATTACGTCACAACATAAACTCCGAGAAAATACATTATGTGACAGCATCCATTATCTAAATATTATAATTTACTAGCATTCAACTGTTTTGTTTTTAATTTTCCCCCTTAACATTTCTACGTGTAAAAACGAAATCAAAATGCTGCTACAGGTTCAAATGCCCTATATATCAAATTTCAATTCTGTATACCAAATATTCAAAGAGAAGTTTGGTAGACTCTTTGCGCGCATATCGACAAGATCACTTGTATATGTTATATATATATATATATATATGTATATATATATATATATATATATAAGGTTTTGATTTTTAATTCTACTTAATTATGCAGAATGTAGAAACTTTGCATCAATAAAATTCAACATAATAGTGAAATGAACTCAATTATCTAATAAGAAACCAAAAATAATTTAATTAACCTCGTTTTTTCTTTTCAAAAGAATAAGCAAATTAGTCCCCGACTGCTTTGAGCTTTCTCTTTATTAATTTTATTTACAATATTCGAAAAAGATGAATTGTTGTACAAGGTGAACTTGGTGACCCTTCGATGCTGTATCATGTCTTGAATTAACGCTGTGGAAAGGATTGGTTCAGCTAGTCACTTTGTATCACTCTTTCCTAAAAGAAAAGCTCAAAACTAGGCTTGATTTAGGGTTGTGACATTATTACTTCATAGAACCTGACTAAGTAGTTCCCTCAATTTACATCTAAATTATAAAATATTAAGGGGTACCCAGCGTTGCCCGGATCTTAAGAGGTTTTATGATAAGGATATTGACCAACGCAGCCTGAAATAAATTCTTTTTTTAAATTAACCAAATATGAATGGCAGCGAGTACCCGTGCGGGTGCAAAACAGGTAAGCAGGCAGGTAGACAGGCTCAAATCTGTAACGCTAAGATGTAGAGGAAGTGAAAAAAAGCAAACCATTTTGTGGGCGCGCCCAGCGTTACATACGCTATCGCCGCCGTTCAAATAAAGATTAATCATTGCAAGCTGTATGAGGACTTTGCAAAAATGTCTGCGAAAAAAAGTGACTTCCTCCTCGTAAAAAACGACCCAGTTGACGGCGAAATGTTTTTGAACAAATGTTTTTCTATTTTTCGGCCGAAAGAGCGAGCTTTGAAACGATTCCAATTTTGTCAGTGTTGGTCGCGTGCGCCAAAAGTTTTAGTGAGACATACAAAAGTGAATGCATATATACACACACTGACCAGCAAGTGAGATTCATATAATAGATGCCAATGGTACATTTTTATCAGCAATAATTTTTACACGAAAGAAACTTGCACTTGATTATGTATCAAAAACTGTAACACTGAGATAGTTTGTGTGAGACTATTCCATCAAATAGTGATATTCGTTCGCATGATACACACAATTATAATTTGTTGATATGAATAGATAATTAGAATCAACCCTTATTTTACAAGATACTCTTACAGAAATACTGTGGTTGTTTTTCAACAAATTGGTTTGCAGAATAGTAGCTTAGAATTTGAGTCATACTTCACAATAATTTGAACTGGTTGAGGTCGGTAAAGTTTTATGTTTTGTTTAAATATTTATTAAGCATTGCGATAATGTTCTTGGTATGATTCTTTCTGCAGAATAAAGTCGTGCAGATTTTGACGGAATTATTCTCATATGGCATAATCGATGACATCACATTTTCTCTATCAAGTGTTACGGTGTTTAGATTCCGATGAATTACTCACTGTATCAGTTTTATAATTTGCGATTATCTTATGAAGAGGAAGTATAAAAAGCTTACAGCCATGCTTTGTATACTTTCCCATACACTCTTTTACCATTAGCGCAGGAATTAAATCTAATATATAAAGGCTAAAATGGGTGTGTGTGCTTTCGAAAACTTAAAACAGACGCGTCGGAATTTGACTAAGCCGGTATCGAACTTTCGGGCGACGAATATCGAAAAATTGGTCCAAAAACATTAATTCCTTCACCCTCAACTGACGAATTTTTTACAAGGAAGGGTTCGGTTTTTGTGTCGCCATTTTTTTGCAGGTCCTCCTCTTTTCGATTGACTACGCTTAGTTTTGACGTTCGCGACTTCTTGTTGCGCGATGGAGCCATCGACTAAGATGGCGCGTTTGTTTAATTTAATTTTTTATTTTCCTCCTTCGCGTTATATGTTAGTCTGCCTGCCTACCTACTACCACTTTTCTTAACACTTCTCCCCAATCTGTTTTGATTCTGTTTTTACTCGACACACCCGGCAACGCTGGGTACCCTTGCTGGTATATTATAAAATGGAAAATTACCTTTTTAAAAAGAAAAAAAAAACACTGGCTAGAGTTATCAATCAATTTCGATTTGCAATCTGACGAATTGTTTACGTTCGATATAGGTAGCAAGTTATGTACCGTACTTTTTAGTGTGCTTAGCAAGTAATTTCAAGCATATGATTGTTTTACCACGGTATACCTTCTTTAAGATACCCGCCTAACAGATGAACGTGATCGCTGATAATGTTGTTTTACTTTCGAGAACCAGATGGTTGAATAACTCGAAATTTTCCGCTTTCTTTATATTTTATTTTTTTAAGAATTGAATGTTTTTATAAATGTTTTTTCATAGATTCTTGTACAGACACATGATAATATATTTTATTTCTGTTGCTTTACAGGTATGTAATCAAAAGATGGTGGTTATTTAAGGAAGTACGCTTTTAAAGTTATACGATGTTTAAAAGCTTTGGTAAGTAATTTATTTGGGTTCAAATAAACATATAAATCACTGCATGTGTAAAATTGCAAATTAAATAAACACAGCCCTGTTAACCTTAGTTAATATATATTTAAATGTGCATATATGTTACGTTTTTACATTTTCAGTTGCAATAATCTCTTCTAGAGATAATATATATATATATATATGAGAGAGACAGGTAAGATATGATATTTTATAGTGCCTTTCTCTCTCTCCTGCCATATTATATATATATATATATATATATATATATATATATATATATTGTGTACAGAAAGTTGTTAGTTGAGACAGGTCATTGGTACCGTCGGTTTCAAGCCCGATAATAAGGCCCGTTTAAGGTATCCTTATCAAGCTCTCTTCAGCCAATATTGGCTGAAGAGAGCTTGATAAGGATACCTTAAACGGGCCTTATTATCGGGCTTGAAACCGACGGTACCAATGACCTGTCTCAACTAACAACTTTCTGTACACAAAATATAAGTACGCTCTTAAAATTTGGATTATCCTTTTAATTGAGCACTCTGCTGGAATTTTTTTTCCAAAAAAAACTAATCATAATTATATATATATATATATATATATATATATATATATATATATATATATATATACACACACACAAAGTTAAGTTTTTTTTCTCACTGACATTGATATTAAATATTTTTCTACTTAAAAATTATTACAACGAACTTAATATACGCATTCCTGGATATACGAAGGTTAATTAATTTTTATATTTCTTTGAAAAACAGGCGTTTTTGTTTTTTCATGAGATGAATAGTTTAATTTCTATTGTATTTCTATTTATGCATAGTTTCTACATTTTGCATAACTGCGCAGAATTTGAAACCTTTTGAAAAAGTTCTAGCACATAAAATTATATATTGTCAGTGTGTGTTCGAAAAGTTTCCACTAAACTCCTCTCTGAATATTTAGCTTGCAGAGGTGAAATGTGGTATATGTAAAGCATTTGGATATGTAGCAAAATTTCGATTTGTTTTCTGGCTGGTAAAATAGCCGATAAAGTTTCAAAATTGAAAATCATTTACTTTTGCGTGGTATAAGTATGCTGTATTCGTTGTTTTTTTTTGTTGTATTTTTTTTGTGTGCAGGCACAGTGATTTTTTTTGCGTTTCATATGTAAAAATTTGGCATACGTTAATGGAATAAGCAGGAGAGTTAGGTTTCAATTCTAGCTAATGGCATACAAGTCTTTTTTTTTCTCTTGAAATAGCCAGTATATACAAGGTTTAATATAATAATCGACAAAATTGGCCTCAGAATTAATAAATATGAAATTTTCATGAATTAATATATTTAAACGTATTTTTCGACCGATTAACGTTGGAAGGCCTGCTAGTAATATATATATATATATATATATATATATATATAGTGTGTGTGTGTGTGAAATTAAAGGTGGTGTGAGAAAAAACCTACCTAGTCCCTCTCTGAAAAATTAGTCTACAGATTTGAAAGTTGGTGTATAGAGTAATTCAACCTCATGAACACTTTTGATTAGATTTTTAGCCTCTAGAAATATCTGTTAAGCGATGAAAATAAAATACCAATAGTTGACCTTAGCCGGTGAAAATCGGCAAAATTCTGGGCATGCATACATATAGTCGTGTAGCTTTAAGTCATTTAATTTTAGCATATTTTCGCAATCTGACAATAGTTCAAACGATAACGAAGGCTGAAGCGCTAAACAACGACTAAAGCTGAACACTAAAAATTGAGCGGTCCAGCATTATTCGTAAGTGTCTAACCTTAAAACAAATGGATATCAACACATTAAAAATCAATCGATTTTAACGTATAGGCGTATATTTACGCTTATGTAGAGGGGCACTATTAGTCGGCTTACACGTGCATTAAAGTCGGTTCATTTTTAATTTCTTATGCATCTAACGATAACTCAAACAGTAACAGCTAAGGAACGAGAACTATAATTTTTGGTTTAAATTCTCGGTGATAGCTTACATAAACTTTTAAAATCCTTACCATATATTGAGTACACTAAAATAATAGACTTATTTTATAATAAATACAAGATCTTCATAATTTAAAATAGTATATTTATGCGTATTTGACGACCAGGCTACGCCGGGGGACTTCTACTATATATTGAGTCCAATCTAATAAATAGGGTTATGACAACAGAATATTATTTTCAATATTCTTACTCTCGAGTATATATCCGACACAGTTATTCAATCGAGAACCACATTACTCTATATAAAAGCAAGAGATATCAACAGATACACGCTCAAGCGTCAAAACCATGAAAAGAATATGCTGTTGTCTTAGACTTAATAATAGTCAGTAGAATATTGGCTCTATAATAAAAAACACAAAATCTGCATGATTTTAAATATCATATTTAAGCGTGTTTTTAGAACGGGCCACGTCGGACGTTCTGCTAGTAATTTTATAAATTGGATATTGTGTTTCGTTTGAAATTACAAAGGTTCTCGGTTCTCTATGATTTTAGTTTTGAGTTTTTTTTCTGAACTGCTGTAGGTAGTGGCACCAAACTTTGAAGTAAATCTGTTTCGCCAAGATTGTCTCCTTTTCCTTCGTGGGAAATGACAAATTGTTTTTTCTACGTTTTGATGGAGCCCAGTTGTGCAAAATTATAATTGATCGACTATTGTATATTTGTAGGTCAACACTTGGGGATGAAATGTAAGCAATATTAGACCAGAATCGACACTGACAAGACACTAGTGTGTCTACTTCTTTTAACCTGGTAACTTATTTATAGCTCTAGTATTACACTATTGAACTATCTAAAAGAGAACGTAGTTATTTACTTAGATGCCACTATTATCACACGTAGTAAAATTATGTATAAACATTCACTGGTTGTGTGTACTGAAATCAGTATGTTAAGATTTTAAACATTCGAATAGGTTTCAACAACGATTATATGTTCTCAGAATCTAAAGCGTTGTTAAAATTTTCATTCCGGGGTCAATAGAGAAATTTATCAGAAAGATCCATACAGTAACCGAAATATATTTTTTAAAAATAAATAAAAATGAATAATTCTCTTTTTTTCTTTTTTTTTTAATATATTGGTTTTTACATAAAAAAAAATCAAATTATACAAAGAATATCGCTATTAAGAATGTGTTTTTAAATTTTTCTAAATACCTAAGATTTTATTTGTATTTTATAATAAAAATAATTAAATAAATCCAAATTTGATTCGATTCGTTAAATTAATTTCCACTGTGGTATATAAGAAATGCAGCGTCGATAAATTATTTATAAGACAAACAATTTTATAAAGCTTTTTATGGCAAATGTAATTTTATTTTTTCTCAACCAAAAATAAATTGCTAATATATTTTAACACGTGTATAACTACGTGTATGCCACTAGTATATTATAAATTATGACTAGAATAATTCAGAAATTGTTATACAAAATTATGCTATTGTATTTTATTTTACCTTTCTACCGATGATCTTTTATACCTCGTTATAAATATATATCTAGAACTAGTCTTTCGGTCCGGCGCTGCCCGAGTCTTAGGAGGTGTATGCTGAGCCAAAAAAAAAAAAGGGGAAAAAAACGGTAATTTTTTTAAGTTTTACCCCTATTATGACCCCTTAACATTTATTGTTTTGGGCTCAAATCAAGTTATTAAGGTAGATCCATGTGCAAGGAACATATCTAAAATGTCGAGTGTTTAGACCCAAAATTGTCGGAGTTTGGTAGAGTTCTCAAAGGCCAAATCGTTGAACTTTGACTACTTTACAGCGAAGTTTATGGCCGAAACCCGACCACATCGATTTTCCCAAATCTCAGTACGCTTTGACAATTTTTAGTCTACAGACTCGAAATTTTACAGAGTTATTGCGTAGGGAAATGTACAGACAGACACATTCACTTTTATAGAAATATAGAATACATTCACTTTAATAGATATATAGAATGTGTACCTTTCTTTGGTTTTGCTTATGACATATCCTACATAAACATTCAGGCTTAATATAAATCGATAGTAATCGTTTTAGCACTTGTCTGGGAAACATCACTGAGCGATCAGAATTGTAACCTGTGTTTTTAGAACAAAATCTCGTAATAAGTTTGTAATAGCTATCACGTTGTTTTCAAAATAAGTATGGAAATATTGTCTAAGAGAAAATCTAAAACGCGATAACGATATAATGGCAAACGAATTCTTGTATAAATACGATGGTAACGGAGAAACGTATACAATGTAACAAAGGTCCTGTGTTAAATAAGATTTTTTTTCATTAACAGAAATCCTCTTGCCCTCGTATTTTTGTGTGTTTTATCATACGTATGTATATCACTTCATAATTTGCGTTTAATTCCCCTACTCTCTGTTTACAGATAGCCGATTAAATACCATCGCCATGTCTTGTCAATTATACTATACACAAATATTAAAAAGGGGTTGATATGACGTATACCAAAGAAATCAAACCCAACTCGTGTTTAGTCAAGAAGATAAAATCTAATCTAAAATTGGTGTATGATTTACAAGTTGGGAATAGCAAAGGCAAGTGGAATGGTGTTTGACACACGCTTTAATAGAACATCAAACTATTTCTTATCGCGTTTGAATTAAGTGTAACTTTTAAAAGATGCAAATATATATAACACAGCACAGGCTCCTTCAGTCCTTAAACTATTGATACTCACGAAAGGTTGCCTACGCTTGGATTTTTTTTGTGGCAGGAGGTACGCAATCTGCAAACACACCTCTCCTGAGTCGACTTTAAATACCAATCGCAAAGTGTATATAGAGGACGACTAGAAACAAATAAGCGGGAGCGTATACAGCACCTACAGTTCTCAAATGGTACATCTGGTACTAATCAGGCTCAACGTTGCTTAACTTCAGTGATCTTACAAGAATAGTTGTGTCAAGCAGATTATGCTATATATTATATTATATAGCAATAACATTTAAGGGTGAATAGCAATAAAACGGATGAACATATGCAGGTGTCGATCCTCGATTAGTGTCTGCAATTTCTCATAATACTTGTCCTATGTTCTTTATGTAATATATATATATATATATATATATATATATAAGAACATAGGACGGGTATTATGTGAAATTACACATTCTAATCGAGGACTGACACCTGCATCTGCTCACCCCTTTTATCGCTATTCACCCTTCAATGTTGGATTACTTTGTATACAAGCGACATGAATCATTTCTGTAGAAGTAATTTCGTAAGTCGATAGATTCTGGCAACATTCCACATACGGTCCTCAATCATTTTGCAATATGGTATTGGCTGATAACCTAGAAATTTTCATAATTTGCTTCAAGCAATTATGTATTAAAGCAACGCCCAGAGAAGACGGGAATTCATGCCATGTTCTATCTGCTAAAGGTAAACCAACAAAAACTTTCACACCTTTATCTCCATCTAATACCATTTTATTACGCTTGCTTATGCATATGTATGTTAGACTATAAAGTAATGTACGTATCTTCCACACATGTAAGGCTCACTTGTATTTCAAATGCGAAAGTTTAGATCGTCTGGCGTGCATTATTCACATATCCGTATACATTATCTATTATTTTCTTTCATGCATGTAGACATAATGAGATGGATATGACTCACCTTAATACAGTTATAACTTTTATTTGGACAAAATTCTTACATGGCCTTTAAAATACAGCTATCATTCTCTAATATTGGTGGAACACTTCATATGTAATCACTGGCACAGACTTGTATTAACACAGTATACATACGTCTCAATCGGGCGGCTGATCTGCCAGCCATTGTTAGGCTATAAGACGCGGCGTTATGGATTCGAATGTGTTGTTAGGCAGATAAGTAATTTTATATCTGTAGGTTTGTGATACAGACGAACATTATCCGATTTAATTTTCAGGATTATACTGTTTCCATTGCAAAATATGGCGTTCGTGACGAGTGTCATTATCACTTTAACGTCCGGTTTGGATTAACACTCTAAGGGGTTCTCATCCATTAAAATTAAAGCAGATAATATATTAACAAATAAAATAAAATAAAAATATGATTGAATATGATTATATGGGGTGGTATTATGCAGTAAAGTAAAATCAGTATGAACAAATTATGATTGCAATACTGAACGTATTTTAAATAATCCTGTTTCTGCATTCCAAACTACTCACTCATTTTCTGTTCCAGTTTGATATTTTCCATTTCTTTTTTTTACCATTTCTTTTGGTCATCTTTTTACGGAAAAAAAAGTTATATTTCGGAAATATCAAACATTTCTATAATCCTGGTTAATTCAAACAATGTCTATTTTATTGCTTAGTATCTATTATTTACATGGAAAATCGATATACGACGATACAAAAACATACCCTACTAGATCCTTTTTTGGTTTGTCCATATATATATAAAATATATAATATCATTTTAACGTTCGGTTCCTTGCATTGCTGTAGCCTTATATATATATATATATATATATATATATATATATAATACAATAGCAGTTCCGGCCGGCAGTGCTCGAGCCCTATGTACTGTTCATAAATTCATGTGTATATTAAGTGTGAATATGTACAGTAATGGCTTTATATATATTAGGTCTCCTTAACTACCATAGAGAAAAGTTGGTAGATACATCAGATGCCATTTATTTTTGATTTGATCCCAATTTGGGCCTGTTAACATTTATTGTTTTGGGCTCAAATCAAACATAAATTTTTAACCCATGTCCATCTAAAATCTCAAGTGTTTAGACCCAAAATTGTCGGAGGAATTTGCTAGAGCTTGCAGAGGTCAAGTCTTTCAACTCTAACCTTTGGCAGCGAAATTTTCGCCCAGAAACTGATTAAACAGCTTGCATATCTGAATACCCATTATTTAAAATTTAAAATGCGTTGACCAAAAATGGAATTAATACTTTGCTATAGATCGCAAAGATCAAATCTTTTTAACTTTGGTTCCTTGGAAACCAAATTTTCGGCCAAAACCGATTAAAAAGCTTGCCCTATGTCTGAACACTTTATGTAAAATTTCAAACGTTTAGACTAAAAACTGGCTAAGTAATTTCGTTGAGACCGGAGAGGTCAATTTTATTTTAACTTTGACCCCAATTATGACGCCTACGTATTTATTGTTTTGGACTCAAATCGAATTAAAAAGTTAGATCCATTTCCAAGTAACCTATATCTAAAATTTCAAGTGTTTAGACCCGAAATTGGCGGGGGATTTGATAGTTCTCAAATGTGAAATCGTTTAACTTTCATCCCTAACAGCAAAATTTCTGTCCGAAACCAGAATAGAAAGATTTTTCCAAATGTCAAATTTCGAGTTTGTAGACCGACAATTGATAGCTATTTTGTAGGACAATGTACACACAGTCACACACACATACATTTACACTTATGTGTGTGTGTGTGCAAAGGTTACTTTATTCAGATTTGAAATTCACTGGGAAAACATCAGTGTTAGCTCGAATTTCCATATGGTTTGAAAACTTTAGGGCGGTATTGGATCTCGTCAAGACATAAAATATACCATATTCCAATGAAATTTTTGCCATGTATAAATCTTTTAGGATATAGGTGTCAGGATTTCTCCCCCGACCCTCTGTGAGCTTAAATCTACTTAACGTGATCTCTAAGTAAACCATGACCATAAAATATCAGTATTACTTTAAAAAATGTATATACGATTAAAATGATCTTCCAATCATATGTAGAAGACACAAATTGAAATTGTTTTCCAAAATGCCGGATGGTTTAAATGGAGAGAATGAACAGTAAAAACAAAGATCATAATATGGCGTTATTATCATAGTGCAAAAGTACAACTTAGTGATACTCATCTAGCCTCGAGCAACGTAAGATCTTCCTGCTGGTGTATATATAACTTTAACTAAGTTTTTTTTTAACAAAGAACTCAATTATTACGTAACGCGCCTTTTTCAGCTAGTTTAAAATCGTTTGATATCAGCTCATTCAAAAATGCCGGCTTTCACTTCGTATTTAATATTTGTTGCGTTAAAATTATTTCTATGCCTTCACTGTTTGATGCCTTTGCAATCATCAGTGCAGGGAGTGACGATTGCTGAAGGTCGAAGGATTACTAACCCATTTTAAATCCGCTAGCGAGAACGTACTTACGTAGGCCACTGTCAACTGCCGAGATGTGAAAGAAAACATTACCATTAATGGAGCTTAACGATAATTCAGACGATTTATAGTGATACAGCGACAGGAAGACGCGATTTGGCAACAAGGCCAGCTGACCGACATTTTTTTTAATTTCCCAGACTGTGCTCACCATTTAACAATTTATCAAATGAGTGAAATAATTATGAATTATTTTTTTATATTTAGTTGTATTTCCCCTACAGTCACTAATGTTTCATGCTTTTGCAAGTATCAGTGCAGGAAGTGACGATTGCCGCTATATGTGTATAGTAGGTTGTTGTTCCATCGTTATTGACACAGCTGAGCTGAAGGTCCACTGAATCCAGGCTGTCCACTTCATACAGATGTCCAGTTCACTAGACGATTGAGGTTGCGACTAAGGTAGCCTGGTGTTAGTGTCTGGCCAGCTATCTTTTCCATCCAGATGTCTAGCTGTTTCTTGAAAATGTCGGGCGGGACTCTCCTTATATTTATCATTGCGGGTGGAATACAGTTGAATAATCTTGTACTACTGTAGGTAAAGCTGTGGTGGATGAGGGGCTTGGAGAAATATATATACACACCATTTAACTAAAAAGTATATACCCGCTCTAGTAACTGATAGGTCTTATTCGTGGGCTGTGAAACCTTTGAAATATATTTTGTCTACGCGCTGATGAAGCCAAGGCTGTGCAAATTATTTGATGAATAGTTATTTTCTCAAATGCACATACTGATGGCTTTAACAATTGTACGTAACGTTGTGACGAATAAAAGAAAAGAAAATCCAAAAGTGAGTAAATGCTGTGTCTCCCTTTATAACGTTATATTTCTAAAGAAAATATTTATAGCGTTAGTGTTGCACTGTAAAGCTATCTAAATGAGAACGCTGTTATTTATATGTAATCGCTGCCCGAGTTGTTAAAAGAAGTTCTAAGCATCGTTATCTCACTTACATACGCATCGAAATCAAATATCTGTTAGATACAATTCATACATCAGTGAGATACAAGTCATGCGTTTCTTTTCTCGATAAGGGAACCACGTGTACGATGTCACTAATCATAAACTCTCTATTAATGTCTATCGTATATTAAAGTACACATGCATTAACATGTGTATTGCATATTTCTACACACATTTACTTTACGAATACGTTTTAATTAATAAATGCAACAGTTTTTTTTTAATCTCCCCTGTTGTAGATATAAAAACATTAAAATACATTGAGCATAATCATTTCTCTCCTATAAATATTTTGAAATGGCCTGTATGTAGTAATCTGAAAAACAACAAAAGTAATAGCTATTTTTGTTTGCATATTTTTTATATACTGTTTTTAATTAATATAATGAAGTATTTATTTAATAAGATTCTAACATTTTGTTATATAAACGCAGTAGTAGTGTATGTATCAATATTGGAATAATTCGAATTAACCTTAATTAATTCGATATCAAAAAAATAGGAAAACATTTTAACCGCAATTTCAGAATTTCAGTTTGATTATTATTCAGGAAGATTATTCACATGAACAACTCTAGCTTAACACTGACGCCATTAGTGAAAACATCTTATGTTGCAGATTGCTGGAGAAACTGCACTATTCTTTAAGATTCGCCAAAAAGTCGCATAATTATAAAAGTTGATGTTAGTTCATCGCCTGCGAAGTGGTATCCTGCAATTGTTCTGTGGGTTCTGAGATGATTTGTTAGACGGATTCGAGCTCTGAAGTATTTCCTGCAGGTTGGACACCTGTGAGATGATTATGGACTATGGGTGCTCACTGCTGTCTTATCTTATGTCACGTTTCTTCTTGTATTCTTCATTGCGTACGGATTCAGTAATTTGCAGAACATCCATCTTTATTCAGTATTTACCCTGAGTTAGAAAACAAACCGGACTGTTTGAGGGAGCCATTCAAATTGTCCTCGAATCGTTTTCGCTGTTTTTCTGAGTTTATTTCTTTTGGACAGGTCATCATAGTGATCCTGTTTTGGGAGGCTTGAATCAGGCATGCGGCATATATGACCTGTCCAACAAACCTGGCACTACTATAACACGGTGTGGACTGAGGGAAATTAGACTGGGCTAAAACCTCTGTGTCTGGTATCTTGTCTTGCTATTTGATTTTCAACAATCTACTCTAAGATGCATTGTTTTCATGATTAAGCATTTTAAATGAACAAATGAACACTTAAATTGAAAACTATAATATTTTTATGGTAGTATTTAATGCAGTATCTGTTCTCTTAATAAAACTGTCATCCTATGAATTGCTTCTCTTTTTCTTTAGGTGATAGGGAGAATCCTACCAATTGCATCATCCTTTGCAGGAGATAGTAATGTGAGATCTACAATGAGGCCATCTTTCGAGAGAACACGTTCTTCCCTTTTGGAGAAGGATAGAGTATAATATAACATCTATTGTCATGATATTACACAAACAAGCATAGATCAACTTTAATGTATTTTACATAAAATATTTAGATTTTTCACGGTGCGTGTAAAATAAGCAGTCTACTACAAGATGTGTTAATCCGACGAGACCTGAGCTACTGAACCTAATTATCCCCTGTGCCTGGCCTTCTGGGCGAAATTGTGGAAAAAAATGTAAACAAGTTAGTATTTTTGCCTTGAATATACTGCCAGTGTACTGCATTCGTGTCCCAATCCCCTAACAGGTGGAACCCTCCTTGATACAGAGGTTCTTTCTGCAGTGAGTATACTACGACATTGTCCCCATCTTCCTTTAAGGGTTGTTTTTGTAAGATACTCCAAGGTGCTGTGTGTTGTATATCAGGTGTTTCGCCATGCACATAGCACATAGCTGGACATATGAGGTGCTGTGGGGAATTTCAGGGAAATGTTGCCCTTGCTTCAGGTGTTGAACAAAGGGATTTTGTGGTCCTCTGCGAACGGTTGTAGAACATTAGTTTCCTACCAGTTCAAGACAGTGTTTGGATGTATCTTGTAAAGTACAGAGGTTTTCAAGCATTTTTTGTGTCGAAATGTGCAGCACATAAGAGTTGTGACAAGACTACATGAATAATTTGATAAAGAGGCGTCGAGGCTAAATGAAGTGGCGATGTGAACGGTGAAGGCGGGTCATCTGGTCGTGTTTGTCGCAACTGCTCATGCACTTGTTGTAGTTCAAGGCAAGCTGTGGAATGCTCACTTCGAATCGAGGCTATGTAGTGATCGGGTAGCTATTTTTAGCTCCCTGACAACACAAAAAGACGTGGTCGGAAAAATATCGGTTTAGCGATAACTCGATATATGGCATTTTCAGTATTACCGATATATCGGTAACTCGGCCTGGTAGGGTTAAGTGTTGCATATTCACCCTCAATTTCGTCTCAACACTAAAAAAATTCTCTCAAGACACCAGCAGGTAAATCAATACTTCTCTTATTTCATGCGTCAAAGTTAAACTCTTAAACACCTGTGGATTTACTTTTCATTAGTTTCCACACAAGAGTTCCTTTAATATTTAGTGTGAGCATATCATAAAAGATCCCTGGACTGAGCTGATTGAAACTTTATGATAATGTAGTTACATAAGTGCTAAGGAAATAAATCTTCTACTTCAGCAAAGCAAGAAAGTCACGTTATCCTTTGTGTTTTGTTTCATCGAGTATCTAGGTGTATCAGAATTTTTGTAGGAATTTTTGACACCCCTAACACGAAACTGCGAATAAAATATACAAATCTCGTAATTTATCTGTTAAAAGTGGGTTATTTATTTTCTTTATGGATTATACTTCCAAAATAAACTATGACAGTTGTTTTAAAAGTAATAGAAATATTTTTTTTAAAAACAGTAATGAATTTTCCGAACTCAATATTTTTCAATTTTTAAACTTTAAAAATCTATCAAAATTTTTCTATTGATTCTATTTTTACGATATTTTCAGGGTCAATGTGAAATTTTATGCTCTTTCCAATAAACCGAATATAATATTTTAGACAAACGTTTTTTTTTAATTCACGCCCCCCCATTTTCAAGTTTCTCTTAAAAAGTAAATAATTTATGCTGAATAGTTTTATATATCACAAATTGAAGAGAAAAGGTCAATAAATAATATATTCAAATTTAACACAAAAAAAACGTTTTTTAGAAATTTACCTGTAAAGTCCGAAGTTTAAAACCTTTTTTAAAAAACAAACACATTGTTTTTTTTGTTTTTTGTTTTTTTAATGAAACCTTGGTCCTTGCTCATTTAATTGAAAAATAAAATTAGGGCTTGAATTACATTTTTTCGAGGAGTTATAAGCTTGGAAAGACAGGGGGTCAAATAATTCACGCCTCTCATTTTTAAATGTCTATTAAAAAGTAAATAATTAATTTATGTTGAATAGTTTTATATATCACAAATTGAAGAGAAAAAGTCAATAAATAATATATTCAAATTTAACAAAAAAAAAACATTTTTTTAGAAATTTACCTGTAAAGTCCGAAGTTTAAAACCTTTTTTTTTTTAAACACATTGTTTTTTTTGGTTTTTGGTTTTTTAATGAAACCTTGGTCCTTGCTCATTTAATTGAAAAATAAAATTAGGGCTTGAATTACATTTTTCGAGGAGTTATAAGCTTGGAAAGATGGGGTGGAATTATTCACTATTTTCACGAAATTTCTGATACACCTATCGAGTATCTGCTTTTTTTGCCTCCACGTTTTCACGTGTCTGCAATATGAGCGCTGGTTTTGAAAGTGAAATAGTTAACGTCAAAATAAACGTCCGTTTTTAACGGCGCTGTCTTGCTTTGCATCTTTTCTTTTCTTGTATATCCTGACAAAAAGAGATGCGCGGCCGCTGTGATGTAGTACGCAGTTAGAGAAGTCGTTTTGAAATAGTCGTAATTGGATTTGCATATATGAATCACATCTGAAAATAAGCGCGCTGAAAAAGACTTTTTTCATAAATACCTAAGGTACTAAAGAATCAAACGGGAGATTTGACCCCGTTTGTGTGTCCGCTAAGTAATTTCCACCTATTAAACGTACGAACATAAAATTGTGTAAGAAATATACTTGTGCAGATAATCGGAAGTACATGTCTCTGCGATATATATATATATATATATATATATATATATATATATATATATATATATATATATATATATAACTTGAGTTCCTTGAGCCATAATCGAAACCAAAACGTATGAAGAATTCTTGGTAAAATTATTTATAACAAGAAATGCAAGTATATAATTAAACGATCCGGATGTAAGTGTGACATAGAAAATCACGCACACGCTATCGTATTAATATATATTTATATTGTATATATTTATTTATATATAAGGCACTTTGTGTGTATGTAAGTTCGTTTCTTATGGACTTTGAAACGGCTGGCAGATGTTTTTTCTTTTAATTACATAAAATTGTATGTTATGCGTCTGTGGGTGTTCTTAGATTAGTATCGGAATACCTTCCATGAGCACAAAAACTCGATGTGAAAAAAACCCGAAAGAACAAATCAATTTTAAAACTTAGAACCCGTACACAGTTTAACATACGAGGTGCATTTGAGAAACTTTATCACCGTACAAACAGAACGACCAGGCGTATAAATCAACAACAGGTTCTTGAAGACTGGGGCCATTCGAAATGAATGTTTCTGCTTAAAGCACAACTGAATAACGATACTTGTCTCTTGCATTTGAAGCATTAATTCAGTCATATTAGAAATACTGTTGTAAAATAAACAGGTTCTCTACAGTGCAATGTAGGCTACAATGTATTGTAGAAAAAGGAATGTAGAGGCTTCCTAGTGGTACATCGCGGTGAGTCCCTTACTAGAGCAAGCAACTAATTGATTTGCTTGACAAATGAGCGTTTTCAAATATATTAATACTTTGGAACTGAAATGAATCTACATTCAATCAATAGCAAGGTAGGGTGTCTTTACTTTGTGTGAATGCATATATATTATCATGTTTTACTTCAGTTGAAGTTCTCAAAAATCAAGGGGCCCACGACCTGGGGCTAACATTTGAACTCTGTATGAGATACATATATATTCGAATGTTCCATTAAAGTTCCTCATCTCTCTAACACTGAGTTAGTAAAGAAATATTGAACATAAATTTCCCCTCCCCAATTAACCATTTTCATATGTTGTCGTAAATCTTTCGTTTTGGTCTCTTGGTTTTTCTGGATTCCAGGACAAGACTTTATGCTATTACTTGAGGTAATATCATTTGAAGAAGGTTCACCATTCCTCGTAAAAGATTATGTGGGTTAGTCTTAACGAGATCGTATTTGGGCAGCGAATACTATGTGATTTTGAATATTTGGTCAGGGTTTACTTCTAGGGAAAAGTATCCTCATGCCAGGTTGTTCTGGCAAACCCTTCTACGGAGAGAACTTAAACACTTGGGATAGTGTCTAGTAGGCATTGAAGTCCTCTCCATTGTGTGTGTTTGTGTGAAGTTAAGTACATGTCATATCAGGCCGATACAAAAGTTTTGCCGGTTTGTAAAAGGGGCATTTTATACCATTGGAATTTATTTCATGCTGTTTTTTTTAAATAAATCAGTATAACTAATATTTTTTTCTTTTAGATTATTAAATCATAATTCATATTGTCCTGAAATATTGTTACACTCAACGTTGTAAATAGCCGTATTTATGTAGGAAGGGAGTCATTTTCCATGATGATAATGTTTGTCCTTACAGTGCACCACTGACTATGCTGTTGTCCTAGCCCTCATACTTAGGCAGTGGTACTGTGTAAAGACAGGCAGTATCATGATGGAAGGTGACTCCCTTCCTACTAAAATAGGACTATTTTTAGTTAGACACAGTTAACAAACCGAGAACCACATCACTCTCTATAAAAGCATATATGCTTTTATAGAGAGTGATGTTCTTCCCGGTTGATTAACTCGGTCTATGTCGGATATATACTTAAGTCAAAATAATAAGAATATTTTTCTGGCATAGGCCAACTACTTATTTAGGAGGTTTGGGTTGGAAAATCCTGCCGCATTCTTTATATTATCTGATTAAGCTACTTGAGATTATCACCTATTTCTAGGATTATTAACCATTCAGATGGTCTGAGGTATAGATCACAAAAGGTATAAGATTTTTTATTTTATATAACTTTTAAAATCTCACACACGAGACGTAATTTCCTTGACAAATGGAACGATATTATATTATTTTGAAGATGAAAGTGTTAATTTTTAAAATCTTCTGACCCGACCTAATGTATATAAAAATGAGCTACTCTTAAACTAATTGATCGATCATTATGGAATATATACACTAGTTTATACAGTAAGTAACGTAGAACCATATTAAACATTATCATTTAGGGAACTCGTCCACAAAACTCATGATCTCTTATAAAACATTGTGGTGTTTATGTATTTTTGGTACAGCGTTATTTTTATTTTTCAGGTTAAATTAAAGTTTCGCAATCTTTTTTTATCAAATTGTTAGGTTGAAGCACAGCATAGTTACAAAACATCCTCCCCATGTTAAGAATGCCTTTCGAAATAACGTCATTATTTCAGCGTGGTTTAAAAATGCATATTTACCAACATTGTAAATGAGCAAGACACGAAGAACGTTCAAAGAGTAATTCATTCCACGAAATGGATCCTAAGGGAGTGCATTCTTAACCTGAAAATCTCCTCTTTCGGATATTAATGATGGGAAACTCGAGGAAAGCAACGCTTGCCATGGACGTGCATTGGAATCGGACTTACGTCATTGACTTCCTCAATGCAGAAGAAATTTAATCGATCAGTATTAAAGACGCCAGTTGAAGGTTTACTTAATTCCATGCTGTTGATACCAGAACAGTTAGATGTGTTCGTCGATATCAGAGTGACGAGAGAGATGTGAGAAAATGCGGTCCGGACTTTACGCCATATTTACTGGCAAATGCACATTATGAATAGTTGGAACTTTATAAAAAAATTAAATACTGGAACACAGAATGTCGCGTGTTTTATTGGTGCTACTCTCGTCTTAGTATCTTTAGAAAACGTTTTATTTTCTTAATTTAAAATAAGGGACTTTACCTTTGGAATTACCCATGAAGTAACAATTGAATAAAAAGTTCTCGATTCATAATTTATGAGGTAGGAAGTAATAGTAAATTAACATCAAGTATGTTTGGACGAAAAGGTACAGGTCGTTTAAAGTGCGTGATTGTGTTTTCATGAGAAGAATATATTATCTGTACTCGGGAACATATAAAATTTCTGATTTACGTGTTTAATGATTTTATTATGTTTTAGAAATTGTTTCAGATTTAGTTAAATTTATTCAGTGTCGATTTGAATGATGGCTTTAGATTTTGTTTCTAATAATAGTGATAATTAAATAAAACGAACTTACCTTCATAATGTGTTTTTATATAAGATCATTACGGATTTTACAGTCACTATCTCTACTATTATATAAAAATCTAGTGTGCGTGTGAGTTCCTTCCTCATTGGCTCAGACGTTTTGGAACCTATCTTTTTGAAATTTTACACAAAAGTAATTTATATGCCTTGCAGTGTTAAATGGTTTGCACAGAAATTCGTCCAATAATTATCGAAAATCGAAAAAATTCGATCTTTAAAATAACCTTCCTTATAGATAAAACAGAATTGAGACAGGGGAATATTTTACGTTGCACCGGCAAGGGAAATAATAAAATCTCAACATATAATTTCTTATTAGAAAAAAACAAAACAAAAAAAAAAAACATTTGTTGACATGTGGAAGCGTAGTTCAGTTGTAGAGCATTCGACTACAGATCTAATGATTTCTAGCTCAAACCATGGTGTACCTCACCATTTTATTTTATTTTTTTCTCGTTAATGAACTCGGTCTGCGATAAAAGAGGTACCATTTAAAATCGGCAGAAATTAGTTCTTTGTCTGCATATTTTAAAACTAAACATAAACCAGAAGTGAGTTTCCAGGGCATTAATCGTAAAGCACAAATATCAGCTGACGTGATATTTTAAACAAACACAGACGGAATTTGATGAACGACATTATCATCATTATTTATCATATATTTTTGCGAATTAGTCTACCGGGCAAATTACTTCTTATATTTAATAGAGGATTGATTTTATAATAATACATATGCAATCTGCATGAATTAAAATATCAGCTTTAAAGGTGTTGTACTGCGCGGCAACACCGAGCATCCAGCTAGTCTATCTACGGTGAATCGGTATGAAAGAAACAAAAAAAACTTTCAGACCGAATTACTGCTAATCAAGGCATAAAAGCCACTCAACAATGAGGTTAATACGTTTGTCTGATGGACGCTGTGACTAAATCGTAAAAATTGGAGATAATGGCTAAATCTTGTAGAATTTTATTAAGAGGATGGATAAACCCACATTTGTTTGCATTGAACTTGAAACTATGTTGTAATCAACTAGGAAGCAACCCCGTGGGATTTGTTTCAGACAGTAATTCTTGGAAAGAAATTTGACTCAGAATTTCCGTTCAGATTAAGGCAAAGATGACGAAAGAAAAATTGTTTAGAACTAACCTGGATGGGCGGCGTTGCCCGGAGGTGTGTGTTGACAAAAGAAATTGTAGTAGGCAGGCTGGCTGGAATCCGTACCGCAAAGGAAGCAAAAGTGGGGGGAAAAAACTGACATATTTGCCGTTGGGTCCATCGCCTAACCGAAGGTGGCGAAGGTTTAAATTAAGGCTAGTCAATCGAAAAGAGGCGATGACTTTCGAACATATCGGCGAACAAAGCGTCCCCTTCCTTGTAGAAAATAAGCCATTTGAGGGTGAAGAAATTAATGTTTTTAGCCAATTTCTCGGTATTTGTCGGCCGAAGGGTAGAGTTTCAAAACGGTTCCGATCTGGTGAAAATCCGTTGCTTCTGTGGAAAATTTTAGCCAGACATACAAAGATACATGCATACATTTAAACAGACAGGTGAGATTTATGTTATAGACTCGCGGGGGGGGGTACCCGGCGTTGCCCGGGTGTTTGGAGGTGTGTGTGTGCTCAGGGGGGAGAGGGTGTGAGCAAAACATAAGAATAAGCGAAGTAAAAAAAAAAACTAACGTAAGGCAAACGAACGAAAAAGAAAACGCGAAACAGAAAAACGAACGTTAAAAAAAAAAAAAAGGTGAAAAATGGCTTAAATAACCCTGCTTCGGGGGGGGGGGTACCCGGCGTTGCCCGAATGTTTTGGGGTGTGTGGTTGGGCGGGGTTGTGGGTTTTAATGAACACCTCAGAAAATGAACGTTAAAAAATCTGAAAAACACGGGAAAAATGGCTTAAATAACCCTGCTTTAATATTAAAATTTAAAAAATCGAAAAAAGGCATCTCACACTACGATCCGAACTCAAAACCTTTAGATAAGGCCGCGCTCTAAGCAACTGAGCTAAAACGATGTTGACAAAATGTGTCGCTTTTTTAAATATTAAAAGTAAATCAGGTTACGACATCGTATGACGCATGTGTAGAAGCGAACTCGTCATGAGGAGGGATTTTGCTGCCCCCCCCTGTAGAGTGATAATTTTAGGGTGAAAATTAACGTTTTTAACCAATTTTTCGATATTTGTCGGGCGAAGGTTGGAAGTTTAAAATTATCCCGATCTGGCGAAAATCCGTGACCTGTGTGGAAAGTTTTTGCGAGACATACAAACACACATACATACAAACACACATACATACAAACACACATACATACATACACACATACATACATACCCACAATTTCGCTTTTATATATATATAGATGGCTCTAAGTAGACTGTTTATGTTGTGAATGCTTTTCAATATAACAATATATTGGAGCTCACCTGTCTACAATGAAAACATGTATATAGAAGAAACGGACGAGTTATGGAGTTTGTCAGTTCATACCCTAATAGAAACATGTGATTTATTGAGAAAGAAAGGAATAGGTAAATTGCACATTACTTTTAGGATGCCAATACTAATCTTGAATAAGTATAAAGAAATTACCACAATAGCAGATAAAATTCATATAAATAACCTTTTGTAATAATCTGCATAAAGTACACATGTACAGGTCATTCAGCATTAGTTGAGAGCGATCTATGTTTTCTGGAAAAGAAAACAATTTCTGGTGTCATTACGGAGTAATGTGAAGCTGTTACTTAGTGCATCATGGGCAGTCCTCAAAAAGAGCAGGCAATCAATCGAGTTGATAGAAAAATGTGTGATTTTCCCGACTTCGATTACAATAAAATAGAGATACAGCATTCGTTGCTCAGCATTCAAACTCTGGCAACAATAGGTCTCTCTGCTAGGGTACATATACAAAGACACATGCATATATTCGGCATTGTGTAATGTATTTTCGGTTCCCGTTTATTTGACTATTAACAGGGAGAACCGACGTTACCCGGGATTGAAGGATCAACGAACACTTCACACTCCTATATATTTATGGTCATCGAAATTCGTGAAATTCCCCCGGGAGGAAGCTTCATATGCCTCCATGTAGTAACTTAGTCCAATTATGTTATTTTACATTGTACTCTAGAGAACCTACTATTTCTTTTATAAAATTATGTTATATAAACTTCTTTCCAGTTAACAAAGAAAAAACATTAAGAAATTTACGTGCGAGGTTTTAACCTACAGAGCACGTTATACAAAAAATAAATAAAATAAAATAAAAATAAAACAGGATATTAACTTACCCTCGTAGAATTTCCACGGCCTGTTGTTCTATCATTGTTGCTCAGCAACGACATAGAAAAAATGGCTTTACTGATGATAGATAAATTAAAATAACGGTTTGGATTATCGATTATCGCTAATTATCGGAGTTATTCTGAGACAAAACTAAAGATCACTCCCAAACAAAAATTCTGTAAATTTTAAAGAAAATCTGTTTAGCCGTTTCGGAGTATATAAGAAACTCACACACACACGCACACAAAGTTGCATTTATATAATTGTAGATATATGTGAAAATTGTTTTCAAATTATTCACAATAAAAGTATTAAACTTTAGTCTCAGGAATTCATGATAAACCGCGATTTTTATTTTTTAACGCAAGCATAAAGTGCATTTTTTATTTTTGAATTCAGTTTTCTTTCTTTTTTTTTTAATTAATATGGAATAAAGTTAACTCTTAATATAAATCAATGAAAATAATTTATAAATTTCATCGTAGTTAATTACTCCATCATTTAAAAGTATTTTTCCAGGAGATTTCATCGGTATATTTTTTTAATATTAGTTATGAAGCGGTAGTAGCTCTGTAAAGATGAAAAATGGCATTCAGGTAGTGTCCAAAAAACGGTAAAATATTGGGTAGTAACTAGTATTTTCTTACATTCGTGCGGACATGTTTGGCAAATTTATGAATGCAAAAGTTACGCAAACATAACACGTTCTTCGATTAAATGCAATTTATTAAGCGAACACACGTGTTAATCGTTAACGTAAATAGCAAATCAATTCATTACATGACATTATGAAAGATATAATTAAGCACTCAGTGTTTTTTTTTTGTCGAATGTGCTTTCTTACAAGGAGGTTCATTTCTGACCACGTAACTTTATATCAATTTCGCATTTTCTGCAATGGATTTCTTTTCTCTTCCGCGATTCTAATTAGCCGCTTTTCTTGCTAAACAACGCGGTTAATTAAACTGGTCAGGCGGAAAGAAATGCCGTCTGTTCCTATCTAACCATTTCCAGACTATCGATGGCGGCCATTTTTCTAGACTCCAAATTGTCAAAGCTATTGATTAGTTAATACACACATTTTATTAATTCATAATGACACCGAATAAATAAATGTTTGCTGGTGACTGGCTTTTGTCTCAGATACATTATTTATCTCTCTATGATATTCCGACTCTAGATGTTTAATCTTCATATATCCACTCTTAAACATATTTTTCTGTCGTTCCTACAATTAACCAAATGGTTTTACTCAGCCTACCTTATCACCTGCCCCTATCCGTTCCACAAAATATGTCCAACACATTTTAGCCGGGGTATAGCTTTTAACTTCACCCACTACTAGTACTCGGCCGCTCCCCCTTTTCAGGGGAACCTTTGTGGCCTTTTCTTTCCCATGTCCCTCGACACAAATAAATTTTATTAATATTATCTTTTTTTAATTTTTTTATATAAATAAAAAATGTTTTAAAATTGGGTATTAGTAGGAACAACCCCCCTCTCCCATCACACACGCATAAATACAAATTTAAAAGGGTAACCATGATAAAAGATGCTGGCTGAGAGAGAAATCTGTTAAAATTTCCAATAGATACGAGATGGATCAACCCACCTCACCATCCCCCCTTCTTTCGGAGTTGGCCTTGTACCAAAATTTTTGTTCATTTTCCCAATTGTATTTTTTTCCTCTGAATAAAAATTTAATATCTCAAAGTGTAGCATCTGTTGCGGCAGAAGCTGCAATCAAAGACCATATGTGGGGTTGTCCCCACATATAAGACTATTGCTCTTGTAGCAATAAGTTATTGGTCAATGTAGGGGAAACCCTTCATACCAGTTGCCACTATCCAGCTCCCCTACTCCCCAGGGAGCTGGCCCCCCTTTCCCCAATCTCTCCACATTAAAAAACGGCATTGTGCCTAATTTGCTCAGTGGGGAAGCAAATAAATACCACCAATTACTGGTACTGAAAATAGGAATTCTGGCGAGTTTAAAATCCATCGCTAGATCTGCCATGCAAAACAGTTCCTCGAGGGCTATAGGCGTCTGTTTGTATTGTCCTACCGGTCGACGTCTTAAACGTATCATAGAAGTCAGCTCATAAAAATTATTGCAAAATTATTTTGGATTACGAACCTTGCAAAGTACAGATATGTCAAGAGATGATCAGTCAACCAAGTTATCTTGAAAGATTTAACAAGGCGAGTTGTAAAGTTTTTATTATGTAAGTACCTATAACTTCTCTCGTGTTAATGATAGTATTGACTCGAAAAATGTTTTGCCCGTGAATTTCAAAGTTCGGGTAGTGGATTCCACGTTAAAAATAAACTTTACTAAAGCGAAGATACATAGAATATTCTCAACACTTTTCTGGCACCACTTGTATTTGTTTTTGCACCGCTCCCACTTTTTTCCAAAGTAGCTATCTATGCGGATCACAAATGAACTTACAAACGACCGCATACGAACCGCGGCTGCATGTTTTACATGAACAGAGAAGATGACCTTACTGTGACCCTACGTGGTAGTATGCGTAAGACTCCCACTAATTAGCTTAATAGAATCTATCGTTTAAACAGTGTTTATTTGCTAAATATCAAAAATAAATTCATTTGTCAATAGGTACTGGGATGTGTAAATTTTAATCTAATAATGAAAAATAGGTGGATTTGCTGTAAATCAAAACAAAGCACATTACACATTTAAATGGAGTTTTCTTCTATAACTTGCTGAAGTACCCGGCGTTGACCGGTTGTATATAATATATTTGAATATTTTGTTCTAATATATAATAATATATAGATTAAACAAAACAAATTCATAATGGTCTCTTTTTCCACACACTCCATGTGATGAGAGCAGTAGTGCGTTTTATTCTATAGATGTCTAGCTAGTAGACCTAATAGTTTTTTTTTTATAGTTTAATCTTTCATCTTCTAGTCCTTCTTTCAAAATATGATGTAAGATTTGGCATTATTTTATATTTTAGTGCATATCTGAAAACTGTTAAATCTCTTTGTTATAACAATTTAATATGCAATACATTTTAAGATGCCATTAGTAATCTATTCTGTTAATGAAATAATTAAAATTCAGTTTCCACTAGTGCATATCTGAAAGCTGGTAAATAAACTTCTAGCATTAATTTTGAAGAGCCTCTACATAAACAATATTTTTGGTGTGACCTCTCACAGATGTGTAAATTTAGAGGTTTTCATGACTTAGAATGCGTAAGCAACCAACGTACAACTGGCCATGAGAAAAGCAAGGTTTCTGAAGGTGAAATCCAACAACTTTCAGGCTTTGTCCTTGAGCTTTATTTACAGGCATGGCAAAACTAATTTTTATTGGGAATTGTAAACGCTTGAACTGAAATGGCATGTTAGAAGGAATAAGAGAAATCCGAGGAATTAAGTTTCACCCTTAAAATGTCCGGTTATTATATTGGCTTCCAGAATATTAGTTTAAAAAATATTATTGCTAACCGTGGGGCATTGCACAATTTAGGTGGATCAATATTACTTAATAATATAACTGGGACTCCTTCCTTCAACAGTAGGTTGTGCTGTGACATTATAGGCGGTTGTGGTGAATTTAGAAATCTACAGGAAATTCTACTGTCTGATCTTCATTAATAACGCAAACAATGGATTGATAAGAATGCTCAAACTTAGGCAACTCTTGCAAAAGATTATAATTGATCAGTTACTATGAAAAGAATGTAATCATTTTGCTAATAATTTTAAGCAATGAATACTTTTTTAATGATAAACAATATTAATATAAATAAAAAATATAGTCAGACTATATAAAAAATCTTTAAAACAATATTAATAGAACTTTTCATAATTATAAACTATGAAAACATTTTAAAGCAATATGAAAATATAACTTTTTATAATTTGAAACTATGAAACCTTTTAAGTTTAAACAATATAAATCGAACTTTTTATAATTTTACACGATGTAAAAAGCTTTATTTTTAATTAAAATTGAATCACGTGATTATCATTAAATCACCTAAGTGATTTAATTATAATCAATAATCGATCAAAATTAATATTAAGCACGCGTATTCTATTGCGACTTCTAATAATTTTATCGTGTATTCTCTTTCAATTAGTTTTAATTTATTTTCACGTGTATTCTCTTTCACAACCATGGCATCCACTTTTAACATATAAATTATACTGTTTAATCTTCGAAAAACTACATATTTTCGGAAATTAAAATATTTAATAGATAAAATATTCGTTTTCAGCATACCAGAAAACCAGTAAAAATCGTTATTTTAAAGGAAAATGTTCAGGTGGAAACCAAGTAAAAAGTTATCGTTAAAAATTATAAAAAATTCGGTAGCAATGTATTTTATGTGCCGTACTGTAATAACGTCATGTTTCGAAAGACATTCTTAACATGGGGAATGCGGAGTGTTCTGTTAGTATTCTCTGCTTTCACCTAACAATTAAATAAAAACAAAGATATCGTAAAGCTTAAATTTAATCTGAAAAAGAATCTATTTTAAAATAGTGCAGTACCAACATTCCATACGCACTAAACATATAGTTAAATTAGTTATTCTTTAAAATAAGTGTTTATTCTTATTTTTTAGTTGTTCCTATATTGCTTTTTTTCTGCTTAAAACTCAACTTCTGAAAAGCCGACGTCATTGTTTATATATTGTTGGCATCGTAACATAACGGTAATTAGGAAGTTTGGTTCATTTTATTTGATAGAGGGTCCGAGATTATTTTGCCACTTCAACGCCCGACATGACAGAATTTTGGGTACTTGTGCAGAGTACGGACCATGATGAAATAATAACCTTATTTAGAAAGGCATTCTTAACATGGAGAGTGGGCTTAAATATTTTGCACTTTCACCTAACAGTTTAATGAAAAAAGAGAAATTACTTCAAGAAAAGGGAAGAAGCTAGGAGAAAAGAAACTTATCTCAAGGAAACGGGTTTATTAATTTAAAGAGGAAGTAATGTCGATCAGAAACACTTAAAGTAGTAAAAACTTTTCTGTATGTATCAATAATTGTTCATCTAATCGATAAATGAATAAAATATATATCGGTATGTTTCATAAATGCCATGTAATATATGCAATAAATACAAGAGAGAAAAACGCATGCATTCGAAACGTAAGCATGTTTGGTCCTCTTTGCTAATTTGACCCGGATTCTTGGGAGTTCCTGTCAACCATGGGTCGGGCGAGACTGGCAATCATCGATTTCAGCCGAGCGTTGTTCAAATATTGAAACGCTAAATCGCATATTAATTTTTTATTTTTATGCAATGTTTTTAGTAATTTTACGGTGATAATAAGGGGGGGGGGTCTGATTATTTGTGATTCATTTGTTGGGCGTTTGATTAGTCAATGAAAAAGCGCTATTGAAATGGAAGCAGAAAACTTTAGAATTGTAAAAATTGTCAACACGAATGCTTTACTAAAAAAAGATCGTGTGTTAAAGATAGTTTCTCCCGGAGACGCACAAATGTTCAGTGCAGACAATGGATATCCTTGCGCACAAGATCGTTTTTTGCACCAAAGTTTAAGATTCCAACAATAGTAACCATCATTTATTCATGGGTGTTCGAAATGGCTACCCTTTTAAATATGCGAAGGGAACGCTATATTACACATTTCATCCATCCCATCTCCTTCCTCTTTGCCGTCGATGATAGTTCAACTGTCGACCGAAAGTCTTCCGCCGACAATGAAAAGCCATAAAACAATAAATAAAAATAACTTTCCTTGAAAAAAAGTAAATGTTTTCCTGTACGTTAATCTAACAATTTACGCTTTTCGTAAACATTTTTTACGCATTTTCTTTTAAAAAAATACATAAAAATTTTTGTGGACCCCCACCCCCCAAAAAGCTTGACTGAACAAAAAGTCTTGAAATAAAAAAAAATGTACTTACACTTAACAATTTACGGCTAAAAAAAGTAAAACGTTAATCTTTTATTGAAGAAAAAAGAAAACTGTTTTTTTTATAAATAATTTTCAAAAAAAATAAATAAATAAAAATATTTTACAGTCCTTCAAAGGTAGGTTTTTGTTATTTTGTTTTTATTTGAATTGGTAATTTTTCTCCTCCGGTATGTTTGTTTTAAATCAGCCTGTGTCTGTTACAATGCTCGGCTAAAACCGGTGATTGCCGGTGTCGCCCGCTCAATGCTTGACGGGATTCCCAAGAATCCGGGTCAAATTATGCAAAAGTACCGAATTCTTGGTACTTGTGATGTATACGAATTATTATGAAAGAATAACGTTATTTAGAAAGCTATTAACATGTGAACGGAAGCTTTTTAACTGGGCTGCACTTCCACCTAACAATTTAATAAAAAAGACAGATACCATAAAAATTTAATTAAATTTTGAAATCCTATCTGAAATGTAACCCGGTGGCGTACACTTTAAAACCACCGAATAGTTCTTTGTAATTAATATTTTTTTATCTAATCGGTCAAATAATACGATATATAGGTCTTCGATAAGTGAATAAAAGGATATATACGTTTTTATTTGCATTAACAAATTCAAAACTGCGAGTGAAGTTTACGTATTTAATTTTTTTTTTATTAACACAAAGGCATAATCAAAATATGTAGCGTTCTAGCCGGATGCTGTGTACGCATGCGCAAAAGCGCAAATAATGTCGACTAGTGGTTAATGTATTTTACAAGTAACTTTGTCGATGACTGTACGCGTTATTCATGTTAACAAAGATATTATTTGCTATAAACCATCCTTGGTGCATGAATATTATTTTCTGAGAATTTCAGTGTTATGTGACTAGTAGTTAGTGTTCCTGTTAGCTATTTACACACACACACATACGTCTGCTGTTTTATTTATATGGATAGAAGAGAAGATTACTGTTAATGATTTCCTGGTAAATTAAACCGGCCTATCGTGTGATCCTATTGAGTTAATGTTGATGTGAACGGAATTATTTTGCTCTCGGATACAAGCCTCAAAACGCACAGCGACGCAGACAATGTTAAGGAGTTTTAGTGTATGCACTACGTGATCATCTTTAACATGCATCTGAAAATAAATGAAGTTTCTTATAGCTAAAGAATTAGTAACTCTTGTCGCTCAGATAAAAGTGTTGATATTACACATTTAAAATGAACTAACAGGACCTGTGGAAATTCCAGTGGGCTAATGCGTGTGTAATATATTGATGTTGGCATTCTATAGATGTTCGGCATAAATGGAGACGCTCTGATATTATTGTAGTTCTTTTGTTAAAACTGCAAAAGTATTATCTTAGCTAGCAGGGACGCCCGGTGTAACCTGGTCGTAAAGTACGCTAAATATGATATTTTAATTCTTGAAGATTTTTTTTTACACATTGATAACCACTTATCAAGGCCCGGAAGCCACTCAGGGATAAGGGTTATTCCAAGTACATAACGTTAGTGTGGAGAATAGATGAAGTGTTTACTTAAGGGGGCGGTTCATTAGGAATTTGTTAACGTTGAACTTGAACACATCCAAGTTGTAGTTCGGTGGGAAGCAGGCAGTCGGAATAGTTCCACAGGCGCGCAGTTCTAAGAAAGCTTTGTTCATGGAATTCATGTTTTGATTTAGGCACAGATAAAGAGGGGGGGACATTTTTCACAGTGGATTCAGCTAGACGGGTGTTTTTCGTGAAAGATTGGCGAGGGGGGCCAGAGATTGGAGTTCAGACGAGCACCTTCCATGGAAATAACGATAAAACAAGGATAGGCTCGCAACGTCTCTTCTGTGGGAGAGAGGTTGCAGGGTAGAGAAAAGGGCATCCCCCACTAAGCCACGAAGTCTATTTTGTATTTTCGTATAAATTATTATAGATTTAATGTTCTATCGATTTTTATAAATTATAAAGTTGCGATTTAAAAAAAAAAAAATCAATTTGACTTGGGTGCATCAGCATGGATCGAAACCAAATCTTATGAAAAAATCAATAACTTCAGTTCCTTCAGCTATAATCGAAACCGAAACCAAAATTTATGAAGAATTTTTGGTAAAATTATTTATTACAGGAAATGGAAGTCCATAATAAACGACAGTCACTCAAATGTAAGCGTGACACACAATAACACTCGCACTATCCTAATAATATATAGATTATTTCAAAATTGGCTTTTGTTGTCCGATCGTCGATTTTCATATTTTGTATTATGTAATTTTAATATATTCAATCGCTCAAATTTAACTTCAAACATTTAAAATGATATGTTATAAATACATTTAAAATTATTTTTTTTTATTTATTTAAAGAATATTAAGCTGAATATTATTGACAGAAGAGGCTAATTTTAAGACTTACACTTTTATAGATAAATAAAAAATATAAGTGTCTGTCTGTGTCAGTCTGTGTACATTTCCCTACGCAATAACTCTGTCAGTTTTTAGTCTACAGATTCAAAATTTAATATACATGGTATTGAGATTTGGAAAAATCTTTGTAATCCGTTTTCGGCTAGAAATTTGGCTGTTAAGGGGTCAAAGTTCAACGATTTGACCTTTGAGAACTCTACCAAACTCCTCCGACAGTTTTGGGTCTAAACACTATAAATTTTATATGTAGGTAATTGTGACATGGATCAAACATTTTAATTTGATTTGAGCCCAAAACAATAAACGTTAATGGGGTCAAAATTGGAGTCAAAGTTTAAAAAAAAAAATCACGCCTGCGGTCTTTACCAACGTCTATGCTAGTTAAGGAAGTCTAACATATAATAAGGCATTACCGTACATATTCACACTTTTTAATATATACATAAGCATATAAATTATGGACAATACATAGGGCCCGAGCAAAGCCAGGCGGTCATGGATATGGCCTTAAACTATATCCGATGGTGAGGCACCAGCTTGCGGGCTTTGGGGAGTGTGGAGCCACCCTTTTTGCTCCCAATTTTGCAATTGAGATTGCTCCCAGGTCCACTTTGACCCGGAGTGGTAGTACCTGTTAGGGTCCCAACTATGGGTTAAATAGAAACCGACTTTTAAAAACACATGTAGTCTATTAAAAATTGTTCTTCAAAATCATTGGATTCGGCATTAAATAACCTGAAAAGGGTTGATATGCCGTAAAGCAAAAACAACCAACCAACGAAAGCCGGGCGGAACTGCTAGTATATACATAAAAGTGAGAATGTGTGCATCTCTGAGAACATTTCTCAACCTAAATATTTAACGAACTTTAAAGCCGCATACATGAAATCTGGTATATAGAGTATTCAGACACGCGAGAGAATTTGAATCGGGGTTTATCCGATAGAAAAAGGGCTAAGCAGTCAAAATTATAAAACTAGTAGGTGGTGATCGAATTTTTATGGTTTCAACTGTTTCACTGCTACGCATACTCGCTTGTGAAATATGAGAGCTTTCTTATGTTAAGCATAAGTTGGTTTGAAAACACTGTTTAAAAAGATCATGTCAAGCTGATCTAATGGGTATCATACTTGACTTATTGTCTTTAGTTTTTGGGTTTGATCTCAGCTCGAGTCTTTATTTTCCTTACAAGAGGTGAACTATTTAGACCAAAAAACGTCTCAGTTTTTTATTTTTCATTTCTTAATTCATTTTTTTCCTTTTATTTTTAATGGATTTAACGTTACACTTAATAACTACGGTATTTGTGTTTATAAAAAAATAAAATATTCTACCTTAAAATATATTTCTCATACGTATTTTACGACCTAGAAACGCCGGGCAACATGCTAGTTTTAAATAAAAATTATCAAACTTGATATTTTTTTCGTTTAAGCTGACAAATGTTCCTGTATAAAACGAGAGTATTTATTGTATAAAATTACAATTTTTAATAAATAACTAGAAATGTTTCTTTTCTTGTTTAAAATTGTTTAAAAAGTATTCAGCCAACAATAGCAATTTCATTTTTAGAAGAAAAATTATTTTATAATCATACAGTCGATGCTTTAACTGGAAATGTTATCGTTAACAGTAAATTATGTAGATGAGAAAACAACCGTATGCATCTTACGGGTGACACTAGTGTTTTAGTGTTGTCGGTTTTGCATCGTAAATAATACAATTAAATCACCTGCAATGTGTAGTTGATGTTCACACGTCGCGGTACACAATCAAAATGCATAATCATGTTTGTACGCATATCGTCTGCGCATAGACTATCCTAAATAAAAGCAAATGAGATTTTTGACCAATCAGAAGACTTTCTGAATTTTTACTTTAAATGTTCTTTCTTGGAACTACCCACTTTGTAAAAACCATTGGAATCTGTGGATCCATGTCGCTAGCGTCTATTATAGCCGCCTATCTCTGCAGAAGTCCTTCCACTCAGGCACACAAACATTAACGAACACACAAACACACAACTTATCAACTTACTACTAGCGTCTGTCAACCTGTTCAACCTTATTCATGGAATTATTTCCAATTCTGCTGACTGAAGTATGTTACTAATACAGGGTGGGCCAAAATAAGGGCCCTATTTTTTTAAGTTATTCAAATTTAAAGATAGGACCCTTATTTTGGCCCACCCTGTACAAAAACAAAAGAATATTGACTCTTAAAATCTACTTTCGATTAATTTTAAGTTATTAAATTGAGCAGAGAACTGTTGAATGTAATATTCCCTACCTATGAAACTCACGGTTCGTAAATAATCCAGACTTCTAATGGTCTCAGCTAATGAACCACTTGTCTTTATAAGAAATCTAAAATGGTCACGAACATTCTGTTTCCATATTGCCGTAAACCTTCCATTTTACACAGAAATGCCTTTTTAACGCATTGTTTTATTTTGTTTACTGCATGACAATGTCCCCCGTTTTTCCCACATTTGATTATAAAACCCCGAAAATCCTTTCACTAAAAGTATTTATCTGAATCCGGCGCATCCTAAAAATAGTTCTCATTTACAAAATACCTTTTAAAAAAACACCCTCCAAAATTGGCTTAAACACATTCCTAAAAACTAAGGACCACATATCTAAAACTGGTGAACGAAATCCCCATAACTGCACGTTCTGAATCTAATGTGATTAATTTTTCCGATTTTTTTGATAATCCATGTAATGCTTTCTATATACTGATATTATGAAAAGCTGTTTCGGGAATTTTAATTACCAAATTGTTTCAAGACTGCCAATGTGGCACAATTATAAAGAATTCTTCTGCGTGGACCAGAGCTTCTCAAATTTAATAGTGTCCCACTCAATTTCCCCTGTCTTTTTGAGGATACAGATACAGAACAGGTCTATAAAAACGGCTTTAGTGTGAGTGGTCTGTCTCTCTCTAATTCTCTCTCTCTCTCTCTCCCGTGTTTGTCTCTATCTCCCGTGTTTGTCTCTATCTCCCGTGTTTGTCTCTATCTCCCGTGTTTGTCTCTATCTCCCGTGTTTGTCTCTATCTCCCGTGTTTGTCTCTATCTCCCGTGTTTGTCTCTATCTCCCGTGTTTGTCTCTATCTCCCGTGTTTGTCTCTATCTCCCGTGTTTGTCTCTATCTCCCGTGTTTGTCTCTATCTCCCGTGTTTGTCTCTATCTCCCGTGTTTGTCTCTATCTCCCGTGTTTGTCTCTATCTCCCGTGTTTGTCTCTATCTCCCGTGTTTGTCTCTATCTCCCGTGTTTGTCTCTATCTCCCGTGTTTGTCTCTATCTCCCGTGTTTGTCTCTATCTCCCGTGTTTGTCTCTATCTCCCGTGTTTGTCTCTATCTCCCGTGTTTGTCTCTATCTCCCGTGTTTGTCTCTATCTCCCGTGTTTGTCTCTATCTCCCGTGTTTGTCTCTATCTCCCGTGTTTGTCTCTATCTCCCGTGTTTGTCTCTATCTCCCGTGTTTGTCTCTATCTCCCGTGTTTGTCTCTATCTCCCGTGTTTGTCTCTATCTCCCGTGTTTGTCTCTATCTCCCGTGTTTGTCTCTATCTCCCGTGTTTGTCTCTATCTCCCGTGTCTGTCTCTCGTGTCTCTCGTGTCTGTCTCTCGTGTCTCTCGTGTCTGTCTCTCGTGTCTCTCGTGTCTGTCTCTCGTGTCTCTCGTGTCTGTCTCTCGTGTCTCTCGTGTCTGTCTCTCGTGTCTGTCTGTCTGTCTCTCGTGTCTGTCTGTCTGTCTCTCGTGTCTGTCTGTCTGTCTCTCGTGTCTGTCTGTCTGTCTCTCGTGTCTGTCTGTCTGTCTCTCGTGTCTGTCTGTCTGTCTCTCGTGTCTGTCTGTCTGTCTCTCGTGTCTGTCTGTCTGTCTCCCGTGTCTGTCTGTCTCCCGTGTCTGTCTGTCTCCCGTGTCTGTCTGTCTGTCTCCCGTGTCTGTCTGTCTGTCTCCCGTGTCTGTCTGTCTGTCTCCCGTGTCTGTCTGTCTGTCTCCCGTGTCTGTCTGTCTGTCTCCCGTGTCTGTCTGTCTGTCTCCCGTGTCTGTCTGTCTGTCTCCCGTGTCTGTCTGTCTGTCTCCCGTGTCTGTCTGTCTCCCGTGTCTGTCTAGCTGTCTGTCTCCCGTGTCTGTCTAGGTCTCTGTCTCCCGTGTCTGTCTAGGTCTCTGTCTCTCCCTCTCTCCTGTCTGTCTAGCTGTCTGTCTCTCCCTCTATCCTGTCTGTCTGGCTGTCTGTCTCTCCCTCTCTCCTGTCTGTCTGGCTGTCTGTCTCTCCCTCTCTCCTGTCTGCCAACCTTTAGTTACCATTGCTCCCAGGTCCACTCTGACCCGGAGTGGTAGTACCTGTTAGGGTCCCAACTATGGGTTTAATAGAAACCGACTTTTAAAAACACATGTAGTCTATTAAAAATTGTTCTTCAAAATCATTGGATTCGGCATTAAATAACCCGAAAAGGGTTGATATGCCGTAAAACCAACCCTCTTGCTCTGTCTGTCTGTCTGTCTGTCTCCATCTCTTGCTCTGCCCGTCTCCATCTCTTGCTCTGCCCGTCTCCATCTCTTGCTCTGCCCGTCTCCCTCTCTTGCTCTGCCCGTCTCCCTCTCTTGCTCTGCCCGTCTCCCTCTCTTGCTCTGCCCGTCTCCCTCTCTTGCTCTGCCCGTCTCCCTCTCTCTCTTGCTCTGCCCGTCTCCCTCTCTCTCTTGCTCTGCCCGTCTCCCTCTCTCTCTCTTGCTCTGTCCGTCTCCCTCTCTCTCTTGCTCTGCCCGTCTCCCTCTCTCTCTTGCTCTGCCCGTCTCCCTCTCTCTCTTGCTCTGCCCGTCTCCCTCTCTCTCTTGCTCTGCCCGTCTCCCTCTCTCTCTTGCTCTGCCCGTCTCCCTCTCTCTCTTGCTCTGCCCGTCTCCCTCTCTCTCTTGCTCTGCCCGTCTCCCTCTCTCTCTTGCTCTGCCCGTCTCCCTCTCTCTCTTGCTCTGCCCGTCTCCCTCTCTCTCTTGCTCTGCCCGTCTCCCTCTCTCTCTTGCTCTGCCCGTCTCCCTTTCTCTCTTGCTCTGCCCGTCTCCCTTTCTCTCTTGCTCTGCCCGTCTCCCTCTCTCTCTTGCTCTGCCCGTCTCCCTCTCTCTCTTGCTCTGCCCGTCTCCCTCTCTCTCTTGCTCTGCCCGTCTCCCTCTCTCTCTTGCTCTGCCCGTCTCCCTCTCTCTCTTGCTCTGCCCGTCTCCCTCTCTCTCTTGCTCTGCCCGTCTCCCTCTCTCTCTTGCTCTGCCCGTCTCCCTCTCTCTCTTGCTCTGCCCGTCTCCCTCTCTCTCTTGCTCTGCCCGTCTCCCTCTCTCTCTTGCTCTGCCCGTCTCCCTCTCTCTCTTGCTCTGCCCGTCTCCCTCTCTCTCTTGCTCTGCCCGTCTCCCTCTCTCTCTTGCTCTGCCCGTCTCCCTCTCTCTCTTGCTCTGCCCGTCTCCCTCTCTCTCTCTTGCTCTGCCCGTCTCCCTCTCTCTCTTGCTCTGCCTCTCTCTCTCTCTCTTGCTCTGCCTCTCTCTCTCTCTCTTGCTCTGCCTCTCTCTCTCTCTCTTGCTCTGCCTCTCTCTCTCTCTCTTGCTCTGCCTCTCTCTCTTGCTCTGCCTCTCTCTCTTGCTCTGCCTCTCTCTCTCTTGCTCTGCCTCTCTCTCTCTCTCTTGCTCTGCCTCTCTCTCTCTCTTGCTCTGCCTCTCTCTCTCTCTCTCTCTTGCTCTGCCTCTCTCTCTCTCTCTTGCTCTGCCTCTCTCTCTCTCTTGCTCTGCCTCTCTCTCTCTCTCTTTGCTCTGCCTCTCTCTCTCTCTCTTTGCTCTGCCTCTCTCTCTCTCTTTGCTCTGCCTCTCTCTCCCTCTCTTTGCTCTGCCTCTCTCTCTCTCTCTTTGCTCTGCCTCTCTCTCTCTCTCTTTGCTCTGCCTCTCTCTCTCTCTTTGCTCTGCCTCTCTCTCTCTCTCTTTGCTCTGCCTCTCTCTCTCTCTCTTTGCTCTGCCTCTCTCTCTCTCTCTTTGCTCTGCCTCTCTCTCTCTCTCTTTGCTCTGCCTCTCTCTCTCTCTCTTTGCTCTGCCTCTCTCTCTCTCTCTCTCTTTGCTCTGCCTCTCTCTCTCTCTCTCTCTTTGCTCTGCCTCTCTCTCTCTCTCTCTCTTTGCTCTGCCTCTCTCTCTCTCTCTCTCTTTGCTCTGCCTCTCTCTCTCTCTCTCTTTGCTCTGCCTCTCTCTCTCTGCCTCTCTCTGCCTCTCTCTCTTTGCTCTGCCTCTCTCTCTTTGCTCTGCCTCTCTCTCTTTGCTCTGCCTCTCTCTCTTTGCTCTGCCTCTCTCTCTTTGCTCTGCCTCTCTCTCTTTGCTCTGCCTCTCTCTCTCTCTCTCTCTCTCTCTCTCTTTGGTCTGCCTATCTGTTTGTGTGTTTGTGTGTGTGTACAATAAAAAAAGCTAGTTACCTCCTTTTTCATTTTATTTCCTTTTCCTTACAATTTAAATAAGGCCGTGTCTCATTGGCCAAAGGTGCCGCTCATCGACCAATCATGCCAACCTATTTATCAAGCGGGACTAAAGACTCCTTTTAAACGCCCTCTTTCGTACGAACATCAGTGGAGAAAAGAAGGGTTATTCCTTTCTCTACTTAACTTGAAAGGAGCCGTCACTCAATACGTTAAAAGAACTTTTTTGGACTTCTTAAAAAGCCGCAAACACAATTGTTTTGCAACCTACATATTTTATGTTTGTGTTAAATACACTTTTTATTGTTCTCCAACTTGTATTCGTGTTTCTGTTTCGTGTGAGCCCAAAGTGTCAGGTCGAAACACAACAGTACAGACACGCACACACAGAGTAAGGATTAACTGCCAGTTATCCATTTTTTTCCTTTTTCTTTTTCAAAACATCCGTTAATGCATTTGGAAATCGATATCAATTTTGTCAAAGTTTTAATTATTTGATATCAAATTACTTTAAAGGCGTATAAGCTACAATATCGTCCAGAGGTTTAAATGTATTTACGTTTGTGTTAAACACACTTTTTATTGTTCTCCAACTTGTATTCGTGTTTCTTTTTCGTGTGAGTCCAAAGTATCACGTCGAAACACATTTTGCAGAACAACTCTCAAGTTTAGCTGGTTATCGCGAAAAAAGAAAATACACACACAAAAAAAATAAAATACAGGAGATTATTTTTAAAGAAGTCCTCTATTTATATTTTAAAAAATCTCTGCATACACATGAACGAACTGTTTGAATTCTCAAGGCGCGGACGAGTCGCCATCTTTAATGACCTCGTGCGGACTTGGAAATATTTGTTGAAAAGAAAGATAAAAAAAGAATGAATAAATTCCTCGCTATTATTTGCCATTGTGACAAAAAAATCATCACTATGTCTTGTGACAAAAAAAATACTTCACTATTTGTCTTGTGGCAAAAAAACTTAAAGTAAAGCTTATTTATTGCTTACCCCCCCCCCCCGACCAACAAAAATTTTTTTTTTTCTATTTTTGAGATAAACTCTGCTCTCGTGGGAAGACAAGAAAATAGAAACATTACTTGGGTCTCTACACGTGTTTCAAAGCTGTGATTCTCCGGCGAAACTCTTTTACGAATTGTTTGTCGCTCTTCGAGAAAAGAAGAAACTGGATTCACGTTTGATTTAAAGTAAATAAGAGTGAATCCTAAAATGGAGAATTTTAAGACATTGAAGGGTGTAAGGGTTCTCGAAGTTGCCCGGGAAGTCTTAAAGGAGGATATGACATTTAACATCGAAATGCTGGAACAACGTGAAAGACCAAGAAAAAGGACTTTCCAGAAAGTGGAAGATATTATCAAGGAGATGCTAGTTGGAGTTCGTTCCTTGAATGAAAAAATTAAAGCAATATGCACCAAAGCAGAGTTTGATTTGAAAAAACTGGTTTCGTTAACGAACCGAAGAAAGAAATTGAGTTTCGATCTAATGTTAATGATCGTCTTGCCGACATCGAAGAGACAGTTAAAGAATTCAACACATCGGAGAAATCTGAAGTTTGCTCTGTACTTCTGTTTTCCATGCCCAAGTTACAATGTGCAAACCAATTAATCCATTCGAATTCAAGAATTTTATTTCACAATTTAAAAACTGTACAGATTCTATAAAATCCGGTAAGTCTAAATTGGTGTTGGGGAGAGGCAAGGTGCGAATGAACTCGAAATCCGGGCCATCAAAAATGGGACCTTGAATTGGATGACCTGGTCCTATGACGCAAGTCGTTTTATGGGTCAGGCCGTTGGATGGAGCAAAGTTCGAACGAACTTAAACCCTGACCGACAAAAATGAAACCCGGGAATGAGATGACGTAATTCGGCCACAGGTAATACCAAAAGCAAACACCGAGAGGGTCAGAATATGGGGCGATTACGTAAATTGGTTAATGTGTTACGAGGTCGAATATCCATAAAAGAGAAATGATAAACAAAAAACAGGCAGAGAGACGCGGAGGGAGAAACGAGGCACAGACGACGAGAAACTGCTATCACGTTCGCAACCACGTCTCTCCCACCATCACTTCTTCACTCCACCGCCGCATTGTGTATATATGAATGTTTGTCAAATAAACCAAGTTGTTTAAAACAAGTGTCTCGTTATTCATTGATAAATGAACAGGGTAATTCCAATCAGATACACTTACAACAAGCATATGTGTATAAATGTCAAACAAACTATCTCTCTATCTATCGTGATATTCAAAAATCTCTGATAGTTCAATTACAGGCTTGGTGCTAATGCAATGGAATATACCCTGGCTCTAGATGAAACACTAAGACTCTTCCTAAGAAGAAGAACAACAAAACAGAATAGACGTTATCTTCATACCATCCAGTATATAACATTGGCTTTATTAAAAGTTTATTTAAGCGATTATGCTTTACAGTTGGTTTCTCATCTAACATTGGAAGATGAAAATTTTAATGTTGCTGACGATCTACTGACAAAGGAATTTTTAGATTGTAGAATAATCAAAAGAACTGTAGTAGTCAATAACACACAACAATAATAATAATAATAATAATAATAATAGCAGCAACACTTACCAAGGGTCCAGCTTATGCACAAGACTGACACCAGATTGAGCTGGACTGAGGGCTTGTATTTATGTACAAGCATATCCAATCAGGTGATTCAGCTAATCATAATCCAAAGAATAGACTGGCCCACGTGTGCACAATGGAATCTCCTATTGTGCCATAAATAGTTCTCCTCTTTCATGAGAGGTAACTTTAGTCTTTGCCAAGTTATCCACAACTTGAACGCTGACCGAAAGTCCACTACACAATCCAATATAGATAACTCCTTTTTTATTATTATTATTATTATTATTATTATTATAATTTTAAAGCAGATAATTTCTGCATCCCCTCAATATGACCCTGAATTTGTGTTTGTGAAACAATGCCTTGCCGAAATAAGGGCGGATTTGTCTGAACTGAAAACGTCATATCAGATCGATTTTTTTAGAATAATTCCCCAGTTTCTTTTTTTTTGTTTTTTTTTGTTTTTTTGGATCAGACACATTATGTTTGAAAAAGTTACCAGTGGTCTTGAGAAGGGAAATTAGTCACAGAGTGGGCACGAATTACCAATTGACAATTATAATTGACAATTATAATGAAGCCGTTCGTGCTCTGTCGAGGAATAAGAAATATTCGCGATCAGCAGGAACTAATTCTAAAGGCAATAGAACACATGTTAAACAACAGGAAAATAGGAAAAGAGATGCTGCCTTACAGAATTTTTCTACTAATTATGCCGGTACATACTGCAACCTTTGCTTAGTACGTAGTCGCTCTATGTTGAAGTGCAGCAAATTCTCTACTTGTAAAGCAAGAGTTGAGAGGTGTAAACACTTGAAATTGTGTATCGGATGTTCCAGTTATAAACACAAAAGCGAACATTGCCCTGGGCACCAGAACAATTCTCTCTTCTGCAAACTGTGTCTATCTAAGGCACATATTACACTTTTATGTGATAATCCCCCCCCAAAAAAAATAATTTCACTTTTTCCCCATATTGATGCCAACATCATATTACCTGTTGTAGCTATTTCATTACATAATGGAACAAAGAAAACTATGGTTAACTGCCTTTTAGACACAGATCTTATTTTTCCAAAAAAATATTTAAAGAACTAAGGTATCCTGATGGAGATTCGAATCTTACCGATTACCAGATGAAAACCTATGCAGGTGTTACGGTAAAAAGTCTTGAACAAGTTGTTGTGAATGTTAATGTTGGTAAAGGGAGACAACTACCTATTCCGGTTTTAATAGATTACCAATTTAGTATTGAATTCCAGTTTGATAATTTCTGTCAAGTAAAGTCCAACTTAAATAAATTAAAATAGAGGTTGGCATTTTCTAGTGAAAAACATGGCAATGCTATAAAAATTGACAGTATCCTAGGTGTAGATATTTTTCAATTTATGACTAACTCCAAAATTATTAAATGCATGAATGGACACGCATGGGATTTACCTCTAGGGATTGCTCCATTTGGTAATGTTCAGCATTTTTTATATGCCGATCAAATCTTTCCTGTAGGAACTGGAAGATCCACTATAATAGAGGAACGTGCCCGTTGCTCAGAGCGCCAATTGAATGCTATATTGGAACGCAAATTAACCTACCAGGATCCATTCTCAGATATATTTGAATCTTCAAATGTGGAGAGAAATTTAGAAAGGGTGTTTGCTGTGGAAACTAATGGCACTTACCTTGAAGAATCAATCGCGGATTATGACTGAAATAAAATCGATACCTTCAAGAAGTTTATTGAAGTTAAAAACAACTCATTATGTGGGTTTACCCTGGCATAAAGATAAAATAAATTCTGTGCCTTCCAACTACCAAGTCGCTCTGAAGGTACGTGACAGAACTATGCTTTCCTTGGAAAAGAAAAAAATGGCTGAAGCCTATACTGATATTTTTCGTCAACAAGAGGCTGAAGGAATTATCGAGTGAACTGAAGTTACCCCACAGGATTTTCACAAATATATATGGATACCCCATAGACTAGTTTTCAAATTTGATCAACAGGTAACTACCAAAATAAGACCTATTTTTAATTGTTCTTTAAAGGCTGGAGGTGGTTATTCTCTTAATGAGTAATGTTACCCGGATATTAATATGCTTGAACTGGTACTTTTATTCATCACTGATAAATATGTTCTGCTAGGTGACATAAGAAAAGCCTTTCTTATGATCACTCAAGTCTGATGAAGATAATAGATTTTGTTTTTTGTGAAAGATGAAAAGGAGTTGATTTGTTATCGTTATTGCACATTGATATTTGGCTTCAATGCAAGCCCTTTTATATTGAATAATGTCCTGCAGCATCACGTGAGTAACTTTCAAAATGACACATGTACTATGATGTTGAAAAGTCGATTTTATGTTGACAATCTATGTATGACAAGCAATTCTTCGGAGGATATAATCAGCCTTTATGAAAATGCAGTGCCTCGACTGCAAAAAATAAATTTCCAGCTGAGGTATTGTAATTCCAATTATAGAGGCCTACGAGAAATCATGATTGAGGATGGTAATATTGTGCAATATAACTGAGTATGAAAAGGTTCTTGGGTATAAATACCACCCTGAATCAGATACTATCAGCATCTCTCACACTTCAGTTCAGGAAAATATACTCTCTAAAAGGAATATTTTGGTGCAGACAGCATAAATATTTGATCCTTTATCACTCTGTGCTCCTGTAACTGTTAAAGCGAAAATCCATCTTATAAAATTAGGGTTGCTCAAATTGAGTTGGGATCAAAATATACCAACAGACATAATGACAATTTGGTCAAATTTAGCTGAGAATCTCTCTGGTTTGATGAATCTATCCTTCTCACGACAGACTGTAGACAGTGACGGTCTACTGAAGCTGTATATCTTCTGTGATGCTTCACCACAGGCATATGGGTTTGTTATTTATGGGGTGCAAAATGGGGAATCCCATATAATATTTTCTAAAGTGAAAGTAGCACCAATGAAAGCAAAAACTTTGCCAATGATGGAATTGCTTGCTGTATTCATTGCATTCAAAGCTTTAATGATGGAGTTGCTTGCTGTATACATTGCATTAAAAGCTTTAATGATGGAGTTGCTTGCTGTATACATTGCATTAAAAGCTTTAATGATGGAGTTGCTTGCTGTATACATTGCATTAAAAGCTTTAATGATGGAGTTGCTTGCTGTATACATTGCATTCAAAGCTTTAATGATGGAGTTGCTTGCTGTATACATTACGTTCAAAGCTTTAAGCATGTTGCTGAGAACATACTCTAATATCAAAATTGAGAGCATTATTGTTTTTGTCATGGCTTCTCTCAGACAATGTGAAGGCAAAAAGCTTATATACCAGGAATAGAATAAGAGACATTCATGATATGAAAGAATTTTACCAAAGAATTTGGAGTGGACATTAACTACAAATATGCCCCCCCCCCGCGGTGGAAAACACGGCGGATCCGCTTTCTCGTGGTGTCAGCCTGGAAAAATTTAAAAAGAAACTGGACTTATGGACCTGCATAGATAGTTCAGGAACCAGAGAATTGGCCTGCAAGTACCTTGAGCTGTCTGAGTCTGGAAAACCAGTGACATGTGGAAAATGTTTTTCATAGTACAATACGTTAAACTATTTGTAAACCACTAATTCCCTTTGACAGGTTCTCGAGTTCGGACAAGTTATGCTGTGCCACTCCCTTAGTATTCGAATTAGTGAATAAAAGTAAACGAGAACAGACTGCCAAAATTTACATGATTAAAGTGATGCAATCACAATCCTTTGATGGCGAGATTGCTTATCTGAAGGACCCCCTTGATAAGAAGATTCCCTCACTGATTAAGAATCTTAACATCTTTCTCGACTCCGACGGGATCTTAAGAGTGGATGGCAGAACTGCCAATTCAAGATATGACTATAATTTGGTCTTTCTAATTTTGATTGCCAAGCAACATCCACTAGCAAAATTTTGGATAGCCATCATCGGTGCAGACATTTGGGCATAGGCACGACAATAACAAAATTAAGGCAAGGAAGTCGGTTAAGTCTGTAATCTCAAGCTGCTATACCTGTGAAAAATTCAACAGCTTGGCTTTTAAATACCCCAAGTTTACAAACCTGCCGAAACAGAGTTAGGCTAATAAATCCTTTTCAACATACAGGAAAGTCTACAAAAATGTATCTGTTGATTTTCACATGTGAATGTGAGAGCTATTCACATTGAGCTTGTGGCGGATATGAGCGCTCAAGCTTTCATTCTCACATTAATTCGTTTTTCTAATATTTATGGAGTACCCACTCATATGTATATAGTGATAATGTACGTTCCTTTAATGCTGCTTTAGATGGCGACTTAATTAAACATCACATCAACAACAATGAATTCAATAATGCATTTACCATCTCTGCTATCATGCACATAAAAATACCTTTTTACTCCCCTTGGATTGCTAGTACTTGGGAGAGAATGATCAGGGTAATAAAATCATGCTTGTTTAAAACATTAGGTCGATCCAAAATCGGTTATTTTAAACTCTTAACCCTTCTATCAGACGTCCGAAGGGCAGTGAACTCCAGGCCTCTGACCTACAGATGTTCTACTGATGTTGAATTACTCCCTTTAACACCCAACTGTTTTATTCATCCTAACATAAACTCTGAACTTTCCTTTCAAGCTGACAACCCCAGTTTAGTTGAAACAGAACCAGTCACAAGATCTCTACTTGTAAGTACCTTGGAAAACAGAAGAATTGACTTCTAAATTCAAAGACCTGTGGCATGAGGAATATTTGCTGAGTCTAAGGAAAAGTTGCAAAGATTTGCATGAAATTGAGTTCCACAATAAAATCAAGGTAAATGATGTGATTCTTATAAAGAATCCTGCCGAGCCTAGGCCTTTCTGGAAACTGGGCAGTTATTGAACTGTTTAGTGGGAGCGATGGCAAAGTTCGTTCCGCTCGAATAAAAAGTGGCGATGGTGCAGTGGAAATACATAGCATCAAGCATTTGTTTCCATTAGAGCTGTCTTTAACTTATAACTATTTTCCTGACACTCCAGCTGAAGAGGAACCCGATGAAGGTGCACCCTCTTCTATTGAAGTTTGTAAGAATCCTAATATGGGAGCAGATGCTTCAGAAGAATGTGTTACTTACAAATCTAAGAGAATCAAGAAACCAACGTCTAATCCAGAACATCTGTATTATTAAAAAGAAAAAATCTGTATTAAAATTATGTATACATTCTTGTAATCAGGCCACAATAATGCCTGAGGAAAAAAAAAGTATTAAAAACTATATACATTCTTGTAACCGGGCCATAATAAGGCCTGAAATTTTATTTAAGTAAGCTATTAGCTCTTGTTAAGCATTTACGTTTAAATATTAAGTTCTATTGTTTTGAAACCTACATTGTTCTCCAACTTGTATTCGTGTTTCTTTTTCGTGTGAGTCCAAAGTGTCAGGCAGATAGAGATAGAGAGAGAGAGAGAGAGGATTAACTGCCAGTTATCTATTTTTTTCCTTTTTCTTTTTTAAAACATCCGTTAATGCATTTGGAAATCGATATCAATTTCGTCAAAGTTTTAATTATTTGATATATAATTACTTTAAAGCTACAATATCATTCTGACGTTAAAGTGGAAATAATTTTAAATAATAAGTCTTAAAAAATACAAAAAATATTTCCAAATGTAACTATGCACTGTAACAAAGACGTTAATAAATTATCGCATCATCAAGTAGAAGTGCGAACTCGAGAAAAGTTCAAATGGATTCATTTTGATTTATTATTTTAAAATTTAGTGCGTATTAGATAGTATTGTAAAAAAAAAAAAAAAAAAAAAAAAAAAAAAAAAAGCAAATTTAATGTATGGCAATGTTGAAGTTTCTCGCTCGCACCAACTTATTCCAAACTGTGACCGAAACATTAATAAACAGTTTTAAGTGTAATGTACAGTTTAAAACAAAAATAAATTATTGCATACGAGAAATAAGTAACTTTTGGTTGTCGGTAAACTAATAAAACTATTTATTTTGCAAAATTAATTTATTAAAAAAACTTTTTCTAGCAAATTTTAGTAAATTAAAATAAAACATCTGTCGTGAAAAATATTGTATTTGACTTTTTCTTAAATTATAACCGTTTAGGTCAAGAAAGGCAGTCCATTAATGGCGATCATTCGCTGTCTTGGATTTGGACCAGGGACCGTGTGAGCGAGAAAATTTAATACCACATAGCATACTTGTGAAGAGATAAGTGTGTGAGGAGGGCATTATACATTCGTGTAGATAACAATTAATAATCTAAAATTACGTAAGCACTAAAATAGTCCAGGGGAAACAACTCCCTGAAATTATTGTGGAGTTACCTCCCGTACAATACAACTAGAATAAAAACTAGCGGCTAATTAAACTAGATTATACGTAGTTTGTGAGATAATGATTACTCCTTTATGCAGGTGCTTACACGAGGAATCTTTAATAAAACAAGGATGTCGAAATAATTAACTGCAGATCTTCTACGCTGACATTATTCGGGTTCTGCGCTAAGGAGAAATAATGAGGAAAACCTACTGGAAACGATGTCAGGATAAGTAGTTTTATTTCTGGTTAATTTTTGCCAATGACACTCGCACATATAAGAGTTGGAAGTCTCGTCGATCTTATTTAATCAAAAGCCGGAAGAAACACACACACACACACACACACACGCGCGCGTGCGTGTTTATGTATGTATGTATGTATATATATATATATATATATGTGTGTGTGTGTGTGTGTTGGTGAGTGTGTTGGTAAATGTGTGTGTGTGTGTGTGTTGGTGAGTGTGTTGGTAAATGTGTGTGTGTGTTGGTGAGTGTGTTGGTAAATGTGTGTGTGTGTGTGTTGGTGAGTGTGTGTTGGTAAATGTGTGTGTGTGTGTGTGTGTTGGTGAATGTATGTGTGTGTGTGTGTTGGTGAGTGTGTGTTGGTGTATGTGTGTGTGTGTGTGTGTTGGTGAATATGTGTGTGTGTGTTGGTGAATGTGCGTGTGTGGGTTTGGTGTATATGTGTGTGTGTTGGTGTATATATATGTGGGTGTATGTGTTGGTGTATATATATATGTGTGTGTGTTGGTGTGTATATATATATATATATATATATGTGTGTGGGTGTGTATATATATATATATATATATATATATATATATATATATGATTAATACTATTCTGAACATTTTTTATTGATGCAGTAGGTTGAAAAAACTATAATAAATTTATGTTAAGCCCGACTTCTCTACTTCTATGTTATGTCGAAGAATGCGATCAGATCCTCTCATTATTTGTTTTTATGCTCATATTATAATTTATATTATTACTCCCCCATATGTGTGTGTGATCCGACAAAAACTGTTTCGCTGGTTCACACCGCTTCCGCTTCAGTGCAACTATACTAGCAACTACCTCAAGCCACATTTGAAAGTCGATCACTTCTAATGGTTACGATATATGCCTGCTGCTCACTTTATTACGTGAAATTACATTATTATCCAAACGCCTAAGCTTTATTTGTTGACACGAATAGTATCGTATTATGTGGTAGTGGCAGTTTATTTCACTCCATAATATTCTCAACCTAAGATAGGGAGCATTCATAGTCATCCGCACACACTGTTTCGCTGTATCACAGCTCTTTAGTGCAGCGGTGTTCAACGCCTATGGCGGTTGATTGCTCATTTTCGCACATTACTCCTATCCTTGGTCGAACATTTTTTTTATGCGGCTAACCAAAATACGCATTATATAATTACTAGCAGTGTGTGGGGGGGGGCAGCTTTGCTTGGTCGTAAAAATCGCTCAAATATATTTTAATTTGTCTAGAGTCGTTATTTCACAAGTTAAAAAAAATATATTTTTTGGTGGCATCAGGTAAAATAAAAATAAAAAAGCAAAACTGTAGCATTCAAATCTGGTGACGCTAGGACTATACTAACATGACACGCATATGAATTAATTAAAAGTTAACAATTAAACATAAACTACGATGAATGTACACGATATTTTCAATTCTGATCCATTTTTTGACCGCTTGAATAAATTTTAATTCTTTGAACAGGCTAATGACCCATAAAAGAACAGTCCGTAAAAAATTCCAATCATTTGAGGCTCCTGGCGCCGCTCCGCTCGGCGCTCCGCTCTACGACTTTTCTTTTCGGAAGAGATAGTTTGAAAATTTGGAGACACAGACATATAGCCTTTTATGTATTAGATTTCGTATGTCTAATATATATATATTGATCAGTTGGTAGAGTGCTTGCCTCGCACACAAGACGCTCGGGTTTCGAATCCTGAGTTCGGATGTGTCTAACTGATGAGCCCAAATCAGGGCGAAACTAGAGTCTTGGACTTCCGGTACGTTGGCTCTGGTGGGTTGCGACGTTGTTTGCCTGTGGAATTTATTATACAATGACAAAAGCATATTCTTTTCATTGCTTTGACTCTCGAGTGTGTATCCGTTGATACCTTATGTTTTTATATAGAGTGGTGTGTTGTTCTCGGTTGATTAGCTGTGTCTAACTTATACTCGAAACTCAAAGCAATGATAAGAATTGGCATGGCCCTAATAATTAGATATAATATATTATGTATAAATTCCCAGTGTTTACTTCGATAGTGCTCGATACATTAATGATGCTAAGTATTAAAGTAAGAAAATATAATCCTAGCAAAATGTTACACGGATGGTTAATTGTCATAAATCTATTTCCATAACTTTACAATTCTATACTCTTAAACCAATAAACGTTCACTCCTGTTAACTTAAAAAATAATTAACGAAATTTTCTGCAACTCAATAAAACCTTGGGCACTTAGATAAAGCATTATCTTAATCGAAATTTGAAACATGTTGTTTAAAAATAGACGTAGTCAAAAATCGTTATCAAAACGACATCAGATTATTCAATACTAGTGCATCCGTTGAACCAGATGTAACTCGGCGTTCGTTCGGCTTTCCCCGGAACACGACGTTAACAGCTCGAGTTGAGCTGCTGTCTGAGCTAACATGGCGATTAGACAATCACAACGCCGCGCGCTTAGTTTTAACTGAGAAGCAGACGAGAAATTGGATAACTGTTGGAAGTGTGAGAAAAAATATTCAACACAAAAAAACCACTATTTCTTACATGCTAGTCACTCGGGAAGTGAAAAGCAAAACGTGAATTTGACTGTCTTGGGCCAGCAATAGCTATAGACATCGGACGCCGTAAGTAACTTTTATCAACAGCGGTAAATACTGGCAAGAACAATACAATGTGCAACATGCAGCAACAAGTGGGGTCTAGAAAAAAATAAAAATAAGAGCCTTACCGTCAGTTATGTTTGGAGATGTGTGAATGTGAAGTGTTGACGATAAGTTCTCTTCCAAGTTTCCTTCAAAAAAATTAAATTTTTAACAACTTGATGTTTTTTAACTTGTTCCTTCGAACCTTTTATTTTGGAAACATTTGCTTTAAATTATGTCAATGACAAAAAAGCCCCCACCCCCAATTCATTAGAACATCACTTAGTGACAAAGAAATATTTATTAATTTAATTTTACTATTTGCTTTTACCTTTTACCTCATAAAACTTCAAATTACTGTGGGATTGTCATTTATTTATGTTTGGTTTATACATTTAACATTTTGCTATTTTCTTTTACGTAGCGTTGTTATAGTTTCATCGGCGACGCTCGGCATAATCTGGTTGTTGACGTCATGCTCTGGTGAAAGCCGAGCGAACACTGAGTTACGTCTGGTTTAAGGATGCACTAGTGCCGATTCTAATATTTGATGGGTATGTGTGTAAAAATGTGATAATGTACATGAAGAAATTGCATTAAGTGTTTCATTATGGATTAGCTTTCTTTACTCACAAGTTTTTGAAGTGGAAAAAAAAAGAAACATTTGATTTTTAAACACGCGCGCGCCCATAAATATAGTTAAAGCATATAAAATTAGTTCTTCAAAAGGTTATATAGATTAGTTTACTTTGCGCAGTGGCTCCAGATTTTATTCCTCGACCATCCAAATCAACAGATTGGAGCATCTTTCTAATGACCTGGTCCTGTTGATTGTGGTGTCACGCTAATTCTGTGCAGTTCTAGGAGGTCCACAACCCTATTATTCGCCTTCTCTCTCGAGGTACATTTTGCAGGTCAGAATGCCCCTCGTTTCTATCTTGCCTTTAATTTTTGCTGTTTATTTTTCAAGATGCCAATTTTGTTTTCATCGTTTGAAGTAAACATAAATATAAACTATAACTAATTTTGTGTATGTGATTGTTAAAATCGCTATATCCGTAAATTATTAGATTAAATAATATCGAAAGTTTATTTTTTTTATACCTGAGGATCTGTTAAGAATTTTGAAAACATGTTAAATAACATTTTATTCGACAGTTGAATTGCTTAAAATTTGGTTTCACCAAAGATAGGCACATTTCATTCATTTTTGTTTAAATTATTGACAAAAAAAAAAAATTAAAACAGGTAACGGATGTTAATCTGCTGTATTTAATTGAATAATAAACGATTTTTTTTTAATTAGTTATTTTTATTGGACGTTTAAAACGTTCGCTGCTATTTGATTTGGATAAACAATTAATTCAATAAACACATATTACAACATTTAAAAATATAAAAGTTCCATAGAGGTAGCAGAAACAGACATGCAGAAGATGAAAAAGAAAATAGCAGTGTTAGTGCGTAGTTTTTGATTGAGCCAAAGCAAAAACGTTTACACGACACGAACAATTTAGGAAGACAATCTTAAGAAATTACTTCATCGGTTCATATGATTTTACTCGAAAAGTTAGCATACGAGTTATCTCCCATAGACTAACAAATTTAGCGAGATGCATGTAACGAAAGTTTCGAATATATTTCAAATAGTTTTCATACGGTTTCCTTAAATGGTTTCATATATACTTAGAATATTTATAAAATGCCCCTGTTAGCTTCGCTTTTGCGTCTCTTACACACACACACACACACACACACACACACACACACACACACACACACACACACACACACACACACACGGCGCAGGTCATATAATTAGATCACTATGGCCGGATGTTACGACATTTAAAAAATAAATGTTAAAATTTCAACGACGTTTCTCGCGGTTGAGATTGGCCTTGCGGTTAATTTCTTTGCTAATGGAGTCAGAGATGGATTCGTGGCCGGGTTCGAATCTCCCGAACGGTATTAATCGTTTTACCCTGCACTGCTGATTTCGAAAGGATGAAACACTAGTGTCTATAGGCATTACACTTATTAGAATAATTATGTATTCAATTCGGTAGTTTAAAGACTCAATGTTACTTTCAAATGTTTACAATTACGAGATTGTCAAGCATCCTTTCCTTATAGTTTTTTTTTTATGGCTGTCTCGATAATTTCTACGTGACCATTCGAAATTTGAAAGTAATTTTGAAGAATTTAAACTACCGAATAGAAAGTTATCAATTATTCTAATATTATGTGTTATATATTTAATCTTTCTTCGGTAGACAGTTTTCTACAGTCAGGAAATACACAGATAAAAGGAAAATTATATAACCCATAATAAAATATTTCAAGAATTATTTGAAAAATAACAATTTCGATAGAATGGCACTTTGTGAAATATCGTTATGACATTTAAAATTTTAATATTAATTACGCTTTAAAAACTCTAAATATCACTGGCATTACTCTACTTCTCCATTAAGAAATCTCATTTAATTGAACGTGTCCCTATGGAAAATAATTACTTGTCTTTAGAGAAGAAAAAGAAGTCATTCTTTGCCCATTTTTGTAATTCCATGTGCAATTAGCTACAACGTATCGACTCGGTAACTTGGAGAAATAAGAAAATGGTTATTTATCTACTTCTGATAGTGTCTTGAGACTTTCTTCCATGGCATCAGCAGGTTGTATGACTTTAGTGGAATGGCATTATATTTACGTAGGTCACGGCTCTTACAATAAATAAAATACGCAGTCTAGAATAATGTCCTTCTCTCCTTCTTATATATATATATATATATATATATATATATATATATATATATATATATATATATATATATATATAATGTATATATACTAGCAAAAGTACCCGTGGTTGACTGGGTTAGAAAACAGCCTACAGAAAATGGACTCTGATTTATGAAAGTATGATACGTTATGAAAAGGAAGGGTTGTAAAGAGATAGCTTCGAATTTGGGGGTATCAAAACCAAAGTAAAATATGATGAAAGTAAAAATAAAATAGATAAACCCCATAATTTATTATAACATACCTGTTCACACTGAAACACTTATCACAATATTTTGTGGATCTATATTAAAAAACCTTGTTAAACTTTGTGACATATTTCCAGTCTATGGAGGTCAGGCGGGAACGAACACCCCATAATTTTATTATAGGATATTTCTCCAGACAAACATAATTATCAAAATATACTTACGCAGATTAAAGTTTGTGGCTATTTCCATTCTATGGAAGCCAGGCGCGAACGCAGACCCCACAATTTTATTATACCATCCCTATTTGAGTTAAAACATACTTATCAAAGTATTATGTACATCTATATCAAAAACACTTGTAAACGTTTTTTTTTTCAATACTTTGTGGACTAGGCGCGAACGCAGACCCCACAATTTTAATGAACCACCGTTCTGCCAGATCAAACAAACCCATTCCTGTGTCTCGATACATCTATCATATGTTGTCAGTTTTTTTTTTAAAATAGTCAACCATATAGGAGCCTATTCGTGACCAGACACACACACACACAGATATTCAGCTTTATATATAATATACATACATATATATATATATACATACATACATATATATATATATATATATATATATATATATATATATATATATATATATATATATATATATATATATACATACACACACACATCGGTTGTATCGATTCGTTTCCCAGATAAAAATCCAATGAAACTCGCGTTATCATTATAATTATTATTGTTTCAATAATAAAAATTGGTGATATCGTCAATTTACATCAGACGGTTTTATATTTGCCGATATTTGTCAGTCCATGGGAAGTAACTCGTGCACGACTATTACCGCAAACTGAATGGCTTCTCATCAACAGTTGTAGCGAATTTTCAAAATTCCTATACTAAACCTACCTTTTGGACCATTGAACTTGATTATATATATATATATATATATATATATATATATATATATATATATATATATATTTTTTCATTCCAAATACTATTTTAAATTTAATATTTTTTATGGCTAGACCATCGTTCTGTCAAATCCTTTCAAATGCCCAACAGTCATGGAGTCATAAATTATTTCCTTCTAAAGAAATTTGAATATGACTAACTTGTTTCCCGAATTAAAGCACATGCATTCTTGGTGATTCCGTAATTACATAACTTTTTATTTAATATATATTTGTTTTAATATAATATATTGCATTTTATTTTAATGAATTTTTAGTAAACAAAATCACTTACTTGTAAGGAAAACACGTAATTAAACGCGATTTTTTTTCTTATAATTTTATTAATACGTGTCAATTAATACAAGTGAAATTTAACTTTACACAATAAACGCAGTTTTTTTTTGTTTTTCTTTTTTTCTGCTTACATACCGCTTATAGGTATGAGATATTAGTCACAATTTATTTCGCGTATTATTTTAGAAAAAAACATTAATTATTGTTCTTTTATTAAATAATTCAAATTGATTTTAATACAACAAAAATTAGTTTTCACAATTTGCCTTATTTCAAGGGGCTTTCCGAAAAAAAATATCATTTCCTTTTTACCTCAAAAGGTTACAGACCTACGAAAACGGATGTACTACTATTTAAATGAAAAACATTTTGTGCTGCAGAATATATTTTCGTACGAAACATAGTCACCACCATTCTCAATATACTTTTGTCAGGAATTCAATGACATGTGTCCGCTTTCTCTCTGTCTCTCCCTCTCTCTCCCTCTCTCTCTGTCTCAGTCTCTCTCTCTGTCTCAGTCTCTCTCTCAGTCTCTCTCTCTCTTTGTCTCATTCTCTCTCTCTTTGTCTCATTCTCTCTCTCTCTTTGTCTCAGTCTCTCTCTCTCTTTGTCTCAGTCTCTCTCTCTTTGTCTCAGTCTCTCTCTCTCTTTGTCTCAGTCTCTCTCTCTCTTTGTCTCAGTCTCTCTCTCTCTTTGTCTCAGTCTCTCTCTCTCTTTGTCTCAGTCTCTCTCTCTCTTTGTCTCAGTCTCTCTCTCTCTTTGTCTCAGTCTCTCTCTCTCTTTGTCTCAGTCTCTCTCTCTCTTTGTCTCAGTCTCTCTCTCTCTTTGTCTCAGTCTCTCTCTCTCTCTCTTTGTCTCAGTCTCTCTCTCTCTTTGTCTCAGTCTCTCTCTCTCTTTGTCTCAGTCTCTCTCTCTCTTTGTCTCAGTCTCTCTCTCTCTCTTTGTCTCAGTCTCTCTCTCTCTCTTTGTCTCAGTCTCTCTCTCTCTCTTTGTCTCAGTCTCTCTCTCTCTCTTTGTCTCAGTCTCTCTCTCTCTCTTTGTCTCAGTCTCTCTCTCTCTCTTTGTCTCAGTCTCTCTCTCTCTCTTTGTCTCAGTCTCTCTCTCTCTCTTTGTCTCAGTCTCTCTCTCTCTCTTTGTCTCAGTCTCTCTCTCTCTCTCTTTGTCTCAGTCTCTCTCTCTCTCTCTTTGTCTCAGTCTCTCTCTCTCTCTCTTTGTCTCAGTCTCTCTCTCTCTCTCTCTTTGTCTCGGTCTCTCTCTCTCTCTCTCTTTGTCTCGGTCTCTCTCTCTCCTCGGTCTCTCGGTCTCTCTCTCTCCTCGGTCTCTCGGTCTCTCTCTCTCCTCGGTCTCTCGGTCTCTCTCTCTCCTCGGTCTCTCGGTCTCTCTCTCTCCTCGGTCTCTCGGTCTCTCTCTCTCCTCGGTCTCTCGGTCTCTCTCTCTCCTCGGTCTCTCGGTCTCTCTCTCTCCTCGGTCTCTCGGTCTCTCTCTCTCCTCGGTCTCTCGGTCTCTCTCTCTCCTCGGTCTCTCGGTCTCTCTCTCTCCTCGGTCTCTCGGTCTCTCTCTTTCTCTCTCCTCAGTCTCTCGGTCTCTCTCTTTCTCTCTCCTCAGTCTCTCGGTCTCTCTCTCTCTCTCTCCTCGGTCTCTCGGTCTCTCTCTCTCTCTCTCCTCGGTCTCTCGGTCTCTCTCTCTCTCTCTCCCTGGTCTCTCGGTCTCTCTCTCTCTCTCTCCTCGGTCTCTCGGTCTCTCTCTCTCTCTCCTCGGTCTCTCGGTCTCTCTCTCTCTCTCCTCGGTCTCTCGGTCTCTCTCTCTCTCTCTCCTCGGTCTCTCGGTCTCTCTCTCTCCTCGGTCTCTCGGTCTCTCTCTCTCCTCGGTCTCTCGGTCTCTCTCTCTCTCTCCTCGGTCTCTCGGTCTCTCTCTCTCCTCGGTCTCTCGGTCTCTCTCTCTCCTCGGTCTCTCGGTCTCTCTCTCTCCTCGGTCTCTCGGTCTCTCTCTCTCCTCGGTCTCTCGGTCTCTCTCTCTCCTCGGTCTCTCGGTCTCTCTCTCTCCTCGGTCTCTCGGTCTCTCTCTCTCCTCGGTCTCTCGGTCTCTCTCTCTCTCTCTCCTCGGTCTCTCGGTCTCTCTCTCTCTCTCTCCTCGGTCTCTCGGTCTCTCTCTCTCTCTCTCCTCGGTCTCTCTCTCTCTCTCTCCTCGGTCTCTCGGTCTCTCTCTCTCTCTCTCCTCGGTCTCTCGGTCTCTCTCTCTCTCTCTCCTCGGTCTCTCGGTCTCTCTCTCTCTCTCCTCGGTCTCTCGGTCTCTCTCTCTCTCTCCTCGGTCTCTCGGTCTCTCTCTCTCTCTCCTCGGTCTCTCGGTCTCTCTCTCTCTCTCCTCGGTCTCTCGGTCTCTCTCTCTCTCTCCTCGGTCTCTCGGTCTCTCTCTCTCTCTCCTCGGTCTCTCGGTCTCTCTCTCTCTCTCCTCGGTCTCTCGGTCTCTCTCTCTCTCTCCTCGGTCTCTCGGTCTCTCTCTCTCTCTCCTCGGTCTCTCGGTCTCTCTCTCTCTCTCCTCGGTCTCTCGGTCTCTCTCTCTCCTCAGTCTCTCGGTCTCTCTCTCTCTCTCCTCGGTCTCTCGGTCTCTCTCTCCTCGGTCTCTCGGTCTCTCTCTCCTCGGTCTCTCGGTCTCTCTCTCCTCGGTCTCTCGGTCTCTCTCTCCTCGGTCTCTCGGTCTCTCTCTCCTCGGTCTCTCGGTCTCTCTCTCCTCGGTCTCTCGGTCTCTCTCTCTCTCTCTCCTCGGTCTCTCGGTCTCTCTCTCTCTCTCTCCTCGGTCTCTCGGTCTCTCTCTCTCTCTCTCCTCTCTCTCCTCGGTCTCTCGGTCTCTCTCTCCTCGGTCTCTCTCTCCTCGGTCTCTCTCTCCTCGGTCTCTCGGTCTCTCTCTCCTCGGTCTCTCGGTCTCTCTCTCCTCGGTCTCTCGGTCTCTCTCTCCTCGGTCTCTCGGTCTCTCTCTCCTCGGTCTCTCGGTCTCTCTCTCTCTCTCCTCGGTCTCTCGGTCTCTCTCTCTCTCTCCTCGGTCTCTCGGTCTCTCTCTCTCTCTCCTCGGTCTCTCGGTCTCTCTCTCTCTCTCCTCGGTCTCTCGGTCTCTCTCTCTCTCTCCTCGGTCTCTCGGTCTCTCTCTCTCTCTCCTCGGTCTCTCGGTCTCTCTCTCTCTCTCCTCGGTCTCTCGGTCTCTCTCTCTCTCTCCTCGGTCTCTCGGTCTCTCTCTCTCTCTCCTCGGTCTCTCGGTCTCTCTCTCTCTCTCCTCGGTCTCTCGGTCTCTCTCTCCTCGGTCTCTCGGTCTCTCTCTCCTCGGTCTCTCGGTCTCTCTCTCCTCGGTCTCTCGGTCTCTCTCTCCTCGGTCTCTCGGTCTCTCTCTCCTCGGTCTCTCGGTCTCTCTCTCTCTCTCTCCTCGGTCTCTCGGTCTCTCTCTCTCTCTCTCCTCGGTCTCTCGGTCTCTCTCTCTCTCTCTCCTCGGTCTCTCGGTCTCTCTCTCTCTCTCTCCTCGGTCTCTCGGTCTCTCTCTCTCTCTCTCCTCGGTCTCTCGGTCTCTCTCTCTCTCTCTCCTCGGTCTCTCTCTCCTCGGTCTCTCGGTCTCTCTCTCCTCGGTCTCTCGGTCTCTCTCTCCTCGGTCTCTCGGTCTCTCTCTCCTCGGTCTCTCGGTCTCTCTCTCCTCGGTCTCTCGGTCTCTCTCTCCTCGGTCTCTCGGTCTCTCTCTCCTCGGTCTCTCGGTCTCTCTCTCTCCTCGGTCTCTCGGTCTCTCTCTCTCCTCGGTCTCTCGGTCTCTCTCCTCTGTCTCTCTCTCTCTCTCTCCTCTGTCTCTCTCTCTCTCTCTCCTCGGTCTCTCTCTCTCTCTCTCCTCGGTCTCTCTCTCTCTCTCTCCTCGGTCTCTCGGTCTCTCTCTCTCTCTCTCCTCGGTCTCTCGGTCTCTCTCTCTCTCTCTCCTCGGTCTCTCGGTCTCTCGGTCTCTCTCTCCTCGGTCTCTCGGTCTCTCTCTCCTCGGTCTCTCGGTCTCTCTCTCCTCGGTCTCTCGGTCTCTCTCTCCTCGGTCTCTCGGTCTCTCTCTCCTCGGTCTCTCGGTCTCTCTCTCCTCGGTCTCTCGGTCTCTCTCTCCTCGGTCTCTCGGTCTCTCTCTCCTCGGTCTCTCGGTCTCTCTCTCCTCGGTCTCTCGGTCTCTCTCTCCTCGGTCTCTCGGTCTCTCTCTCCTCGGTCTCTCGGTCTCTCTCTCTCCTCGGTCTCTCGGTCTCTCTCTCTCCTCGGTCTCTCGGTCTCTCTCTCTCCTCGGTCTCTCGGTCTCTCTCTCTCCTCGGTCTCTCGGTCTCTCTCTCTCCTCGGTCTCTCGGTCTCTCTCCTCTGTCTCTCTCTCTCTCTCTCCTCGGTCTCTCTCTCTCTCTCTCTCTCCTCGGTCTCTCTCTCTCTCTCTCTCCTCGGTCTCTCTCTCTCTCTCTCTCTCCTCGGTCTCTCTCTCTCTCTCTCCTCGGTCTCTCTCTCTCTCTCTCCTCGGTCTCTCTCTCTCTCTCTCCTCGGTCTCTCTCTCTCTCTCTCCTCGGTCTCTCTCTCTCTCTCCTCGGTCTCTCTCTCTCTCTCCTCGGTCTCTCTCTCTCCTCGGTCTCTCTCTCTCTCTCCTCGGTCTCTCTCTCTCTCTCTCCTCGGTCTCTCTCTCTCTCTCTCTCCTCGGTCTCTCTCTCTCTCTCCTCGGTCTCTCTCTCTCCTCGGTCTCTCTCTCTCCTCGGTCTCTCTCTCTCTCCTCGGTCTCTCTCTCTCTTTCTCTCTCTCTCTTTCTCTCTTTCTCTCTCTTTTTTCTCTCTCTGTCTCTTTCTCTGTCTCTTTCTCTGTCTCTCTTTCTCTGTCTCTCTTTCTCTGTCTCTCTTTCTCTGTCTCTCTTTCTCTGTCTCTCTGTTTCTCTGTTTCTCTTTCTCTCTTTCTCTGTCTCTCTTTCTCTGTCTGTCTTTCTCTGTTTCTCTGTCTGTCTTTCTCTCTTTCTCTGTCTCTCTGTCTCTCTTTCTCTGCTTCTGCCTCTCTCTGCCTCCGTTTTTCTGTCTCTCTCTCTCCCACTCTCTATCTATCTATCTATCCTGATCGTAAACTCGCAGGTGAAGAACGAAACCTATCCAAAAGCGAACACAGAAATTCTCAGAATTAAACACTAACTCTTACTAACGTAAACTGTTGTCTCAAATCAAAAATCAAATTTATTTCTCCTAAATCTGTCTCTTTAATCGACCACATGTCACCTCACACACACATTACGCGCTTATTTTTTCTCACTCTCTTCCTCTCTTAGTTCCCTCTATGATCTCGTCACCTGACAGGTTAACCATAGGCGCGGTCGATCGTGAGAATAATATCTTCTATTACACTTCTGTTTGTAGGTGGCATTCGTTTGCTTATGAGGAGAAACAAGCTCTTTAAGAAAGACGAATTGAGCAAACATGCACTTATATTGCTGTCAACTGAGAGAGAATGTTGCTGATATTTATGGGTATTTATTGCTGTGGTTTTGGAGAAAAGCTTTAATTTTTTACAGAATTATTACAGAATCCTGGTAAATATGTGCCCTTGATTTACAAACGCATTAACCTGATTAGTAAATTTTGTCGCCTTGCTTTGTTTTTCCAAGAAGCAAATCTAGCATTTACATTTTCTCCTGTAGAAATGTTTAAGCAATTTCAACAAAGTACGAATCACGACTGACTCATAGCGTCTGTAGTGATATATAAATTATTCAGAGGAGGATGGGTTTTAGGAAATTCTGAGGAAAATCCTGATTTCATTTTCTGCAATGTTCCCCTTGAGGCCTATTAAAAATAATAAGGCTTGTTTCAGTTCATCAATTTACTTAAATGTTGTTCTAAATTACGAAGCGTGTGTAAGTTTCTGATTATTTTCTCTGGCTTGCTGCCTTCCGATACAAGTGTTGATATTGCTATTTTGCTTGAAACGGCCTAACAGTGTTTGCACTGCGATAATTATTTTAATTAGAGCAACACCATCTTTTAAAAGAAGAGCTGCTGCAATAATGTCAGGTATTTCTACGAGTGAAACATTTATAATTAGCAGGGCGTGTGAAAACTCCACGGAATGAGAAATATAGTGAACAAAAAATCTTTTATAAGGCTGATATATTAATTTTTAGGGCGATGGACAGCAAAATTAATAACGCGCAGGAAATATGAGTTTAACATTTCTTGGTAAAGTGTCCATTATATTTAAAATATAGACCTGACCTCAATGAGATAAATTAAGAAGTAGTAATAAATACGCAGCAAGTAATATTGTGCTACATAGTTAATCACAGATAATAAAATTACACTGTAACACACTATCTTTAATTTACCCCTTCAGCCCAGAACCTCTTAGTAGGCAATGCATTTTTCCTTATTTCTTTCGAATGTTCCCTTTTTTACGTAATGTTTCGCCGACTTCTCAAGAACTGCTGTACGTCAAAATTAATACGAGTTTGTTGCTGATACTATTACCACAATGATAATCTAATATTTTAATGAGAATCACGAATGAGGCTACTTCAAAGGGGAATTACTCTGATATTTTTCCAGTATTGCCGGATTGGCTTTTATAAGTCTACATTTCGCGAATTTGTCCGTTTTTAGTAACGTGACCTTCAAAAATTGTATTTTACTTTTATTTCAAAGCGTAAAGTCCGGACTAAGGAAGGAACAGGCAAAAATTTGTGTAGATTAGCACCATTTCTCTTATAAATGTTAAGTGATGCTCTGTTTCTTTAACTTTTTTTGTCGTTTTTTCCGCCATTTTCTTCTGTAAGCTTCATTTATTCCACATTCTATTCATCTTAATCAGATGATTATAGCCATCGACGTATTTTGTGTGCTCGTTGATTTCATGTTTACCTTTTCCATGCTTATTTTACTTCTCTATAATAGTGATATTTTAATCTTTTATTGCATAAAACCGTTCAGCATGTCGTAGGTCAAATCGCAACGCATTACCTATGAGACCTTTAAGGTCACAGTGTTAACTATTAAACGAGTATAGCCACTAGTTTAGAAAACGATTAGTCGAGTATTAAGGTTAACTTATACTGAACTTTGTATTATTGAGGTTGTGTGAATTGATGAAGATGTGACGTGACATGGTTCAAGGAAAGAGCGAGTTAGAAGTCAACAATTCGTTAGAAATACACGCGTTAACATGTTATTTGAAGATACTCTGATAAAACCGATATTCTATTATCGATATTCACTGTCTCCTCCACTCCCCAGCTCAGGAAAACTTGATCAAATTTCATTTCTCTTGACGTAGTATTTTTTCGCTGCATTAAATAACTTAATTACATTCAGCGTTCAATTCTCACTATGGAAGGATCATGGTAATCATGGTAAATTTCATGTGTGCGCATGAAATTTACAAGATTTACTTTAATTCCATGTAAGGCACAAGGTAAAAAAGTAACAATAGTCTAAAATAGAGATCAACCAGAAAAAAAGCGTTCTTTTATCATGAACTAAACACTAAAATGTATACTTATCTATGACTGTAAAATATTGATTTTTATCATTAAATACATTTAAAATATTATTTTTAAAGGTCTGCATTTTTAATTTCTAGAAATAAAACACTATTTGTATTGTTATAAATTTAGTAATGATTGAATTTTGACATTAAACGTTAAGTTTATGCCGTGGTTTTAAATTATAACCAATGAATGTGAATTAGACGAAACTGATAATCCCTATGGCAGATGAACCTCACTGTTAAAATTAAATTAAATGATTCCAATAATAAATAATAAATCTTCACCGAGTTGTCAATCCTCAGTTATTAGATTGGTGCAAAAATAATATCTTTTATTTGTTTATTTTATTTAATTATTTTTTTGGACAAATTAAACTTCAAAAGATCATAACTCCTTTCATAATAAACTTTATTAATCGAAATAATAACCATTAAAATCGACAAAGTTTTGCCATAGTGAAACAAGTTTATCACATTAGCACAGAAATCCGGAGTTCTTGAAGAAGTGGAGTCATTGAAGGCCGATTCGGCATCATCTCGGCTTTTAAAGCATTTGAAAGTGAGTGATAATCGGTGGTGTGAGTTCCGGTAAATATCACTGACAAGGGAGGCCCGTAGCCCAATTCGTCCAGCGTCTGCAGGGTCAGTTGAGCAACATACGGGCGAGCGTTGTCATGAGAGAATTGGTCTCTTCATATTGAATAATCTGAAGCTTCTGGTGCATTTCGTCAATTTGTATGTGGTACTTAACCGCCGTAATCGGTCGCTTGGATTCAAGAAACTGTGATGGATGAGACCGGTCGCAGATTACCAAACAGCCACAACTTTTTTTTTTTTTTTTTTCAATTTCGGCTTCGGGAAGTGTTGTGGAGCTTCTTCGGCATCCAAACATTGTCACGATCTGTTCGAGAAATGGGTCGTTTCTGTTACGCAGAAGCGTGGAAGACACTTCAAAACGATTGTTTTTTTATCATCGTTCAATTCATGCGGCACCCATTTCTCCAACTTTTTTACTTCCCTATTTGCTTTAAATGACGAACGACTGAGGTGAACTTGAGTTCAACAGCAACTTGTATGGTTTTGCGATGATCGGTTTCAATTAAGGCTTTCAAATATTCGTTATAAATCGTAGTCGGCTGGCCGTGACCGTCATTATCTTCGAGGCTCTCGTCACCATTTCGAAATTTCTTGAACGACCATTTTGCCACACGCCCGTTAATGGTTCCTTGGCTAAACGCATTATTGATATCACGAGTTGCCTCGGCAGCTTTACTGCCTAGTTTGAACTGGAAAAAGAAAATCGGGCAGATTTGAATTTTGTCCATGCTGTAAAAAAGCCTGCACTAAATGAATAACTGAGAACTGTAACGAATAAGAATATTCGATAGAGCGAAAAATGCGCTTTAAAATGGTATAACATGGCTGTGTATATCCATGAATTAATCCAGACATCATATATAAAATTAACATATGTGAGAAAACGATTTTATTTTTGCACAAACCTAATAATTATTGTACATGCGCAATGCATTTCGTAATTACAATACCAGCATTTATGATATTCTTGAATACCGATCTTGATTATTATACCTTATTACATAATGTAAATTAGCACGCGCTAATTATTGCCTGTCGCTAATATAGGATTTTCATAATTCTCCTGTCGTACCAGGTACTGTAGTAACCTATTCGAGAGTTCAAAAATATATATTGTGTTCAAATTTTTAATGATTTGTAGGAAATCGAATTTTTTATAATGTAGAAGTAATTTAAATTGATCCATACGCAGGTGGCTCTGCGAAACATTTCCGGTAAAATACGTAATACAGCAAAAAGTTTTTCCACTTAAATACGGAGTTGTTTTCAATGAGATACTGAGATTTTGCCCAACTTATGAAGTGAAGAAACACTAACATAACACAAGCAGACTTTTAAGAGGTGAGAATACTGCTGTCGCGTTTCTTCTAACACCTCGCTAGTTACAGCCATCTATCTTTATTTCCCTATTTCACCAAATCCAGCCATCTTATGAAAAATAAAGACTCTTCTATTCCTTATCCTTTATGACCATGTTGAACTTATCTAACGACGACTACTACTAAGCCTTTTAACACATACATGCTATTAATAACAGCCATATAGACGATCACATTGACATATAACATCCGCAGCACTAGACCTTAATAACAAACTTGTATCATCGTAACTATTTAACCTAACAATACTTTCCTACTTTATTCTTACATTATATTTGACTATTAAATATGGAAATGTTATTGCTTTGAATTGCGTTTCATATTCCTCAGATTATTGAATATTTAATTGACATTGGGGTTAAGTATTCTTTGCCAGTTCACACACACGAATGATTCCCTTTATTTGGTGAATCCTTTAACGTTCATATTAACTAAACACATATGTACAACTCTCGGCTGGTTTCAATAAAATGCTGGGCCTGTTGGCAGCTGGTTGGCCTGCCCCATACCCAACGTTACAATCGTCAAAGGTAGAAAACTAAAAAAAAAAAAAAAAAAAAAAGGTAAAAACTTGTAAGTTATCGGTCAGTATAATCTAATCTATTAGATATATATTTTTTTAACCTTATAATTTTTATTGCATAAAAATCAATTGAACATAGGAAAAATGCTCAGGAAATGTTGGCAGGGCGATGTGATATACATCTGTAATGTCTTATCTCGAAAGAATAACGCAATCTATTTTAATTTACATAGCAAAGAATTTTCCAAGACGACTCAAAGAAAAATATTTTTATAACATCTCAAGTTACGGACTAATTTGTTTTCCACATCTCAATATACATTTAATTCTTCCTATTTCCTTTTATGTCACACTAGTTTGGGTGCCCGGCGTTGCCCGGATGTTTGGAGGTGTGTGTTGAGAAGGAAAAATGTCAGTAGGTAGGCTCGAACCCGTGCCGTAAAGGAAGAAAAGAATGCGAGAAAAAATAAAAACGTGACGTCTTACTGTTGAGTACATCGCCAAGCCGTAAGTAACGAAATTTTAAATTAAGGCTAGTCAATCGAAAAGACGATGATTTTGGAAAATATAGGCGAAAAACGCGACCTCTCTTTGTAGCAAAGTGCCTGGTTGAGGATGAAGGAATTAATGTTTTTAGCAAATATTTTGATATTTGTGGTCTGAAGGGTCGTGGTTCCAAACGATACGGATCTCGTGAAAATCTGTCGCCTCTGTCGAAAGTTTTAGGCAGACATACAAACATGCATACATATAAACAGACAGGTGATATTTACTGTATAGATGATTTGTACCAATCTGGTGAGGCAGCAACCTCTGCCTTCCTTAATAGCAACAAACAGACATATTAACGCTGCCTTTTATTATTCCACTAGGAGCTCCACACCAGTTTCTAAGGTTATGTACATTCAACTCATAGTGTAATGTTGAATCAAATTTTCATGCGCAACATAACAATCCTGAAAGGAATTCAAAATATATATTTGTTTCGTGTAGTGTCCTTGTATACTATGGAAATGTGTCACAGCCAATATATTCGCATATAACCAATTAAAATGGCGCGATCAAAGAAGACATTGAAGATTGACAATTGTTTTTTTTCTCATTTCGATACCCGATTCTCATTAAATTGTTCAATAGGTTAGAAAACAAGGAAGACTCAGAACAAACAGATTTTATGCTGTTAAACCTTATTTCTCATTTTCAATGTATTTATATATGCTTAGTTGGAGTCTGAACGGAACCAGCTAAGCGCAAGAATGCATCAAGTGTTTAAATCTAGCACTAGATAAAAATAATACTTTTGTGACTTATTTAAAATTGACAAAATTGATAATCCTTTGACTTAAAATGAGTGATCGATGCTAAATTGATGGTTCAATATAGTTAAATCTGTGCACATTTTTTTGCATTTAATAATAAACCCTATTGATGTATTTTTATTCCTAAATGTGATATCAAGTGGAAACTATCGCTGTATCTTATAGAAAAAGAGACATACAAAGTGTCAGTTCGATCGGCCAAGTAGTTTCCGCAAAACTGGGACAGACAAATATAAAGAAACAGAATATCGATGAAGAATTAGCTCGTAAAACGTTGGTCTAGTAGTTTTATTTAAATAACTGTTCTATAGGTATACAAATTGAGCTATCCAGTAAGAAATAATCAGTGTAATATATATCAATACTTGATATTAAGCTAACCTTTCCATTCGGATCCAATCAGCAAGTGAGACTTATTGCTTAATAAAGATAAATAGGGAGTGGGGATAAAAAAAACTTATGTGTTAATAACTAAGGTGAGCACTGGTTGGTTAGAAAACCACCGTTCTCTCGTAATTAGCCGAAGGAGTTCCTCCCGGAATGTAGATAAATTGTTTCCCATAGTTTGTCATAAATTTATATCCAAACAATTATTTATATATGTGTGTGTGTGTGTGAGCATGTACTTCATGCATATATATGTATAATCATATTACATGCATGTATGATATGTACATGCGCGCATATATATATATATATATATATATATATATATATATATATATATATATATTAGTATACATTTTTCCTTAAACTCAAAGACTTAGATTTTTATTGTTTTGTTTTTTCATAACTTTCTTTAATTTCATCGTGAACGTTCACATTACAGCTGTTTTATTAACAGATGGAGTAGTCCGCGATCTTGGGTTTTTACCAGGATATTACTGCCTAACAACTCACCAGATGCGATGCTTCCGATGTTATTTAAAAATCACATCCTACATCATAAACCTGGTATTTTATTTTTAGAAAAAAATCTATGACCACGTTGTTATTAGTCGGCCATATCGTGCAAACTAAAATTCTCACTTGGAACCTTATTTTCTTATTTTTTAAGAATTTCGTTTTTTTACAATTATCAGATTTTCTCCCCTTTTTACAAGTTATTTATTCTTTCCTATGTTTTATTTTTACTGAGTTATCGTTATATATATGCATATTTTTTCTAATATTCTTATGGTTCTAATTATTATTAATTAGCTAACTACAATTGTTTCAAGAGGAGGTCAATCTCATGAATTTCTTTCAAAGTTGCTTCCTTTGCATCTCTTATTTAATGTATTACACTGCCAAATTTTTGTCAAAGGGTAGATTATTATATTGTATTTTTTCCATTTCAATTGTTTTATATATAGATTTAGAAAAGAAAAATCTTCCTTCTCATTACTTTGGCCATATTAAATTATATTTAGTACTATTTTTTTACTTGAATTATTTACTTTCGAGTTTTTTGAGAAATTCATTTTTCCCTGCACCATTTTGTTTTCCAGTCATTTACTGCTTTTATACTCAGTTGTTTTGTTTTATTACTTCTTAGCTACATTCAGCCAATTGAAGTGGGCCGCTTATGGTTTAGCTCAATCTTTACTATTACTGGTTATCGTGGTCCCATGATATTACATTTCCATTCTATTGTCATTTGTATTGTTGACGTTGAGGTATCTTCCTTAACTTTGTATGTGTGGGTTATATTTTTCTATTTTCTTCCTATTCTTAATTTAGTAGTAATGGTTATATTATGTTATTGCTTAATGGTTGTTAGGTTTCCTGCCTTTCAGTTTTTATTTATGTTGTAATTTTTAGTCCAGCCTAATGCGGGATATTAAGTATCAGTTTCTATATAGATACCCATGGACTGCATCTTGTCTACCTAATAATTATTCTTCTGATGTTAATATATATTCTCGCATGCAAATGTTGCATCTTTTCGATTTGCTAGGTTTATATGCATTCGCTCTACATAGTCTATAGACTATCTTAATACATATTCAGAACTATTTTTTCTTTAGTCCTTTAACCCATACTGCAAATGTGGTTGAGTTTTTCTTCGTTTTCTTATTTTCACTATTGCTATTGGTTCTATTGCAAACTTCATTATTTCTGTTCAATTACTTTCATCATCTCTATTGTCGCCATTGTTATTTTCGGTGTTTGTACTGTTATTTTTTCAGAATCTAGTTTAAAGGATGTTAGGTGAGTTCGATATCTGTCTTTAGAGGTAGTTCCGGTTCCACCTAAGTAAACATTAGTCTCTTTAAAAATTATAACTTCACATTTATATACAATGTTTGAGGTTAAACAGTTCTTCCCTAGTGGACATTTAATAGAGTTCCGGCAATTACAATTATTTTCCGTTGGTAGGTCCATTTATGTTTCTATCTCTATTCATCATAATATTGTTGAACTTCATATTGTTGGAGCTAATTTTGGTTTTCAAGTTAGCAGAGATGAGGAATGATAGCTTGATAGTGTTTTTATAAATTATCTTACCTAATTTACTATATGGAGAGAAATTTTTGTCAACAATTTGGTAAAAATCCCTCGGAATATTATTTTTATATGCTTGCTTAACGGTGGATACAACCATGTTTGGCTCTTCCTTCGCTTTTTTGTTGGTATCTTTTTTATCATAGTTTAACCTTTCATTATTCTTCATATTTATGTTCTAGTTTTACCTTACATTTAACCTTTCTGTAACCGTTTTACGCATTAAATAAAAACTGTATGCAGTGAAACCAATAGCATTTCTAAAGTAAGCATTATATATGGAAGTTAAAGGAAGATAATAAATTCAATTCTTTAAGGGGAGACTTATCGGGATAATGTGAAACTCAACAAAATTGTAGTAGAGATGATCAGAGGAATTACTTTTAGCTCCCTAAAACACACTTAACAATCTGTTTCGCTCTTGAGTTATCGCTAGACGTTACATCCCTATCATGTTACCTAGAACCTTTTCCACTCCTCTGATGAGAAATATTAAGCTTCGCAATACCATGGAAAACACCCCTAAATAAATGTGTACCCTTGTTGTATAAATGAATAAATCTATATTAATATATAGTTTTATACCTCCATTTTCCTTGTTCTCTTTTAATATATATATATATATATATATATATATATATATATATATATAAAAAATAGAAATTGTTTGTGTGCATTTATCTACCAAACTACTCTCATTTTTCAGTCTACATACCCGAGATTTGACATAAGGGGTTTTGAAATTTGGGAAATCTTTATTAATCAGGTTTTGGCAAGAAATTCGGATTCCAGGGGGTCAAAGTTCTAAAGATTTGACCTTTGCGAAATCTAGCAAACTATTCAACCAAATTTTGGTCTGAACATTTGAAATTTTACATGAAGCGTATTCAGACATCCAGCAAGCTTTGTAACTAGTTTTTGGGCGAATGTTTGGCTGCCAAGAGGTCAAAGAGTTGACCTTTGCAGACTCTACCAAACTCCTCACCAAATATTTGGTCTAAACACTGCAAATTTTAGTTGGTTACTTGGATATGAGTCACACTTTTTAATATGTTTATACATATGCACATAGTTATGAACAGTACATAGGACCTGAGAAGAACCGGGCTGGACTGCTAGTGTGTAACATATATATAATAAATAGTTATATATGGAAATTAAGCTAAACATTTTACGGCGTTTAGTAGTAGTTCATGTAAAAATGGGAAAAAGAACTACTAATAATAGCAAAAAATGATAATCATTATTAAATAATTATTATATGCATAAAAATAATTACTCCAGTATAACAGAATATAAGCAAATATCTAGCTTAATTCGATCACAAAGAAAAGAAAAACAAAATTTTCTCTAAAACAAAGACTAAACGTGTGCGCCCTCGTTAGCTACAATCAATAGGTGTGTGAATAACTATGAATTTGATTGGCTTACTAGCGACCCCAGTAACATTTGGTATATATAACATGCGAAGCAACATATCTGACGAATCATGACGACGATGAAACTCGGAAAATTCTGTGTAGCTTAACTGCCATATTTATTTTCAAAACCTACTACCGAGCCCTACTTACATATCAAGCACTGTTGAAATAATATTTAAAATATTTACAAGCAATTTTATGTACACACGTAAATAATAAAGTGTATATAAATATATATATATATGGACACATACATAAAATCTGTTAAGGCCGCTGGAAAAATCGTGTGATCCTTCTATCGACCCAGTAGGTAACTCACTGCTGATGCGATTCTCCATCTATATAAGAGCCAGGTACGTCCAAGAATGGAATACTGTTGCCATATCTGGGCAGATGCTGCTAGAAAGAACTTGTCCTGCCATGATAGAGTTCAAAATAGACTTCGTAGCCTCGTAGGAGATGTCCTTTTCTCTTCCCTGTAACCTCTATATCACAAAAGATGTTGCGAGTTTGTCTCTTCATCATCGTTATTTTCATGGCAAGTGCCAAACTTTCACAAGAAGCACTCGACTAGCTGAAAACAGTATCAATAATCCCCCCACTCTTTATCTTTGCCATAACCTAAACGATTACTCTATTGTCCAATTGTCTACTGTACACTCTTATTTCTTATACTCGAGTGGTCTCTGGGCCTTGATAAGTGGTGATGCTTATGCAAAAAAAGATATATATATACACATGCGTATATCTATATACGCATGTGTATATACGCACACGTAGCGTATTTGGAATCTAATTTTTAAAAAAATTAATGCATATACTAACAGGCATTTTCATCTAAGCATGCTTAAATGTGGAGATTTCCATTTTCTATTTGCCTAATGTGTCCTGGCTGTTTACCAAGTTCCTATTTAAAAAAAATCGAATACGTTGTTTGGAAAATATGAAATAAATCGAATTCTAAATTTTCAGAGATATTTTGTTCAGTTTTGTTTTATAATATACTTACGTATTCTTTTATTCACTTGTTTTCTGTTCGTTTAAATATTATTGATTTCAATTTTTTAAAAATTCTATATGGACTGCATCTTTCCCTAAAATGCAAAATGAATTTTGTAGACATAGTCAGGTCATCTTAAAGATTCAGTTCTACTCATGCAAAACTTTGCTTCAATGTTAATCGGAGACAAATAGTTTAAAATATGTTTAAATGTAGAATATTTTTTTTATAGTCAATTGAAAAAAATCGGTTTTATGTGAAGGTTTATGGGTGCTAATGCACTTACTAATCCGCGCTATTTTTGAAATCGTATTTCCTAGTTTAATTAATGTTTATGATATGTTTTTTATTCAATTGTAAGGTGAAAGTACAGAATATATACAAAACACCCTCCCCTCCCCTTGTTAAGAACGGTTTTTTAAATAATAACGTTATTTCAGCACGGATCAATAAGGGTATGAGTACCGGTTTATGATTAATTTTGTGTTATGGAAATGAAATAATATTTTACTTTTAAAATTACTAGCAGGGAGAACCGACGTTCTTCGCGAGTAAATGAAGATGAACAAATGTTCCTCATTTTCAATATTTATATTTTTCGACCGAATCAGTATAATAATTTTTCAATCAAATGAATTGATTAACTGTGCTTGTCGGTGAAAAACCCGGAGAAAACTTCACTTGCATGCCTACAGCACTTTACTCTACACTGCAGCCTACACTTCACCGTAAAGAACTTACTGTTGAGTTCATAAAATTATTTTTTATAATGGCTTGAATTAAAGGTTATAATGCATGAGTCAAGTATCATAGTTCAGTTGTGCTCTAAACAGAAACGTATATTTCTAAGGTTCCCTGTCTTATTAAAAAAACTGCTTATTTTATATTTTACTTGTTCGGATTTAACAGTTCTCAAATGCATTTGTAATGTAAGGCTGTAAAAGTGTGTTAGTTTGATCAATGTCTAATTGTTCCTTCTTGAATGGGGATTTTTCGATTATCTATTATCGTTTTTTATCGGAGGTACTTGTTACAAAACCTATTAAAAACCCTCATCCATACACTACGTACGTTAGAGAATATTAAAAATATCGGTCTAGCCGTTTCGGAGTCGATAGTTTATAATCTCCTAAATGTATTTCTCTCACACACAAAAAGTGTGTTTTATATATATGTAGAGGTAATCATGTTAAGGTTGGACGAAATATTAAATTATATTGACTTGATGATATTAAAGTATATTCCTTTGATACTCTGCGTGTTAAGATAAAACTAAGGTCTAACGTCTAACGTTTACCTAGAATCATAAAACGTAATGTAATGTTAAGATAGATACACTTGAAAAATTCGTCAATTCTGTTGTGTACATTTTCAGTTTTCGTAATGTTGCGTCAGATTTTCTTAGAACGAACAATTTTTTTTTATTAATATTGTAATGTTTTAAACATTATTAAATTCGTGTGTTCATGGCAAAGCGCTTATTTTTTAAAATGTATTACACACACATATGTGTGTGTTTTTGGTGTTTTTGATATTTAATATTTTATTTTGATACTTCAAGCGATCCTCTACTCTTCATAACAGAATATAGCAACATTTTATGACCAAGATCGGAGGACAGCTTTAAATATCCAAATACAATATTTAATATAAAGAAATCGTTTAATGCTTCATTCAACGGACATAACCTTATTACTTTTCTAGAAGCATACATGACCTAGTATATATCATATATATATATATATGTATAGAGAGAGGTATAACATTTTATGTGTGTATGTATATATATATATATATATATATATATATATATATATATATATACCACTATACATAACTAACCATAAATACTTAATAGAACTTATGTAAAAATACGTATAAAACTAAGCTAGACTGACTTCCATGTTTCATACTTAAAGGTTATTGTCAGGCTAAGTTACTTATTTTTAGAATTCTGTTTTCACCCCAATAAGGCGCAGTGTCATTTAGATGTAGCGGGCTACTATCGGGGCCATAAGTTATAGGGATACTTTGTAGGTAGTTGAGCAACAAGATGTCTGGTCACATTACACTTGACTTTCTGCATGCCAGTACAGTTGGGAAGCAGGAACACAGAAAGAAGTTTCAAAGTCCAGCCGTTCTGGTGAAGAAACTATTAGAGTAGAAGGCTTTCTTACATCTCGGGATCTTTGTAGGGGTGGGATTTTGCTGTTTGTCATGGTTAATTACGTCGAAAATGTACAAGGGCTTGTAGTTCGTCGGCGCATTCACCATTAAAATACTCGTAGAACAAGCAGGGATACAACATTTCGTCTTTGTGACAGAGCTTGAAGCTTTGATGACAGTTTATGACCTACCAGGTTGGCGACTCTCTTTTGAACCCTGTCCAGGAGGGAGAGACTAGTAGCAGATGCACCAGCCCAAATGATACAACAGTATTTCGTACATTGGCGAATCGTTGCCTTGTAGAGATACAGAATTTTTTCAGGCGTAAGTGACTTTCTAGCACAGTAGGGATAGCCTACCAAACAAGCTTAGTTTTTGCAGCATTGAATGTGGTCATCCATTGTTGTCCCCATTCCTCTACAGATTGGAGGCCATCCTCTAGGTGTTTTTGCCAGTTTGATATATATATATATATATATATATATATATATATATATATATATATATATATATATATATATTACTATAATATATAAGAATAATGTTAATTAATGTAAACATGTCTTGCTACAAAAACTGCATAAATATTTAAATCGAAACAGGAATGGGCAAATTTTAAGTAAAATTAAAATGTTTTCACATCTAAGATACATTATCACAAGGAGAAAAACCTATGAATATATTTGGAACACCAATAAACATGTCACACTTTTCAGTTTCAAAATATCTTTTTAGTTGATTGGAACCAAGAAGATTTTATCACGGAAATCAATGGTCAAAACAGCTACTTTATTTAGTTGTATATGAGGTATTTTTTCTCCACCTGACATTTTATTTACTTATTTTATTTTCAGTTGCATTAACGATAGTTTAATTTCGATTAAGATATTCGTTTCTATTTTTTCTGCTGGGCTAAATTGGTATTTTATTTTAATTGATATATTTATATACCTGTGTATGTTAAGTCGCAGAATATATTATTTATACAAACTAATCACGTTAAAAATATTCAGGAAACTCAAAACAAAGGTTTAATATTTATTAATCTCGTATTTTAACTCGAGATAATTGCTATATATATAATTTGAGGAAATAATCCATGGTGTGTTCCCAATATTAATCATGTTTTCTTTGTGTAAATTTAAATATGGGGGCATGCAAAACAAGCCACAAGATTCAAGGATAAACATTTTAAATCCGAAAAGTGAGTATAAAACTTCCACTTATAGTGTTTTGGATACATCATTAAAGGTTTACAAAATGAATAAACAGATAAAGTTGTTCTTAAAAACGTTAAGATGCAAACCGTTTATTAATAAAAGTTAAATAAAAGAAGAAAATGAAACAAATTCGAATGATTTTTTTAAGTTGAAACATTTCTTAATTTCTTACAACTGAACAAATAATACTTGACATTTGCATTTTAAATTTAAATTCAACACATTCTCCGATATATAAAAGACCAAATGTGTATGTTTTTGTGTTTTTGTCTCGCAAAAATTTCCGACAGACGCGACAGAATGTAATGAAACTGGTATCTTTTTTATGCCCGGTCTCTTGGACAAATATCGAAAAATTGGCTAAAAACATTTTCTACAAAGAGGGGTCGGTTTTTCTTAAGCCATCATCTCCTTTCAATTGACTTAATTACAACGATTGCGACTTCCGGTTTCACAATGGACGCATAAGCTAAGACGTTAGTTTTTTTTTTTTTTTTTTTGTTCACCTTCTCTTTTCCGTTATGGGTTCGAGCCTGGCTGCCTACTACCACTTTTTAAGAACACCTCTCCACCCGTTCTGCCTTTCGGGGTTCCTTACTCTACAACGTCTTCGCACCCGAGCAACGCGTGGTACTCTCGCTAGTATAAAAAGTCTCATAACAGAAATAGTAATTTACCTTTTACAAATTATATCTGCATACATTAACACTTCTATCGTCATGATTTTAACCCCTGAGTAACAAATGAGATAGCGAAGAGACGTTTGTACGGTAGATGATGATGATGATGATGATAATGATAATAATAATAATAATAATTATATAAAAAAATTCTACTCTTTCGTTTAGACTTATTAGTATAATCCGCGAGCAGGCAAAATAAGTAATTATTTAGTACATAAGTTTCATATTAGTATCCACATGGGTCTCTCTACTTCGGTTTTGAAATCAAAGTGATTATTCGATTAGACAGCCAGTCATCCAAGGCTAACGAGCCCTCAGCCCGAGGTAAACTAATCTTCAGGCCCCAGTAATTCGCTCTTAACCCCTTCACCTGTCTTTTCAAATCATTTCCGCTAAGAGAAGGGACTAGAGTTATAAGATGTTGTTTGAAACCATTATCGTAGGGTTATTTAAGCAGCTTCTATTTAATATCCATTCCGATAAAGCTAAGTTTAGATTAAATCTATACACACATCTTATTATAATGGAAATTATGTGTCTGTTTTAATTGAATATATATCAGTCTTTTATCTGCCATAATTTCTATATTTAAGATAAGTGGGTGAATACATTGGCTTTTGTAAATCATATTAAACCATTTCGTAATTGTAAGCCTTTTAAATTCAGTAGTTATAATTATTTCTAATGTCGAAATGGCATGACGTAATTAATCCAGTCTTTACATCGCCATATGAAATTAAAATAGGTTTACTTTTACATAGAAATGGAAAGGCAGTATTCCTAGTTTCATTTTCTTATTTAATTTTTTTTTTACATTTTGATCGACGATATTTGAATACATTGATTGCTTGATAATAAAATAATTTCTTTTCGTTATTTTATTTTTGTGTGAATTGCGAAGAAATAAAATTAGCGAACCATATACAAGTCTAAAGATTCATGCGACCGCCTACTAGTTAAATATATTTTACGTAATTTACACCGGAGACATAGATCCACTCGTCAAATATACGGTAGTTTCTGTTTGCTTGTGTGTGCATATATATATATATATATATATATATATATATATATATATATATATATATATATATATATATATATATACTAGCAAAGGTACTCGTCGGTGTACTGGGTTCAAAAACAGCCTACAGAAAATGGACTCTGATTTATGAAAGTATGATAGGTTATGAAAAGGAAGAGTTGTAAATTTGGGTTGAATTTGGTGGTATCAAAACCAAAGCAAAATATGATGAAAGTAAAAATAAAATAGATAAACCCCATAATTTATTATACCATACCTGTTCACACTGAAACACTTATCACAGTATTCTGTGGATCTATATTAAAACACCTTGTTAAACTTTGTGACATTTCCATTCTTTGGAGGGCAGGTGCGAACGAAAACCAATCCTTTGATTATACCATATTTCTTCAAACTGAAACATAATTATCAAAGTATACTTATGCAGATAGATATAAAAAGTCTTTATTAAAGTTTGTGCCAATTTTCATTCTATGGAGGCTAAGCGCGAAGGCAGACGCCACAATTTTTTATACCACCCCTATTTAAGTTAAAACATACTTATCAAAGTATTCTTATGTACATCTATATCAAAAACACTTGTAAACGTTTTTTTTTATTTTTAAATTTTTTATTCCCATACTTTTTGGACCAGGCGCGAAAGCAGACCCACCAATTTTAATGAACCACCGTTCTTCTAGATCAAAAATACCCATTACTGTGTCTCGATTCATCTATCATTATATGTAATCAGTTTTTTTTTAAATAGTCAACCATATAGGAGCCGATTCGTGACCAGACATACACACAAAGAGATATTCAGTTTTATATTACAGATATATATATATCCGTATTTAGAATTTATCCAATGGAGAAAATTGCATAAAATTCCGGCTTAAATTGTTACTTTTGCGGTGAACAAAACTACATATTGATAATAGGTTAAAGGCTAAAACCGACAAAACGTTTTCTTTAACAATTTTTTAAATATATAAAAATAGTTTTTTCAATAAATAATTATCTCGGACTCCATGCTACATTTATTCATATTCGTTCGCTCTAACACACGTATATACACACATATCATTGATCACACACTGTATATATAATGACACACCTGATCAAATATTTCCTGAATCACGAAAAATCTTATTCGTACATCTTTTTATGTATCTGTTTTCCCTAGATATCCACCCTCTTCTCCATACACATCCTACACGCAACCTTTTTCCGTAAGCATTCCTCTCACCCTCTTTTTCGCATAACTGAAACTCGTCTTTATCTTACAACACATTTGTTATTTCCTTAACGCTAAGTTGTCCTATGGTTTTTATACTTTTTTACTCGTCTTTGTCCATCGCTCTTCCTTGGTCACTGTTGTGCCACGCTTTTTCTACCAATCGTTGCCCCACGCTTTTTCTACCCAGCTTTCTCGTATTTCTCCCTACCCATCCTTGCCCACTTTCTCCCTATTCACCCTTGCCCACTTTCTCCCTACTCACCCTTGTCCACTTTCTCCCTACCCATCCTTGCCCCACTTTCTCCCTACCCATCCTTGCCCCACTTTCTCCCTACCCATCCTTGCCCCACTTTCTCCCTACTCACCCTTGCCCCACTTTCTCCCTACTCACCCTTGCCCCACTTTCTCCCTACCCATCCTTGCCCCACTTTCTCCCTACCCATCCTTGCCCCACTTTCTCCCTACCCATCCTTGCCCCACTTTCTCCCTACCCATCCTTGCCCCACTTTCTCCCTACCCATCCTTGCCCCACTTTCTCCCTACCCATCCTTGCCCCACTTTCTCCCTACCCATCCTTGCCCCACTTTCTCCCTACCCATCCTTGCCCCACTTTCTCCCTACCCATCCTTGCCCCACTTTCTTCCTACCCATCATTGTCTCACTTCTCTCTACCCATTTTTGTCCCCCGCTCTTTTCTAGTAATCTTTGCTTACTAGCTGTCATTGTCGTACGCTATGCTCCAGCCATGTTTGTTGTACGCTATGCTCCTTTATCAAGCACACTTACCGACGTTCTTAACTCACTATGTGTCCTAATTTGTTTATTAGAGGTGTTCGTTCTCTGCATTTCTATTGCTAGTTTTCCATGTCAGTTTCCCTAACTTAGCATAAGTCCTCTATCTTGTCGTTTAACACTTATAGTCATCAATCCCCTGTCGGTCTTCCTTAGCAGTCTTCCTTTTCCTGTCGGTCTTCCTTGGCAGTCTTCCTTTTCCTGTCAGTCTTCCTTGGCAGTCTTCCTTTTCCTGTCGGTCTTCCTTAGCAGTCTTCCTTTTCCTGTCAGTCTTCCTTAGCAGTCTTCCTTTTCCTGTCGGTCTTCCTTAGCAGTCTTCCTTTTCTTGTCGGTCTTCCTTAGCAGTCTTCCTTTTCTTGTCGGTCTTCCTTAGCAGTCTTCCTTTTCCTGTCGGTCTTCCTTAGCAGTCTTCCTTTTCCTGTCGGTCTTCCTTAGCAGTCTTCCTTTTCCTGTCGGTCTTCCTTAGCAGTCTTCCTTTTCCTGTCGGTCTTCCTTAGCAGTCTTCATTTTCCTGTCGGTCTTCCTTAGCAGTCTTCCTTTTCCTGTCGGTCTTCCTTAGCAGTCTTCCTTTTCCTGTCGGTCTTCCTTAGCAGTCTTCCTTTTCCTGTCGGTCTTCCTTAGCAGTCTTCCTTTTCCTGTCGGTCTTCCTTAGCAGTCTTCCTTTTCCTGTCGGTCTTCCTTAGCAGTCTTCCTTTTCCTGTCGGTCTTCCTTAGCAGTCTTCCTTTTCCTGTCGGTCTTCCTTAGCAGTCTTCCTTTTCCTGTCGGTCTTCCTTAGCAGTCTTCCTTTTCCTGTCGGTCTTCCTTAGCAGTCTTCCTTTTCCTGTCGGTCTTCCTTAGCAGTCTTCCTTTTCCTGTCGGTCTTCCTTAGCAGTCTTCCTTTTCCTGTCGGTCTTCCTTAGCAGTCTTCCTTTTCCTGTCGGTCTTCCTTAGCAGTCTTCCTTTTCCTGTCGGTCTTCCTTAGCAGTCTTCCTTTTCCTGTCGGTCTTCCTTAGCAGTCATACCGCTCACGTCGCTCTACGTTACTTTAGTCTGATTTTCCTAACGCTCTACCTTATCAGGTTTTTTCTCTCCTCGACTACATTTTTCTTGCTCTTTTTTCAATTTCCTATTTAATATTTCTCTTATTTAATATATCGTATTTATTTTCTCTGATCTTAATCATTATTTTTCTTTCTCATTTAATTTACTCTTTTCTTTTAGTTCAGGGATGGGGAACTTTTTGTTCACAAAGGTCACTTAAATTCCATTGCTCCTCATAGGCTGCATTGAACAGGTATAAATATTCTTTATTTTACCTCTAATGCAAGGCTGCTAAGTATTCTAATGCTTATATAATAAGCCAAGGTCGATGAATAAAAGTACGAAATCGGACGTTTTCTAACAATTTACTTATGTCAGAATGTGTTGTACAAGTTAATGAATAATTTTCTGAAAAGAAAAAAATAAACACGCTCATAAGCAGCTAGAATATAAAATCATGTAATATTCATTAAGCCCCGCACGTATTCCATATTAAAATTAATGAAGTCATCAAGTTTGCTTTATTTGAGAATGCATAGTGGTTCTTATCATGAATTGTTCTTTTAAATGCTCATCCGATCATAGTGACTTTTTGATTTGTGTCAAGTACGAGAACGTAGAAAAGCAGTAAATTGATCTGCATGCCTGTTTACGAAGGCGATGATATTCTATTGTTGGTTTCAAATTTTCAATGGGATCGTCCTTTTCCTAAAATTGTGATTTCAAGATATCATTTTCAGACATTTCACGTAGCTGTGCTTGTATCTTCTCGGGAGTTTCTGATCTCTAATAGGTGGGGTTTAAAGGTAAGTTTCACAGTGATTTTTGTGCTTGTCAAAATCACTAAATCTATTCAACAACAAATATGTCTAAAACGACCTCGTCTTCATTTTCACTCATTACCTTTGTAAGCTGGAGAAAGTGTCTATCTGACGCTTTCATTTAGCGAAAAGGAAGTAGAAAAATAACAGCTTTTTTTCTAAATGCTTATATTTTTTGCCACATATAGATTTATTTCTGCTTTGTAAAGAAATATTAAACGTATTATGTTTAGACATCAAGGCAAACAAAAATGCAACATCTCTGGAAACGTCTGGATCTGATAAATCACAATATTTGTTTCTTTTTTTTAAGTCAATTATTTGATTTCTTGAAGATACAAATTTGATCAATACTTTCCCTTGTGATAACCAGCATTCTTTTGAATAGTAAGGCAGATTTACATTAATTATTTTATCATCAGCAAGTTGCTTCTAAATTGTCGATGTTTCATACATTTGCTCGAGTATAGTTTAGGATGCTTATAACCTTTAACATAGTGCCTTTTAAAATCGCAGATTTTGGACAGGGATTTTACTGATGTAAGATATTATGAAGAGAAATCAGTTCACTTGGATCTTTGGTTTCTTTTTTTACATATGAAAAAAATCCTTTATTTTAGACATCAAAGCTGGAGCACCATTTTTGCACACACTAATCAAATTAATAATACAGGATGTTCCAAAACGGTTGACTCCTCATTCTAAAAACCCATATCTCGGAAATTACTTGGATCTTAACGAAACTAAATACACTTTATAATAAAAGTACAAATATCTGTTGGTTCTATGACAGTTTCATAAACGTTCAATATGAGCGCCGCATGTGACTCTACACAAGTTGACTCGGCATTCGAGCTTGTGCCAACTCGCTGTAGCATTTAGGTATGCATAAGCAGCCATTTTCTTGAAATTTTTGGTACCAAGTCCAAAATTGTTTTGTAGTTGGTGCCTTCCTTGCAAAATTTGCGGAAGGCATGCGGCACTATGTTCGGTGACTCGGTTCGAGCATATTCTAACACGCAATATTCATTTGCCTTTGAAGTGAACGGCATTTCTAAACATGAAAAGATAGAAATACCAAACACTACACACAAACAATAGAAAGGATTACACAAAAGCTGAGAAAATTTTAGGTCTTTCCAACGGAAAATGTCGAAAACTTTTTCATATATTTTAAAATCATCATTTATAGCACGAAAAAAACTCAATTGGTGCAATATGTCGATTCATCCAATGCTACTGAATATATTTTTGTTTTTTAGCTGTTTATTTACCACGCATGCCAATTCATGTTGTTAATCTGTATTAGTCCTCTTTAAAAAACGGACTTATACCTGTTAACTTTATTTGGTTCCATACTTTTTACCACCTCGAAAATTTTTAGAGTATTGCATCGCTGAATGACTTCCCTTTTTTACCAGAAAATAATCAACTTAATAGCTTGCTTCTCTCGTCTTGTTCACTTGATGTAACACAGAATTGAATATTTGTCTTTGCTTTTATTTCCTATCTTTAAGTTTGTGCAGTGCTATCTTTTCAGTCTCACCTTTTAATTTGGTATATTTATTGTCTTTTGAAGAACATAATGCAGTGGAGCATTCAACTTTTTAACAGTTGTAAGGGCGCTATCACAAAGTAAGCAAGAGATTTTTACCGCCACTACTCACTAAAATACTGCAATTGCCGTTCGTTATTAAAAAATCTACTTCTTTCAAAGTTACTTTCAATTTCTTCGATATATTTATGAGCTAAAATAGGTTTTATTCTTAAATGTAATAGATAGATAAAAAATAACGATAATGTATTGGTAAGTTCTGTCACACATTGAATCGGGAGAAGACGATCACAAATAAGACACGATAAACCTGTATCCAAAACAATTTTCTTAGTTTTGAGTTCGCAAAATTGTCAACTGCTTTCGAGAGACGATTTCATATAAAATCGTAATATTAAAGCATCTGGCAGCCTGTCGTTTTTCCCACATCTATATCCGTCGATATGTCTGTCTGTCTTTATTCAAAACCTTGAACATTATCCATAGCCTTTAATTTCTTGTCACTCTTAATTATAGGTATTTGATAAATGAATTCCGATTAAATCATATAGGTATTTGATAGTTGACATTTGTGCTTTTTATAACATGACTTTCAGACAACCTCGGCTGAAGTGATTATTCAAAAATATTACCATTGTTCGCCGGCATCAGTGTTTCATAAACACATATTTTTGTACTTAGTACTATTATTTATTTACTCAATTGATGGCCAAAGAAAGCCAGACATCTAGCGTTTCCAATAAAAATAAGGACACTTGCTGAAGTCATAGGATTTCAAGAATATGGTTTCGAATGTTCATTGATAGTATTTTATGTAAGGCCGTATTGTCCAATACAGTGTACAGCCGGTCTTAACAGAGCATCAATAGGTTTAACTGGTATCACTTATAGTAAGTCACACTAATAAAAAGTAGTTGTGAACCAACGCATGCCGTGTTGAATGTATGCATTTAAATTGGGTTTAAGCTGAAACTTAGTCTCACAAGACAACCCACTAAAATGTATTTAGTAGGATCACGAGTTTAATAAATTGAGTTAGTGTCAGATCACAGGAACTGTGTATGGATTACGCTGGAAGTTAATCACTCCCATTATGCTGGTCCAACAAAGAAATATTGCCTTTATATGCCTGCTGTTGTAAACTTAAATTTATTAGGAACAATTCATTGGAAGAAAGCTTTCAGGTCTGGGAGTAGCAAAAATGAATTCAATTATTTCTTTGTGAGTGGGTGTGTCTTAAGTTTAGATATAATAATTATAGTTTGATTATTTTTTCAAAGCTAAATATTAATATGTATATCAAAGGCCACAAAATGTTGCACTTTCTGACCCCAAAAGCCTTTAATTTTATCCATCCTATTCTCCCCCCCCCTTCATGAATCTCCGCGATTTTCATCTCTTTTGCATTACTCCGTGCGTTCCACTCAGTCCCCTTTATTCGACCAATCCCTATTCTTTTTGTTTAAATCGATTATTATCGTTTCGTTATCGAAAAATCTTATTTTATGTTTGGCCTTTTAATCGTCTCCATTTTATCTTAAAACTTGCTGTTCAGGTCAGTTGAGCAGGATCACAAGCAGGCGATCAAAAGATCAATATTATTAAATATTGAAACGTGTGGAAATTCCACAGGGTACTGATTCACATGTAATATATTGATGTCGGCATTTTGTAGACATTCAGCGTAAATGTAGATGCTCTAATATTATTCTAGCTATTTTGTTTAAACTGCGAAAGTATACAAACTAGCAGGGACGCCCGGCATCGCAAAATACGCGTAAATATATTTGAATTCTTTCAGATTTAGCATATATTAGAGTAAATATTTTAACGATTTGTCTATATTATAGAGTTCAAAAATAAAAAAAATATATCTAATAATTATGTTCATCAGCTTGAATCGAAACCGAATGTCACACACACATATATATATATATATATATATATATATATATATATATATATAAGTTCATTTAGCTATAACCGAAATCAAAACATATGAAGAATTCTTGATAAGACTATTTTTAAAAATAGATTATTGGAGTGCCACTAGCTATAATCGAAACGAAAACTTATAAGGAATTCTTGATAAAATTACTTCTAAAAAATAGATGACTTTCGTGCCATCAGCTATAATCGAAACCAAAACTTATGAATACTTCTTGGGAAAATCATTCATTACAAGAAATGGAAGTACATAATAATCAAGCGACCCGGATGTAAGTGCGACACAGAAAATAACACACACGCTATCGTATTAATATATAGATAAAAAAAAGTTTTCAGTAGTACATCAATTTAAAGTGATAGTGTACCAAAAGACTTACACTTCTTTAAATTTGTTTTGCAACCAATATTTAATTGTACCAACAGAATTGGGTGTCACTATTCTTAGCGGGGTTAAACTGGTAGTGATAATGAATTAGTATCGATTATGCTTCAGAAATGAAGTTGAGTTGTCGTATGCTCTTCGAAGAGCATTTCGAAAATGCCAACGCAAAGATAGACGTTGATAATAAAAAGTAATTAATCTTTCCCGCTTCGTTTGAAAACGCAAGCTGATTGAATCGATTGATAAACATTCAAATATGTTTAAGAGAAATATTAGACAGCAATTAACTTGATTTTATCTGCACGGAATGGCAGCTTCGTTTACCTGGAGAGTCACGAAACCTTTCTAAGATGAATACTTCGATAAGAAATTCAGTATTTTCCTGAGGTAGATACATTTTAGCATGCGAGTAAATCTTTTTTGCTTGGATTTTTTTTTATTATTATTCAATTCATTTATTAATCTATTTGTGATTAATATGGTTCGGTTCGATCGCCAGTGAAATGGGAGTTGAAATCGTAAAACACAAAGCATCAAGCGATTTGTACATTTTCATGTAAGCAGGTGTGAAAACTGAAAGAAAATAGACTGCAAATAAATACATAAGCTTTGTATCTCGAATGCGGGTATCTCGGAAATGAAGAGGTAATGAACTGAGCATTGCGTTTGGTGGCGAAGATATCCCTTATTGATTTAGTTTAATAGCTTGGACACTTTCAGTGGCAAAGGACGTATTTGTAGTTATTTTGTATGATCTGCATTTGCATATAAGCCAAACATCTACGTCAAGGACAAAGTAGGGAAGGGAGGCAATTGAATGTATGACAGCTAAGAGGGAAAATCGAGCTGATATGTGTTGCTGACAATTGTGGTGTTAGTAAATAGTTCGGTTTCGTTTCGGGATGTGTGGCTGTACGACGTACCTCCGTTAAGGATCTGAGAGAGAGAGAGAGAGAGAGAGAGAGAGATTAAAGATGGCGGCTGTGGCTTTATAACGTGTGGTTTCGTGCAATTGAACGAGATCACACAGCCCACTGCACACACATACAAATGAAATGCAGTCATTTTTTTTATTTTTTTTTTATTAATAAAACGCCTGTGGCAGATGTGAAGGGGACAGACGCGTGCTGGAAGCTGAGAAAGTTGTGAGGAGGAAATACACTGACGAATTTAATCCGTGAACTTTTTTTCTTTCAAAATACCAGCCCAATATAACTGCAACCGCTAAATGTTATTAATATCCAGTTTGGCCGACTTTGGTATAACTTTATGTTCACCGCCTTTAAATACGAAGCAACAATCCTAGATTTCTTTTTCGTTTCTGCGTCACTACTCTTACAAATTTCGTCGTCCATAGCTGTTTCAGATTGCGGTGATAAAACCTTTTCACTCGTTAAAGCGAAAAACTTGTGTTTAAAACCTATATTACGAGGTTATTACTGCTGGAACAAACAGTTAACACTTATAAAGTGAAACATATCTCCTGACTTTTCCAGCATTAACGAGATTGTTTTATAAACATCTTAGAGTAACGCAATATTATTGGTTTTCGCATTCATTCGTCATTTTTTTTCTTTTCTTTCTATATGTATGTTTCTTCTTTTATGTTTTTGCTTATATTACTATGCACTGATTTTCGACTTCAACTGCACCTATCTTTTTATTTGCTGCTTTCCTATTTTGAAGCGCTTAATGTCACAGCTGTTTTTTTTTTATTTTGTTTTGTGTTTTTGTGGTGCTTACGCTGTTACAGTTTAGTTTGGTGGGTATACTGTGTATTGGTCGATTTCCACCCATGTTATTTTCTGAATTCGACAATAACTTCTCTTTTACTGAATTATGACATGCAGCGCCTCGTTTACATTCTTATTCTTAATTCTTACTAGACTACCCGTGACCCGTTGGGTCAGTATGTTAGCTATGGAATTCATGTATTAGCGTGACACTTGTGACGTAAAGAAAATATTTTTTTTGACATAACAGAAACATTTCTATGAAAATATATTGAAATGAAAAAAGTATATAGAAAGATTTCTATGAGTTGTTCTGTTTATTATTATTGAGTATTTTTGAAAAAAACTTACAGGCATTGAATTATAAGTGTTTTGCTATACTTATAGGTAAATGTGCACTGAACATAATACTTATAGTTAAATTCAAATTTTGATGTTTTTTTTTATTCATTTCTGTATTACGTTTAAATTATTTTAACCATCACTCTTCCCATGTTAAATAATAATTTCGAAATAATAACGTTAATATTTCAGCGTCTCAATTCTTTTCTTTTTTGTTTTTCGCGTTTAAATTATCCAAATAAATAATTGGTAATACTGTCTGCTTTTTTACATCGTTCATTTCCGCATTACGTTTAAATTATTTTAAACCTCCCACTATTACCATGTTAAATAATAATTTCGAAATAATAACGTTAATATTTCAGTGCGCATGTCAAAATCTGCAAAAGAAGCGATTTGTGTTTATTTGGTTACGTAGTTATGGGTTAAATTTTATGCGCGCAAGCGCAACCGGACGTCGTAAACCGGAAAGTGGGTTACATACATCGATACAAGGCCATTTTAGTTACATATATATATATATATATATATATATATATATATATATATATGTATTGGCAATCGCCAGTTTAGGATTAAATTTACAATTTACCTTTACGCTTTTCTCGTCTTGTTGGATAATTGCTTTGGAACCTTCCAGCTGATCACGCAAATCAGAAAAGTTTCGTCAATGACACCTGTATCTTATTTATAACGTAAATAGTAAAAACACATGCATATAGTAAAAAAACAAATATTAAAAACCATATGCTGTTTAAAGGTAAAACACAAAAATAACTTTAATTCTTTAAATATCCTGGCCAATACCGGTGAACTGGTATCACCTATTTATTATATTCCATAAAATATTCAAGCTGTATTCGGCCAAGCGTTGCTGTGTCTCAATCAAGTATAGTATATGTATATAAAGTATAAAATGTAGGCAAGTTGCTCATTTATTTTAAACGAAAACAGGTAGTCCCGCTGCGGAAGTGAAACAATTTTATACCAATTCAAGTTTTTCACATGAAACGTGTCCTGGCGGTCCCCGGAATATTTCAGTTTTCCGTCCATAGACACACTCGGAAATCTTATATAAAAGAAAGCTATTTTGCGCCCTATGTACAAGGTGAAACGATAAAATTGTCGCCCTATAAAGGAATATATGATTCTATTTATGTTTGAAAACAGTTTTCATTTTTTGCTGCAGACCATCTACCAGTTGGTCAATTGTGCACAAATCGCAAGAGCAATAGAAACCTACCATGTCTGAAAGTGACACAATGTTGAATAAGCCAGATCGGAGAAGCACCGCTGTATAATTCATGCTCGATACTCACCCAGGTTTTGACAACAGGACCATTGCCAGCATCCTCAAAATATTAATCCGAACGATTCAACGCTTGAGACCATAGCTGAACGCATCGGACAACCCAAGTTTATGGTCTTTGGTGTGATTTCAAGTGAGATCCACATCATGCTACTTCACATCTTCGATGTTGGTTTGAAAGTCTGCGCCAAAGAAGAGTGTGGTGATCCGCTAATACAATCAGATGGCTAATGGCAGATCCTTGGTGTGGCAGCAGGACTCATCACCGGCATAAACGTCCAAAGAGACCCAGGTTTAATTTCAAAACGGGTGTTACAAATTTGTACCCTTGTCTCGTTGGCCCCCTCTCCTTCCCCGACCTGAACTCGTTGGACAACTTCATTTAGCCATACGTTGAGAACATCACCAACACGACCTATCACAAACCCAAAGCCATCCTGATCGCCGCCATCCGCCAAATATTCGCCGAGTTCCCGGATGTTTCCCAGTCCACGTGGTGATTGAGGCTGAAGGTGGCTACATTGAGTAGATGTAAGCTCTTCTACGTAATAAAGTTGCTTAAATTGATTATTTAAATAAAACTGGTGTTTTATTTAGAGTGACAATTTCATCGTTCTGCCCTGTACATAATATTCTGCTTGATTTTCCCCTAGTTCGTCTGTAAGTTACGCTTTAAAAATAGCCAATAAATTTTTGGAAGAAAAACTACTTCAAAACAGTATATTATCAAATTTAGTTTTACAAAAGCCAATTTGGGAACTCTGTTCAAGAATATGAATGACCTCTTTTTGATCTAGCCTTGATTTTCAAATATCAATCGCATATATGACTCACCATCTCTGTTTCTATTGTTTTTTTTTCATATTGCATCTAAACACTATTTTTTGCGCTACCCAGAAAATACTCATTTTATCAAAACATATTTGTTGATTAAATATATTTCTCATCCCATGGAATTTTCATGGGTTCTGTTACTGTTACATACTTGCAATCATTTATTCAGAATGCCAAATCTAAGATAAGAATATTTGGTGATGGCATAACACTCTATAACAGACACTAGGTTAAAACTAATGGACACATATCTAAGGAAGTGGCTAAAACTGTAGAAAATTCCCACACTAGATGTGGAATGGTGCCGTAACTGGTTGATAGCGTTTAATGCTGCCAATACTAAGCTTAGTACATTTTAATAAGTACGAGTAACCATCTCAAACAAAGATTGCCATGGCTAATGATACACTACATAAAATTACTTCCCTCAAGCTCCTAGACATTCACAGATCGCATGAATGACAAGAGATACATTGAGGTAATTGAGAAGGCTGCTGCGAGGAAGATGGGATCTCTTTCTACCTGAGAGTATCCTGTATCTCTCCACAGCCACGGTTTGCCCATGCATGAAGTATCGTCGCCACATCTGGGCTGGTGAATCTACCACTAGTCTATCGCTCCTAAGGTTAAAAATGTTTCGCCTACCTCCTACTGGCCAGAATATTTAAAACTCCAGCCTATTTTCCATCGCTGAAACGTGGCATGCTTGTGGCTATTTTACAAGTATTTCAATGACAAGTGCTCTGACAAACTCAAAGCGCTAGTACCTCCTCGACGACAATACCCTGGAAAAACCCGACAGGCAGCAAAATCTCACCCTTAAACTGTAGAGATTCCTAGATGCCATCTGGTGCTACCAGATCAGGCTGCCCTGTGGCTTCCTGAGACGAAATGCACCTACATTGACGTTTTTTTTGTTTTCTGATCTTTTTTGTAAAACTTTATTATGTTCTGCAAAACCAAAAAAAAAAAAAACAGCCTATTTCCCCCCCCCCTTTTATTTTATTTTTTCCTACCTTACTCCCGGTCCTGGATATGACCTTAAACTACATCCGATGGTGAGGTCCGGCTTACGGGCTTGGGGAGTGTGGAGCCACCTCTTAATTGCCATTGCTCCCAGGTCCACCCTGACCCGGAGTGGTAGTACCTGTTAGGGTCCCAACTATGGGTTAAATAGAAACAGATTTTAAAAAGGAAAAGAAACAACAAAAAAAGAAAGAAAAAGAAAACAAATATATTCTATTAAATTATCTATTTATTTATTTATTTTTTGCCCTGTCGGTAGGGCATGAGAACAAACCGACTGCCCCCCTGCAGAGGGTAAAAATCCCTCAATGGGGCAACCAGTTAGCCGTGGGTTGCTACCCGTAAAGTCTTAGGACGTGATCCTGGTGATTGAGCGAACCTAAATTAGGATACATAGAAGTTTAGGCACCGCAACACATTACTTTGGCCCTTACTTCGATTAGACGGGCGGTCGGAGAGGCCCGATCCGACCAATCGACCAGTCACGCCAAGCCCCACCATATATTGGCCATTTCAAAAACCCACTACTAATACAACACATCCCCCCTCTCCCACAAATAACTCTACTCCCTAATATATGATGGAAAGCGGTGGCTGAGGGTCAATCGATTAGGTGTGAATATCGATGACGAGGCTGTAAACCCCTCAGGATTGCTACAGATCCCATAGCAATATCAAGAGAGAACAGATAATCATTATGATACCACCAAAGTCGGTGATATCATCATTGTATCCCTGTAGAGGCTGGGCGAATGGGTTTCCCCCCAGGCTCTTCCCAAATAGGACTCTGAGGTGGGTGGGGAACAAAGATGACTAAAAAAGAAAACAAAATATATGGCTTATTCCTCCCAAAAACCACCCAACCACCCAAAGAGACCCCACTCTGATGTCTCTGACATCAGTAGCTCTGACGAAGAGACGATAAAACCAAGGAACTCAACATTCGTAGTAATAGAATCAATGGAGGAAACTCCTTTGAGCAAACTATCACCTTTTAAAATTGAAAAACATCTTAAAACTCTAAAACCAAAGTCTATTAAAAAACAATTTAACGGCAGCCTACTAATAGAAACCAATAACGAAGAACAAACTAAAGAAATATTGAAACTAAAATTATTTGAAAACCTCAAAGTCAAATGCTACAGACATCCAACCCTAAATACCTGCAAAGGAGTAGTGAAAAGCCACGAACTTGCACTTTGTCCCTTGGAGGAAATCCGGACAAACTTACAGAAACAGAATGTGTTAGATGTTCGCAGAGTTCAAATTAAAAAAAAACGGTGAGAAAATCGATACCAATACATATATACTAACTTTCGATTCCCTCACCATACCCAAAGAAGTGAAAGTCGGATATATGAAAATAAATGTAGAAATTTATATTCCAAACCCCCTCCAATGCTTCAAGTGCCAGAAGTTTGGACACCATCAAGATCGGTGCACACGATTACCAGTGTGTGGAAGATGTGGAGAAAGTGGCCCACACATTGACTGCAGAAAAGATTTCAAGTGTGCCAACTGCCTGGGAAACCATGGCGCTGGCTCTAGATATTGCGAAATATGGAAAAGAGAAAAAGAAGTGACCAAACTAAAACATATAAAGAATATATCCTACCCAGAGGCCAGGAAAATCATCGAAACTAAAACATATGCAGATGCAACAAAAAAAACTAATCCAATCAACAATCAAAATGGTCATATACATGTAACGGATACAACTGACAAGAAAATTGATGTCCTAAGCAAACTAATAAAGGAAATGAAAGAACTATTAGAAGAAATGAGGAAAATGAATAGTGCAATGTCTGCAACCAATCCAAGGATAATAGTAAGTAAAGACACTACTGAACCACAAAAAGAAACAAAACCACAAACCATTTCTACAAAAACAACCGAACAACCATCAAACATATCACAAGCCAGAAAAGAATAAAAAATCCCCCCAGACAAAAAAAAAACCAAACAAAAACAGGAAAAGAAAGATCCCGATCTATATCTCGAACAGGGACTCCGACAAAAAATAGATTTGAGGGATTGGAGACGATGGAAGTTGAACACAATTCCAAATGATGAACAAAATATTACAATGGAATATCAGAGGGATAAAAGCAAACCAAAATGAACTCACATTATTAATAACAAATATGAGCCCAGCACTTGTCTGTCTACAGGAGACCTTTCTGAAAGAAAATAATACCATCAACATAAAACACTACACATCTTACAACTACATAAATAAAGATACGGACAGAGCTTCTGGAGGCACATCAATACTTGTGAAGAATGAAGTCCCTCAAAGACAAATAAATATAAACACAAACTTGCAAGCAATTGCAGTTTCAGTGACTCTACATAGAACTATAACACTTTGCTCAATATACATCCCTCCAAAAGATACAATCAACGAAACTGAGATAACTCAATTAATAAAACAACTCCCTAAACCCTTTTTTCTACTAGGAGATCTCAACAGTCACAATGTAATATGGGGAAGTAAAGAAACAAATAAAAAAGGAAAAGAAATAGAAAACATAATAAATAAAAATAATCTATGCCTCCTTAATAATCAAAACTACACCTATATGTACCCAGCAACAGGTACTTTCACCGCCATTGACCTTACCTTATGTGATCCTTCCATATATATGGACTATGACTGGAAAGTACACAATGACACCTGTGGGAGGGATCATTTCCCAATCATCCTGGAAAGTCTAAGTACTAGCACTGAACAAAAAACACCCAAATGGAACCTACATAAAGCGGATTGGGAAGACTTCCAGGAACAGTGCAAAAACCAATTAATTATCGAAAAGAATGATGAAGATGACCATTTGAACTACTTCATTAAAACACTCACAAACATAGCAAATAATACCATACCGAAAACAACCAAAACCAACAATCACAACAAACCTTGGTTCACAAAAGAATGCAGAAAAGCCATCAGAGCTCGACGAGCTGCCTTGAGAAAATTCGAAAAGTATCCAACAAGAGAAAATCTGGATTTCTTCAAAAACAACAGAGCAAAAGTAAGACGAATCATAAAGGAATCCAAAAGAACAACTTGGAGAAATTATATATCCAAAATTAATGTGAATACCAAGGCGAAAACAGTTTGGAACATGATGAGGAAAATAGAAGGAAAGTGTAGTAGTAAACCAATATCCCACATCTCTAAAGGCAACAAAATATACACCGATCAAAAAGACATTTCCAATAACCTGGCAGATAATTTATCAAAAATTTCATCATGTGACAGACAAACAGAGAAATTCAAAAAGATTAGAGAAAAGGAAGAGAAAAAGAAAATTCTATTTAAATCACAAAATACTGAAAAATACAACCAACCTCTTACCTTGCCTGAATTAAAAGAATCGCTAACCAAATCCCATGACACAGCTACAGGGCCCGATGAAATTCCATATGAAATCCTCAAAAAACTTCCAGAAACCTCAATGAAATACCTACTTGAAATTTTCAACATTATATGGTCCAGTGGAAACGTACCCGAGACCTGGAAAGAGGCCACAATAATACCAATCCCCAAATCTGAAAACTCAAACATCCCATCCCAATCAAGTAACGTCTCAGATCCATTGAATTTCAGGCCAATAGCTCTAACAAGCTGCATTTGTAAGATCATGGAAAGGATTATAAACAAAAGACTAATCTGGTTCCTGGAAACAGAATCTTATTACAGAATTTCAAACAGGATTCAGGAAAAACCGAAGTTCAATAGACCACATAGTCAGACTTGGAACCTTCATCAGAGAAGCCTTTGTAAGGAAGGAACATTTAACAGCAGTGTTATTTGACATGGAAAAAGCCTACGATACTGTGTGGAAGTACGGTGTTACAAGGGATCTGAAGGCGCTTGGACTAAAAGGCAGAATGCCAATTTTTATTGAAAATTTTTTAAAAAATAGACAGTTCAGAATAAAGGTTGGCACAGCTCTCTCGGACTTGAAAGAACAAGAGAATGGAGTACTTCAAGGGAGTATACTGTCAGTGACCCTGTTCAGTATCCGAATTAACAACTTTGTAAAAAACCTTAACCCTGGGGTAGATTGCTCCCTATATGTGGATGACCTCCTAATATGCTGTAGATCTAGATATATATCTATAATAGAAAGGAAGCTTCAATTGTGCTTAAACAAAGTAATGAGATGGACGGAAGAGAATGGATTTAGATTCTCCAAAAGAAAAACGAAATGCATGCATTTCTGCAAACTAAAGAACATGCATAATGATCCTGTCCTAACCATGGAAGGAATGCCCATACCCGTTACTGACCAGTACAAATTCTTAGGGATTTTATTTGACAAAAAGTTAACATTCATCCCACACATACACTATCTGAAAAAAAAGTAACAAAGCTGTAAATCTTTTGAGAGTGGTAGCACATACCGTTTGGGGTGCAGACAGGGAAACACTCCTTAAACTTTACAGAGCACTAGTCCGCTCAAAGCTAGACTATGGTTGTTTCATATATGGATCAACCCGACCATCATATATAAAAAGCCTAGACCCTATTCACCATACTGGCCTAAGATTGGCCCTAGGAGCATACAGAACTTACCCCGTGAACAGTCTATACACGGAAGCACACGAACCCCCACTAGATCTAAGGCGAGAAAAGTTAGCCCTTCAATATTTACTGAAACTGAAGTCTTGCCCAAACAACCCTGCATACCAATGTACCTTCTATCCTAAATATGAAGAACTCTTTAACATGAGAAGAAAAACTATCAAAACGTTCGGGCTCCGAATGAAGGAAAGCATTGAAGAATCGAAAATTCCAATCTCCAGCATTCACAACTTCATACTGCCTAAAACACCCCCATGGAACATGAAACAAGTTGAAATAAAACTCAACCTAAACAAAAAGTCCAAATCTACCACAAACCCTATTGAATACCACGACGAACTTCAACATTTAAAATTACAATATTCAGACTACACCTTTATCTACACAGACGGGTCATAAAGCAACAATCACACTGGATGTGCAGCAACGTACCATAAAACCACAATGAAGAGAAATCTTCAAAATGAAGCATCTATATTCACTGCAGAGACTATAGCTATCGATCTAGCACTCAACATAATTTCAGAGGAAACCACCAAAAACTTCATCATTCTCACAGATTCTCTATCAGTCCTATTATCTATACAAAATCAAAAACAAGAAAATCCACTAACAACAAAATTAATAGAAAAAATCAATATCCTTTCAACTACTAAAAACATTATTCTTGTCTGGATCCCCAGCCATGTTGGGATCAAAGGCAATGACAGGGCAGATATAGCTGCAAAAAGATCTTCTCACCTTCCAACTGACAATTTTAAGATTCCACATACTGATCTTAGACCCCAGATAAAAGCATACATACAGGAAAAATGGCAACTGCGGTGGAGTCAGCAAGAGGGCAACAAATTATACTCAATCAAACCTGAACTTAAGGAATGATGTTCGGACATCAAGAGATCACGCCGAGAAGATGTGATACTGACTCGGCTGCGCATAGGGCACACCAACTTTACTCATTCTTATATACTAAATGGAGAATCGGCGCCAGAGTGCACCCCATGCCAGGAGACACTTACAGTAAAACATATCCTAGTTGGGTGTGGTGACCTTGCCCCAACTAGAAAATTATATTATACAGAAAGCAATATGGAAGACCTTTTTGAAAAGGTCAACTCAGCAAATATTCTAGCATACCTAAGGAAAGTAAATTTATATAAGAAAATTTAAGGAAATTTAAAGTCACCCAAATTACACATCCATGTATAAATACAACATTTAATTTCTTAGTTCAATTTTATAAAAAAAGGGAGGAAAGGCTGGAAAAGTCATCCCCCCCCTCCCAATAAAAAAAGTTAAAAAAAAAAGGACTCCGGCATTAAATGACCACATAGGTTGATATGCCGTAAAACCAATCAATCAATCAATCAATCAACCCAGATGCCATAAAACCTACTTGAATAGCTTTTACCTTCGGACTGCTGCATTATGGAATTTTTCTTGGGATCTTTCTCTGACTGTATCGAGATGCAGAAATTCAAGTGTAATGTAAACATACATCTCGATGTGTAACTCCCTAAATAGTGTCTCTGTAAATCTGGTCCCAAATAGTAGCCGCTTAAAATTAAGTAGAGTTGTTTGAAGTGAAATAACATTGATAAAAGCAGAGAATGTTACCATGTACTGTATATGAAATTTATAAGAAAGCACTTAATGCGATAATCTAAGAATGTCATATGTTGTATGAAAGAGTTTCAAACAGGAAATCACATTCCGAATCTCTTGAATTACGGAAATACATTTTGTTAAGCAACTCATTATTTTTTCATTAGTCTAAAACAAATTAAGATTATCGTTATAATTGGTTAAATCTAATAGCAGTTCTAATTAACAATATCTGGATGAAATTTCTAAATTCTACTGAGAATTTATAAAATTGCGAATATAGGAAACCCAATAGAATTCCGATTAATTCGATTCCAGATTTCTTTTCCAGATTTGTTTTCCTTTGGGATTTTTACGGTAGAATTTCATCATTATTGCTTTAATTCATTTAGTGACCTTAAGATACAATTATTTTTAAAGAAATGATAAGTGGATATTAATGAGGTTGAGATGGAATAGCGGGCGTTGAGAATTGAATTCTAAAATATTAAATTCGTAATGCTGATATTTTTAAACAGTAAAACAAGCTTATTTCGGTCAAACTTGTAATGATAATACATGCCGTACAATATAACAAGCATTACAAGGTAAATTAGAATGAAACAAAATGTTTCTATATCCCCAGGAAATCGTTATTATGGTGAAATTCATTATGTTGTTTTCTTCTATACAATAGTCACCACATATAAAAGCCTAGAGACAACTCAAGAATAACGGTTAATGTGTATCGTAATGGCTATTGGCAAAGTTTATTTAAGAGGACGGCTCTTTAAGAACCTGTTCACGTTTGACTTGAAAAGTCAACCGAGAAGCAACTCCGTCCAATTGTTTTCCACAGATGAGCAGTTTTGAAGAAAACAATCTGCTCATGGAATTTTCGTTTGGTTTCAACCACAGAGGACGTGAAACTGCCGCTAGTTCTTGCCGCTACCAGCTGTTCGTCGCGAAAGACTTGCAGAAGGTAACCATGGCGTTTAGCTTAGTCGAGTACATATGACGAAAATAAAGATAGAGCTACGTTTTCTATGAGAAAGAGACAGCAGGGAGAAAAGGACACTGAACACTAGCTTTCTAAGTCGGTTGAGGCGGGAAATGAGGCTCTGGGCAGGTCCTCCCAAATGTGGAAACTATAGTCTATTTTAGTATGTATTTTGCTCTGGTACATGTACAGGATAGCTTTGAGAGTGAGATATATACTGGAGCCTTCCAATATTCCAGCCATTTTTCTAACGATCGTAACAGATGTGATGTATATGTTCCACTACAGATTAGGGAAACTATCAATAACTTATAAACTCTAAAAACCTATCAGAAAAAAGGATTTAATTATTAAGAGAACATTTCCAACGATGTCG